>NC_041391.1:339817473-339875045 GCF_002162155.2 Triticum dicoccoides | reverse complement strand
AGGCAGCATCGATCGGCTTCAGTTAGCAGTAGTAGTGAAGGAATCGCTCGATCGGGTTCAGTTAACAGCCATCGATCGATCGCTCGGGTTCAGTAACGCGTAGCCTGCAGTGCAATCGCTCGGGTTCAGTTAGAGCCCAACGCCTCACTCAGGTTCAGTTAGAGCCAACGCCTCGCACACACGGGCGTACGTGTACGAGAGAAACGCGCATCGCTCGGCCCCTGACCACCCACCGTAACAGGGAACTCCCCGAAATTTTCCTCGCCCTCGCTTCTACCACGGTTTTGTTCGTCATGGACGGCCCAAAGAATGTCATGCAGTTGCGTCTCCAGCCCGCCCAGGACGAAAAGCCCATTTTATGTCATGAATTTTTGTCATAGAAGTAGGAGCCCACCACATCTATGATGATACTGGGTTTTGTTACTATTATCGTCATAGAAGTGTCATAAGTGTGATAGAAAAAAATTCGTTTGGCCTAAAATGTCACGGATGTGTCTTTTTTTGTAGTGCCTGGAGCCCCCTATTGTTGATGTGAGTCTGTCCTCGATGTTTGCAATTATTACTATGTTTTTCTGCTGTCAGTATTATAGTTGAACTTACTCATCTTCATGTGTTTATTAATTTTTCTTTCATGCAGGAGACCAGTCATAATGTTGAGGCTGCTGTTGACCGTGGAGTTAACGATCCATCTACTGATAAGTGCAAGGTTATTTTTACTTTTGTTTTGTTTATATATATTCTTGAATTTTCATGCGCACCAATGCGCCTTACATGTTCGTTTTTCTATCCCACGCTGTTAAGAGTTTGTAGGGGATACCTAACTTTTTGTTAGTGTGGTTTAATTCCTTGTGTTTATTGTTGCTAATAATAGCATTGTTTTTTGCTTCATTACTATGAGTCAGGGTCCTCTTGTCGGCGACGAGCCTTGTTCGACCATTGGTGATGTTCCTGTGAATGTTAGTAGTAGCAAGATCGATGATCTTGCTGTGAATGCTGTTAAGGTTTGTTTTTCTATGCACCTCTTGCTAGCTTTTTTTGATTGTTAGTTTTGATCATATTATTCACTTTTTCTGAATTTTTATTTTGTCAGATGACTGATGTTGAGCATGAGGCTGCTGTTAGTGGTGGAGATGATGCTTGTGGTGTTCCAATGAGTAGTGGGCGCGATGTTGGTACCAAAGTTGCTGATGAGGATGTTGGTGCTGCCGGCATAGTTGATGCCAAATCGTTTGGTGTTGGTATTGCTGGGAATGAATTTTTTTATGATTGTGAAGATTTACCGCCGGAAAATTTTCCGCCTGGAGGGCTCGATTACGGTGATGCATTGTAAGATGCCTCTAGCATGGAGGAGGCGCCATCCGAGGATGATGATTTACTTTTGTCTATTTCTTCTGTCCCCTTGATGCAGGACACACTCATCTCGTCCCAGGATTTTCTTTCTTCAGAGCCTGAAAGCGCAGCCATAATGCTGTCCTCACAAGATCTTCCATCGTCAAACCCTGAAACTGGAGGCATATTGGTGTCATCACAGGAACTCCCATCGTCAAACATTGATAGTGCAGGTAAGGACTTGTAAATGAGGCGTACTTCTCATTTATGGCATTTTGGACATGTTCACTTGTAGTGCTTGAACTTATTATTTTTATTCTTTTTCTGCAAGCAGAAGGTGCTAATGTTGTTAAGGTTGATTTATTTTTCGTCGCTATTACGAGGTTGCGCACGAACCGTGGGAAACGGTATGTTTGGGATTTTGCCCATATCATTTTCGTCTCTTTTTCTGTCTCTCATATGACTATTGTTGTTATTGCAGTAGTTTTAATTCATGTCATATTTTGTGTTTTCCTAGTGACAAGCCAATGTTTCAAAATCACGAATGTGATGCCAATGTTGGTTCTATTGCTAAAGCATTTCTCCCCACAGGCATGCTCAAGTCAGACAGTGCTGACATTGTTTTATATTCTCTACGTCAGACGTACCGAGACACTGACAAGTTGATAGTTCCTAGATGAGTGACGGTCAGTATTTTGTTTTGTAGATAGGATGATAACTTATTTTGGCAATTTTCTAACTATTGTTGTTCTTTTTGTACAACAAACCAAGATCTATGATGGAAATATTGATGGCAATGTGCGACAGTGGTTCACGAGATCAAGAGCTGATGGTTTTGACCAAGTAGGTGAACTTGAACTTATTGTACTCATGAACTAGAACTGTCATGTTTTCTTGCAAGTTTGGGAGGTGGGAATGAACTTGAGTAGGCTGCTTTTTGCCCATGTACTTAGGAATGATGTGTGCTTCTTTTATTAAAGCTGCACTTATCGTCGCAAGGAAATTGAACCGATATGTTTGTTCCAAGTTTGGGCGGTGGATATAAACTTGAGTAGCATTTATTTTTTTAGTGGGTTGCTTACTCAATTAGAACTTATGATTATCTGATTTTTGTTTGTACTTCTGAATTTCAATTTTCGTCTTTTATTTTATTGTTTGGAGGCTGAATTTTTTGTTTCATTATGATTTATTAAATTCATTTTTCCTCTGTGATATTTTTGTCAGCTTCTTTTCCCTACTTTTGATCCGCTGTCACTTGCAGCTGCCATGAAGCCTAGTGAAGAATCTGGTCATTCATGCTTGATTGTTCTGAATTTGAGGTTCCATCGTTTCGAGTGTCTTGATTCACTCCATGATGAAACCTGGAGTGACACAGTTAGATTCTTAAGGACTATGATAGATAACATAAAGAAGCTTTGGAGGGAGTCCAGCATAGACAGGGCCAAACCGTTGTCGCCGGCGCATATTGATGGTTTCTCTTGTGAGTTTGTGTGGGTGCCGCAGTAGAAAAACACGTGAGTACCCGTTTTTAATGATTTTTCTTAGTTGTTTTTGTTGCTGGGAGGATGGTGGTCCTGTTTTTTCGAATTTGTGATATACCCTTTTGTATTTTCTTTTGTTAACAGGCATGATTGTGTCTTCTTTATGCTACTAAACTGCAAGACCTATCATTGCCGGGAGGATGGTGTGATTGAAATGTTGGATTACAGCCACGAAGACATTCTTGACATTAGGAAGACTTTGTTTTATACCTGCGCAACTAGAGATGTGTTTGATGTTGACTTTCGGGGTTTGTTTGGCATCGAACCCTGTACGTATGCATCACCATTTGTAATTTTTTGCAGCTTGTACTTCTTGATTAGTACTATCATGAATTATTTGTTTGTACTTACCCTTGATGAGGTCCTTTCTTTTTCAATTTTGCAGGTGTGTGGCTGGATCTTGGTGAGCATGACTACAGGATCTTTGGCAGTCAGTTCTAGGAGCTTGAACGTGTATCTATTGATTTTAGCCAGGGGTGTTCTCCTAAAAAGACAAGATCTAGTGTTATGAAGGGGCGATTGGGAGCTCTAAAAGGTTCTACAGCTGCTTGTGCAGAGAGCCCTCAACACCCAAGAATCCCATTGTGGAATTAATAAACAACAATGATGATGTGTTTGACAAGATTGCTGGCATGGGAAGAGTCACCAGAAGCGCTGCTACCAAGGGTTTATCCCCCCTTGCTGGAATAGTGGCCCGTAGAGCTAGTGCTGCTAGGAAGGATCCTGCTTTGGATTCTAGCAATGTTACAAGCACGAAGCATGCACCCAGAGCTCCTATAAAGTTTTGCTCCCCTGTGCAGCAGCTTCACCCTCATATATTCCCTCACCTGGACAAGGCTTGCAAGTTGTATAATCTGTTGCTTAGTGATTAATGGCGTGAAAAGTATGTCGAGTGAGTATCTCATTATGTTTCCTCTTCTTTTCTTCTGTTGTTTCTAACTGCTAGATAAATATGACCTGAACTGTTCCTTTTTATACAACTTGAACTGCTATGAATGCCTTATCTTGCTTCCCCTTCTTTTTGTTCTTGTGTGTCCTGCAGGAATGTATTCTCAATGATACCTCAGCCTGATGATAGCATAACTAGCTTCACTGGGAAACGCATCTGGGAAGTTTTTGCACCTGGGAAAATGATGGAGGGTGATGTAATGGATTTCCTCATTGATGACTGGAAGCAAGATCCCGAGAGAAATGATGATTTCGCATCTGCAAAAAGGGTATTGTTGAGTCCATATTTCATCACGGTAATCAATTAGATCATTTGTTTCTGTTAAACAAGACTGCCTATTGTTTTACGAGTTTTAATATGTCGGTGTACTAGAGTAGGGGTACCCTAGTATCCCGAACTTGTGCACGGGCAGTTGCAGCGCCGCGCGGCAAGGCTTGCTGGACGACCGTCAGAGTCCTCCGTGGGTTCCTTTGGAGCCATTCAAGAACAAAGCATTCAAGATGAAGAGACAAGGCCCCGGCAAGAGGATCTTGCCGGGAAGAGACAAGGCCCCGGCAAGAGGAGCTTGCCGGGAAGGCCAACCACGGCACTTCAAGAAACTTGCCGCGATGCACCGCACGTCCCGGCAAGGTCCGGTGAGCGACAAGCTTCTAGATTCGACAAGACGACGACCCCGACAAGGTACTCGCCGGGGGCCCGCTGCCACTCTGTACCCACGCTCCAGCGCACCCACCCGCGTGTCGCCATGAGGCTTCCTCAGAGGCGCGTGGCGGGAGCCTGTGCAGCCAGGGGTACGCGGTGGCAAGCGGAGATGAAGAGAAGGCCATCGTGGCAAACGGTGGCGCTCCTAACGGTCACTTTTTGCACTGTTTAGGCAACTGAGACGGGCATTCAATGACCTTGTCCCCTGCCGTCAGAGTTAGGTAGGGTGCACTGTGTCCACAGTAGCGGTAGCTGCGCCTACCGCATCCTTTTCCATCTTTACCCTTCTAGTCTACGTTGCCACCTGTCGGTTACCCCTTGAAAGTATAAAAGGAGGCCCAAGCGCAACGTAGAAGAGGTGGTCGGCTCATTCGAAACATCAGGAACACTCTCACGCTCGGTCCGGCAGCGTCCATCGCTCCTGAGCAAGAATTCAATACACACAAACAAGCAGCAGTAGGGTTTTACGCATCCGTGCGACCAGAAGCTGGGTAAAACTGCTCGCATGTACTGCCTCGATCCGCTCTTTGCGCGGCCTCCGCCCCCCTCCGAACCGAAAGGGGCCCGGTCCCCATAGGTGTTGGTGGATCAGTTTCCCCGACATCTTTGGCGTGCCAGGTAGGGGGGTGTCGAGATTGTGCGAACCCGATCCGGCGTGCACGCGAGCTAAATCTTCATCGTCTTCATCGACATGCCACCGAAGAAGAAGGATTGGGAGGCAGCTGTTCCGTCTGCGTCGCTTTCACCGCCTCCGGAGCAAACGGGTGGTGGAATGGACACCGGCGGAAGAATGGGCGTCGACGAGGGAGCCCTCAGTGCGGCCAAGTCCAAGGACAAGGCGGCACAGACCTCGGTGTCCATGCGCGCACCGCGCCCCTCTCAGGAGGCGCAGGACCAACAGCGTCATGGCGTTCACAGCGCCATACGTCCGCTGGGCCAAGATCAAGCTGGTGGTTCTCGTGGCGCTCAAGACCAACATGCACATCAACATGCTGGCTCGAGCGAAGTACGGTCGCCTGGACGGGGCACTGCTCCTTCTAACGTGGTTAGGAGTCCAAGCACGCCCCACTCCTCGCATCGTTCACCTCCGCCGCCCACCACTCCAGCAGAAGCCTTGGCGCGAGCTCAACTGCTCCTAGACTATCCTCTGATGGCGGACAAGACCGATGAATGGAGGGCCACTATCCAGAGCCTCATCGGCTTCGCCAACGGCGACACTGCGCGGCAACCAAGCACCTCGCTGCCGCAGCAGGACAGTCGGACGCGAGCCGATGGCAACAAGACCGGGGGAGGTGCGACTTCCATGCACTCTCCACTACAAAGGCCAAAATCGCCGACTCGCCGGGTCCACCCCGACAGCGGCTCCACCGCATCGTCGGACCCACGAGCTCGTCGCGACCAGCGCCAAGTTCTCCATGAACGACAATAATAAGACGCTCGAACCCGCATCGAGCGCCGAAGAGAAGCGCGACGTCAATCCGACAAGCGCGTTGGGCCTTCTATTGACATGCATGCGCCAGGGGAACCAGGCGATCTACTGTACGCGGTAGGTTGTCCTGCGTTCACCCGTGAGCTGCGGCAAGTCCAGTGGCCCAGCACAAAGAATTTCAAACCAGACGTACCAGAGAAGTACGATGGCAAGACGCATCCGTCGGAGTTTCTCAGCATCTACACCATCGCGGTGCAGGCTGCCGGGGGACGGGACGACAAGATCCTTGCCAACTACTTCCCGCTGGTACTCAAGCCCAACGTCAGGTCCTGGCTCATGCACCTGCCGGACAATTCCATCTCCTCTTGGGCAGATTTATGACATCAGTTTGTCGGTGCCTTTACAGGCGGCCACAAGCCACATGGCCAAGAGAGCGATCTTCATCTGCTCGCCCAGAAGGAAGGAGAGCCACTGCACAAGTACATTCAGAGATTCAGCCGTGTACAGCACAACATCCCAGACGTCCACCCCGCCGCGATCATCAGCGCGTTCCATCAGAACGTGCGAAACCGAAGGATGAGGGAGGAGATGGCGATGTGTAAGATCAGAGACGTCAGCAAGCTTTACGCCCTGGCCGACAAGTGTGCACGCGCTGAAGAGGGGAGGAGGCTCCCCGGAGAGAGTACAGGAGCAGGAGGATCCGACAGTGAGGATGCCGCCCCGACAAGGAAAGGCCGGCGGCGGAACAACAGAAGGAAAAAGGGCAAGGAAGTGCTAGCTGTCGAGCAGACCGGCAACGGAGGTGGCGCCAAGGAAGCTAAAGCTGGTGGCTCCGACAAGGAGGCCCAGCCTGTGGCGGCCGCCGACAAGCAGGACAGCTCTGGCAAGCAGTATTGTAAGATTCACCGCACCAAGGGTCACGATCTCCAGAACTGCAAGAAAGTCGAACAGCTTGTTGAGCAACAGAAAGCTGATTACGAGTGGCGCGACAAGGAGAAGGCCCAGGAAGGAACTGGTGGATCCGGCAAGAAACATCCCGGCCGAGGAGGACGCCGCGGCAAGGCCAATCAGCGGCAAGGAGACAGACCTCCCCGCGGCCGCGACAAGGATGAAGATGACGACGACGACGAAGACATGGATGATGACGAGGCCGACGAGCAGGAATTTCAGAAAGCCATAGAGGTCCTGTGCGTTGACGGTGGCGCCTCTCTGCATACTTCGCACCGCCAACTCAAGCAGTGGATGCGGGAAGTGAATGCAGCAGAGCCATCCATAGAGTCACGCAAGCCCCTGAAATGGTCCAGCGCACCTATCATCTTCGACATTGAGGACCACCCTGATCGCGTAACTGCGGTCGGGTGTTTGCCGATGTTGGTTTCTCCAACTATCCGCAATCTCAAGGTCACGAAGATGCTAGTTGACGGCGGGTCTGGCTTGAACCTGATATCCTCCGCGGTCCTCCAGAAACTTCAGATCCCTGACAGCGAGCTCGAGGAGACCGGCACATTCCAAGGAATCAGCCCGGGAAGAAGCAAGCCGAAGGGAAAGATCACGCTGCCGGTCACATTTGGCAGCGAGCTGAACTTCAGGACTGAGAGGGTCACGTTTGACGTTGCCGACTTTCCATTACCTTACAATGGAATCCTTGGTCGTCCGGCACTCGCCAAGTTCATGGCAGCATCTCACTATGCGTAAAACATACTGAAAATGCCAGGCCCAATAAGTGTCATCTCTGTCCCTGGCGACAAGAAGGATGCTCTTATCTGTGCCGACAAGATCTACCGGGAAGCGGTAGCCGCAGCAGAGCGCAAGACACTTGCCGCTGAAGCTCCCGGAGGGAAGAAGAAGACCAAGTCCGGCAAGAGCTCTGATGCCTACTCCGGCAAGCGCACCTCTTCGGAGTGCTGCGCTACCGTCAAGGACGCACCATCGAGCTCCACCGGCAAGTGTAAGAAGGCAATGGCAGCTCCACCTGAGACTAAGAAGGTGTCTGCCAAGGAGGATGGCACTGGCGGTACCTTCACCATCAGCGCCACTCTTGACCCCAAATAGGAAAGCGCGCTCGTTGCTTTCCTGCGGGCGAATGTCGACGTGTTTGCATGGCAACCGTCTGATATCCCTGGTGTTCCCAGGAAAGTAATCGAGCACCACCTTGCCGTCTGTCCTCATGCGCGGCCCGTCAAGCAGAGAGTCAGGAAGCAGGCAGTGGAGCACCAAGAATTCATCGCAGAAGAAATCAAGAAGTTGGAAGCAGCAGGCCTTTTCAGAGGAGTGCTCCATCCCACATGGTTGGCCAATCCTGTTGTTGTGCGCAAGGCTAATGGAAAATGGAGACTTTGTATTGACTTCACTGATGTTAATAAACTTGTCCCAAAGACCCATTTCCCTTGCCGCGTATTGACCAGATTGTTGACTCCACAGCCGGATGTGATTTGCTTTCATTTCTTGATGCATACTCAGGATACCATCAGATCTTCATGGCAGAAGAGGATGAAGAGAAAACCGCATTTATCACCCCATGTGGCACGTACTGCTTCATACGGATGCCTTTCGGTTTGAAGAATGCTGGATCAACATTCGCAAGGGTAGTCCACCGTGCTTTTGAGCCACAAATGCACAGAAATGTGGAAGCCTACATGGATGATATAGTGGTCAAGAGCAAAAACAAGGCTACTCTGATTCAAGATCTAGATGAAACTTTTGCAAATCTGCGCAGGATCAACCTCAAGCTCAATCCCGAGAAGTGCGTGTTCGGAGTCCCTTCCGGCAAGCTTCTCGGGTTCTTTGTGTCACAGCGGGGGATTGAAGCCAATCCCGACAAGATCAAAGCCATCGAGCAGATTGAAGCACCAAAGCGCGTCAAGGATGTACGAAAGCTTGCCGGTTGCGTGGCTGCTCTCAGCAGATTTATCTCTAAGTCCGCAGAGCGCGCCTTGCCGTTTTTCAAAATATTGAAAAAGGCAGGTCCGATGAAATAGACTCCAGAAGCGGAGGCCGCGCTACAGGACTTGAAGAGGTACCTGTCCTTCATTCCAATACTTGTCGCACCTAAGCCACAAGAGAAGTTGCTGCTATATCTGGCAGCAATCAATCAAGTGGTTAGTGCTGCATTAGTAGCGGAGAGGGAGGCGGACAGTGAGCCAGCAACCGCGGCAAGTGAATCCAGCGACAAGCAGGGGGCTTCTCCGACAAGCTCTGGCCCCGACAAAGTTGAGTCTGCGCAGGCATGCAAGGAGGTGCAGAGGAAAATGGTGCAGCGCCCAGTTTACTTTGTCAGTTCCCTTTTACAGGGGGCTAGATCAAGGTATTCTGGCGTACAGAAATTGCTTTTCGGCCTTCTCATGGCCTCGAGAAAGCTGCGCCATTACTTCCAGGCACATGAGATAACAGTTGTCACTCGCTTTCCGTTGAAGAGGATACTGCAAAATCCAGAAGCAACCGGCAGGATTGTCGAGTGGGCACTGGAACTGTCAAGCTTTGGCCTCAAGTTTGAGAGTACTTGCACTATACAGAGCAGAGCATTGGCAGAATTCGTAGCGGAATGGAAGCCGACACCAGACGAAGAAACTCCAGAAACAAGCATCCCCGTCAAAGAGGCAAGCAAAGAGTGGCTGATGTACTTTGATGGTGCCTTCTCGCTGCAAGGCACCGGCACAGGCGTGCTGCTTATCGCACCCACCGGAGAGCACCTCAAGTACGTAGTTCAGATGCATTTTCCCAAGGAGCAAGCAACGAACAATACCACAGAGTATGAAGGTTTGCTTGCCGGACTCAGAATCGCGGCAGACCTTGGGATCAACAAGCTCATTGTCAGGGGTGACTCGCAGTTGGTCATCCGCCAAGTAAACAAAAGCTATCAGAGTCCGTTGATGGAAGCATATGTTGATGAAGTAAGGAAGCTAGAAGCACACTTTGACGGCCTGCAAATGGAACACGTTCCACGAGTTCAGAACGATATTGCTGACGGCCTGTCAAAGTGCGCAGCACTAAAGTTACCTGTGGAACCAGGGATTTTTGTGCTCAAGCTGACTCAACCATCCGTAACACCGTCGACTGGACAGAGAAAGAAGAGGAAGTTGGTTTCTGATAACTACTTTCTGGCAGAGCTTCCCGAAGCCGCCGCCAAGAAGGTCCCCAAGATCGAGGCCAAGAGTGCTGAGGAGCAGTCTGCTCCGGCGAACCTCTTGGTTTGTTCCGTTGAAGCAGGCGCTCCAGACAAGTTTTGCTCCGGCAAGCTTGCCGGGGAATATCACGCTCTGGCCGAACCGCAGGTTCTTGTCGTAGAAGTGGATGTTCCCACAGCAACAGATATACCTTTAGCCCTTGTTGTCGAGCCGCAAGCTCCAGCATGGGCGCAGCAGATCGTCCGTTTCCTTCAGACAGGAGAGCTTCCCGAAGAGCAAGAAGAAGCGGAAAGAGTAGCCCGACAGTCAAGTATGTACAAGTTTGTTGACAACACACTTTACAGAATAAGACTCAACGGTGTGAAATTGAAGTGCATTCGCCGGGAAGATGGACAACAGCTGTTGGCAGAGATACATGGAGGCATATGTGGTCACCACATTGGCGCAAGAGCACTTGCCGGCAAAGCATTCCGACAAGGTTTCTTCTGGCCGACAGCCCTCCAGGATGCAACTGCACAAGTAACCAAGTGTGAAGCGTGCCAGTTCCATTCCAAACAGATACACCAGCCAGCTCAAGCTCTCCAGACGATCCCTTTATCCTGGCCATTTTCGGTCTGGGGGCTCGACATCCTCGGCCCCTTTCCCCGAGCTGTCGGGGGCTTTGAGTTCTTGTACGTCGCCATCGACAAGTTCACAAAGTGGCCGGAAGTGGAACCAGTGAGGAAGGTGACAGCACAGTCAGCAACCAAGTTCTTCAGGTCGATTGTTTGCCGTTTCGGGATCCCTAACAGGATCATCACCGACAACGGCACGCAATTTACGAGCCGCACCTTCATGCAGTACGTCCAAGATCTAGGCGCCAAGATCTGCTTCGCTTCTGTTGCTCATCCGAGAAGCAACGGTCAAGCGGAGAGGGCAAATGCTGAAGTGCTGCGAGGCCTCAAGACCAGAACTTTCGATAGGCTGCACAAGTGCGGAAGAAACTGGATCGAGGAGCTACCGGTGGTTCTTTGGTCGATCAGGACGACGCCAAATCGAGCCACTGGCCAGACACCCTTCGCTCTAGTCTACGGAGCAGAGGCAGTTCTCCCCACGGAACTCGTTTACGGGTCACCTCGAGTGCTCGCTTATGATGAGGTCGAGCAAGAGCAGTTGCGCCAAGATGACGCGCTGCTCCTTGAGGAAGACCGTCTTCAGGCTGCTGTGCGAGTCGCTCGTTACCAGAAAGCTTTGCGTCGCTACCATAGCCGCAAAGTTAAAGCCAGGAGCTTCGAGGAAGGCGACCTTGTTCTTCGGCGTGTTCAGTCCGCCAAGAATTCCAACAAGTTGACGCCGAAGTGGGAAGGCCCTTATCGGGTGAAACGAGTCACTAGGCCCGGCACTGTCCACCTTGAGACCGAAGATGGCATTCCGGTGAGCAACTCCTGGAACATTGAACATCTTCGTAAGTTTTACCCGTAGGGCACGGTTGCCGGAAGCTTTTCCGGCAACCACCTTTTGTACAAGTCTTGCCGCTGTTGCATGTAATCCTTTCTACAAAGCCAGGCGCAGACCCCGTGCACCAGTAAAGTTCATGTGCCCCGCACATCTTGTCAGTTTTTTTATGCTATAATCCTTTTTTGCATATGTTATCTGACACTTTGTGCAGCACCAGACCCCGGTAAGCGATAACGAGCCCAAGGCTCCATATCATTACTTTATTTCTCTGTTTCTTTCTCAAAAGAAGGAAGGTTCCCTCACCCACAAGGTTTACCGAGGGGGGAAGGAGAAGATAATGGTGTGGACCAGGCCGTTCAAGAAAGTTTCTCCTTGCCGGGAAGCAGACGACAGAAAAGCTAAGTTGCTAAAAGTTTGAGCAATCAGTTTTTTAAGTTTTTGAGTTATTTTCCTTGAACGACCGTGCTTTGTATGGAAAACCTGTGCGCGGAGGAACCAACTCGTAGCTAGCTGCGCCCTTACTTTGTTTCGAGTCCGCTCAACAACTTAAGTGAGCTGCAACTAGTTGCGACAAGGTTGCTTGTCGGTAGCGACCCCGCCAGCAGGCTGCTGAAGTTCCGCACTCGCTGCTCGCGGCAAGGGTGCCCGCACCGGCAAGTTTCCCTAGAAAGCGTAGGGCAGAACCATACAAAGCCAAGAGTCGAGTAAAGGAAGTAACACAGCAATTTTTTGCCTAAGATAGAGTTATATTACAAAAATAACTTGTCGCGCCTGTAATAAAGTGTTCCCATGACATGACTGGCAGCGACAAGAAAAGAAGAAAACGGACGGCCTAATCTACGCGACCGTCGTCAACCCTTTTGACCTCGTTCACCCTGTCCACAATGGGTGTGACGAGGGCCTTAAGTGCGTCAAGATCAGCGTCCGCCGGCAGCCTCTTGAGGACGTTGGTGAGGTTGAGGCCCGGATTGCGGAAGGACACCTTCACCAGCACCTTCTCCAGAACTCCGGCACAAATCGAGCTTGACTCGTCGGCCAACTGCTTTGGGATCCGTTCCCGGAGTTGCTGGAGCGCCGCCGCCACGCCTTTGAAGAACAGAGTGAGCTTGGCGCTGGGTTGGAGGTTCTCGTCGGAGGAGTACCCGAAGCCTTCCACCCCCAATTGCACCAGCTCCTCTTCGATGACTGCAGCAATGTTCACGATGCCCTCCGTCCAGAGCGCCACAGTATCTCTGAGAAGATTCTGGGTTTCGGCGGCCCTCGCTAGCAGCGCCTCATTGGCCTTGATGTCCTTCTTCAAGTCCGCCTCCCGTTTCTTGGCGCCGTCCAACTTCTCCGTCAGGGTGGCCAGCTTCAGCTCCAAAGCAGCATTGGAATTCTTGGCGGCGCGCAGCTCTTTGCCCTTCTCGGAGAGTTGGCCCTGCAGCTCACCGTGGGCAAGGGCGTCCTTCTCGCGCTCCAGCTTGAGCGCGGCAAGCTCTTCGCCACCCACCTTCAGATCAGCCTCCAGCTGCGCCACCTTTACTTCCAATTCCTTCTTGGCGGTCTCGGCAGCCGCAGCCGCATCCTTTGCCTCTTGGAGTGACCCGCCAAGTGCCCGTTCGCGCGCGGCAAGCTCTTCCTCGTGGCTGTCGAGGTTCACTTTCCGCTGAGCCAGCTCGCCTTCTCGCGCGGACAGCTTCTCGCCGGTGAGCCGCTGCTGCTCTTCAGCTTCGGCCTTCTCGAGGAGGAAGGCCTTCCGCTCTTCAGCAAGCTGCTCCCGCTCCTCCGCCAAGGCCCGGAGAGCTTCCTGGCGAAAACCCCGGAGCTCCTCCGCGCGCTTCTCTATATCCACGCTCGCTTTCGCGACGAGCGCTTCCCGGGACTCCAACTTGACTTGACGGGCGTGATAGAGCGCCAGCAGCCTCCGCCGCAGCCGCTCCTCCTCGGGCTCGTCACTGCTGCTTCCCGGCGCGTCAACGATCGACAACCCGGCGGAGGCGAGCACCTCCCCATCCAAAACTTCTCCTTCCACCGGCGCCTTGGAGCTTGACGCCCAAGGGAGCTTGATGAAGATGCCCTCGCCAGCCTTCAGATAGGCGCCGGGCTGGGGCTCCTCGGAGCCCGACGCTGCGGCAGCGGCGAAGGGATCGGCGGTCGGTGCAGCACCTGACGCTCCTGCGGCCTCAGGGCCGTCAGTGCGATCGCCAGATCCCCCACCAGCTTCCTCGGCGGCAGCCTATGCGGCCTCTTCACCGGCAGGCACATTGGCACCAGCTCCGTCTTCGGCGGCCGCGGCATCATCAGTGTTGCCGCGCGCGTCCTCTCCGCCGCCCGCCTCGGTCTCCATCGGATCCGCGGAGGGTGGAGCTGACGACCGGAGAAGAATAAGAAGTCAAACGAGCACTCAAGAAGAAAAATCCGCAGAAGAATACAAAGAAAGTTTCGGGCAGGAAGGATTACCTGTGCTGGGATCCGCTGTCATAAGCTCCACCACCGGCGGATCGTTAGCGTTGTCCCTTGCCGGAGACTCCTCCCTTGACGGAGGCTCCTCCCTTACCGGAGAACGCTCCCTTGCCGGGGAGTCCGCCCTTGGCGGCGTAGTCGAAGCAGACGACCAGTCGGAGGTGATCACCACGCCCTCCTGATGAAGCTGTTCTGCTCCTGCACAAACAAACCAGTGATAAGATGTCAACAAAGGAAAAGAGCACCCAGAAGCAGAAAGTAAACCATATGCTTACGCTAGGGGCTGCGCTGGGGGCTGCTCTGCGAAGTGATGGCCGGATCCGGCAAGGTGGTCTCGGGCGCGCCTCCTGTCATCGCAGTGGGCTCGTCCTCGATGATCACCACCTGAGCCTTGGCCCTCTTCGCCGCCCTCTGGGTTAGAGTCCTGAAAAGGGAGAGTCCGGGGTGGGTCAGATCAGATGCAAGATAGGAATGGCGAGTTGAAGAACTACAAGAACAACAAGGGAATCTTACTCTTCTTCCTCTTCCTCGTCGGAGCTGAGCAGGGAGAGGTCGAAGTTCGGCCCACCTCCGGCGCGACGAGGTGGAGGGGTGGGATCCCTTGGCCGCTTGGCGGGGACTGCAGCGACAGCCCGAGATGACCCCGCCCCAGTTGCCACTGCAGCGGGAGGCGCACTCGCGGCAACCGTACTTACCGCGGCGGAGCGCGTCGCGCTGCGTTGCGGCTGTTGACCAGCTTGCCGCCCTGCTGCGTCCCCGATCCTGCGGAGGCGCCTTCTTGGCTGCACTGGGGACTGCGTTCCGGGCCCTGTTCCCGGCAAGCTCCCCAGAGATGGCGGGCCGCTCGCACCCTCGGCGGGCTCACTCAACTCGGCGTCGGGCGCGGCAAGCTCTTCTTCATCTTCGGGCCACTCCCGCTCAGCAAGACTCATCGCCGATGCCGCGTCCGCTTCCTCCACCGTGAACCCAAATTCACCCGCAGCTGCGGCTGCCGCCGCCTCTTCCGCCCTGGTGGCGATGTGTTCCATCTCTTGATCGGCGGTGTCGCGGGTGAGGAGCTTCTTGTCGTCAGCATTGACCGCTAGTTCCACTAGGCTGTCGAAGAACTGCTGCACAACGTCTCCGGCAGGCTCTTGCCAAGTTGGAGCGATCCCGTGCGAATCACACAACGGCATCATGGCGCAGATGCGGTCGCGCGAGGAGTTGTTGCACAGAGGAACGACGCCTGCCGGCAAACTGAACCACTCGGGATGCTGTGGGTCGTGCTTGAATATCTCCTTGAGTATCCCGTCCAACTCTATGACGGTGAAATTGAAGTTGAGGCCTGGGCGCAACCTCATGATATCTGCCGGGCCTCAAAATTCCCAGGCGGGTCTCCCCCTCGCCTGCAGAGGGGCGATGCGCCGGCGAAGGAAATCTGCGCCGACAGCTCCTACAGTCAGCCCGGCAAGTCTGAGACGCAAGATCCGAGTGGTGGCGATCTTCAGCTTGTCGTCGTCCATGGACAGAGCGCTCCAGTCATTGCCATGCACTGCTGGGGCTTGGCGCAGGGCGGTGAACGGCTGCGGGCTCCCTTCTACAACCCAGCACCAATCTGCTCTCCACTCGTCCCACTTGCTGCGGAGCTCCCCCTCCAGATAGGTCTCCTTCTTGCCGGCCCGCGAGATCCAGGCGATCCCGCCGGCAAGAGGTTCCCCTCTCTCGACACGAGGCATAAAGAAATGGCGGAAGAGAGCTACGTTGGGGTGGACTCCGACAAAGTTTTCGCATAGATGGGCGAAAACTGCCATGGTCAGAATAGCGTTGGGGGTGAAGTCAAGGAGGTGGAGTCCATAGGTGTTCATGACGTCGCAAAAGAAATCAGAGAATGGCGGGCAGAGCGCGCAGTACAAGAACACGGCGAAGAAAGGATATCCGCCAACTGGAGCTGCTTGCGAGGCGACGGCGGAGAGTACCTTCGTGCGCGGATGCGCCCGCGTCTCCGTCGACCAGAAGAGATAGTACCACTCCCTCAGCTCCTTCGTGGAGAGCTCGGGGGGAAAGTGGCCCGCTCCTTCCGCAGCGCCTCAAGACGCTACGCTTCGGTCGACTTCACAGCTTTCGCGGCCGCGGCCTTCGTGGCCTTCCCATTCCTGGGCTTCGGAGGCATGGCGGAGGCGGTGGGGGAGATCGACGGCGCTGGTGGTGGCGGCAGCGACGGGGGCGGAGCGCTGCCCTCTTTCAACTCTGCAAGCGGATGAGGGCGGTGGAGATTTCTGAGATTGCAGCAGCGAAGGGCGAAGGTGGGGGAAATGCCCCTGTTTCCCCTGCTTATAAAGAGGGACGGGGCGGACATTTCGGCCTTCCAAATAAACAACCACCCACGATCTCTCCCACGACTCCGCGATTGACGCGTGCCGTTACGGGGGGCGCGGTGGATACGGAGTTAGATTCGGCATAACCCAGGCTCCGCGCGTGCCTGTGCCCTATTTTGGGCCTGGCCCAACAGCGCTCGGCACCATGTGTGGCCCAGGCCCGGGGGCTCCTGTCAGTGTACTAGAGTAGGGGTACCCTAGTATCCCGAACTTGTGCACGGGCAGTTGCAGCGCCGCGCGGCAAGGCTTGCCGGACGACCGCCAGAGTCCTCCATGGGTTCCTTTGGAGCCATTCAAGAACAAAGCATTCAAGATGAAGAGACAAGGCCCCGGCAAGAGGATCTTGCCGGGAAGAGACAAGGCCCCGGCAAGAGGAGCTTGCCGGGAAGGCCAACCACGGCACTTCAAGAAACTTGCCGCGATGCACCGCACGTCCCGGCAAGGTCCGGTGAGCGACAAGCTTCTGGATTCGACAAGACGACGACCCCGACAAGGTACTCGCCGGGGGCCCGCTGCCACTCTGTACCCACGCTCCAGCGCACCCACCCGCGTGTCGCCATGAGGCTTCCTCAGGGGCGCGTGGCGGGAGCCTGTGCAGCCAGGGGTACGCGGTGGCAAGCGGAGATGAAGAGAAGGCCATCGTGGCAAACGGTGGCGCTCCTAACGGTCACTTTTTGCACTGTTTAGGCAACTCAGACGGGCATTCAATGACCTTGTCCCCTGCCGTCAGAGTTAGGTAGGGTGCACTGTGTCCATAGTAGCGGTAGCTGCGCCTACCGCATCCTTTTCCATTTTTACCCTTCTAGTCTACGTTGCCACCTGTTGGTGACCCCTTGAAAGTATAAAAGGAGGCCCAAGCGCAACGTAGAAGAGGTGGTCGGCTCATTTGAAACATCAGGAACACTCTCACGCTCGGTCCGGCAGCATCCATCACTCCTGAGCAAGAATTAAATACACACAAACAAGCAGCAGTAGGGTTTTACGCATCCGTGCGACCCGAAGCTGGGTAAAACTGCTCGCGTGTACTGCCTCGATCCGTTCTTTGCGCGGCCTCCGCCACCCTCCGAACCGAAAGGGGCCCGGTCCCCATAGGTGTTGGTGGATCAGTTTCCCCGACATAATAATACTTTGCTTCTTGATCCTTTTCCCCTGTCTATTTCTTTTTTGTCTTTTTGCAGGTTGTGCTTGACTGTACGTTTTACGGTAATGAAGATAAAGAGTTTAATGTGGAGAGTGCAGCGAGAGATTTCAAGAGCTCTGTTAAAGATGAGGAAGACTTGCTTAGTGCCGACCTTGTGAGTTCTACTAGCTGAGTTTTTGTTTTATTTGTTTGTTGTCATGCTTTTTATTTGGAATATTTAATATCTCTTTTTTGGTCATTTGTTTTTAGATCTTGATGCCTCTATTCAAACCTATGATTTTATAAAAGGATAGGAAAGTGAGCCACTTTTCCTTATATGTCATGAATCGGCACTGAAGTAGTGTCGACATCCTTGTCTCTTTACCTTATCCGAAGAACCATCATCCTTCGAAGAACACCTGTCATAAAGACTGCGAGAAGATTGTGAGTGACATTTATTATCTGTACTGGATTAATTTTTCCGCATCTTTGTTTCTGCTTTTCTGAGACCTGAAAATGTGTGGTTTGTTTTCTTTTTTTATAGATCTCTAGATTGGTCCAAGTAATGAAGGTTGTGTATAGTGATGCTCAGTACAATGCGAGCAAGCAGCCCAAATGGGAGGTTTTTGCAAAGAAACCAACATTTGTCAAGGTTCCACTTCAAGGGGCGAATGAATGTGGCCATTATACTCTGAAGTATGCAGGATCCTACGATGGTGAAAAGATCGTTGAGAACATTCAAAATAATAACGTGGGTTCTAGTTGAGCTTTTCACTTTCTGTGTTTGGCTTATTGTGTATTCTTTTTTTATGTGTCATGATTTTTGATAATTTGTTCTATTGTTTTGCAGCCTCGTATTATTGATTGGAATGCTGAGGATCTTTATAGATTTGTGTTCAACCGGAATAACCAGCTTCTGGTGATGGAGCTTCCCAAGGAGGTTCAGGCTTTGGCTCCTAGTGCATAGAAGAAATGGTCATCATTTGCATAGTGAATGGGATAGTTGTGTGATATATCTTTTGAAAGCTTTGTAGGCTTTGTTTGTAGTGTTTGAATGTCTTGCCAAGTACTATGTAATAACTGGTATATTTTGTGTTGTGTTTAAGTGTGGCACAATGTTTAACAATTTTTTTTTCATGATGATAGTGTGGTTGAATAGCTGTTTCACTTGTGTATGTTTCATCGGGAATTTGTTTTGGTTAAGTTTTGTTTTTTGTACTGAAGTCTTATACACTAGTTGAACTGAAAACACCTTTTTTTCAAGTGCATTACGAGTTGTTGCTAAAAAAGTGAGATTTATTTTATTTTTCATCTATTCCAACCAAAGTTGGACCTTTATAGTTTTTGTACCCTCGTTTCTTGTACTTATGTTATAGTTCTGTTACTACTGGATTGTAATCTCAGTCAGTGTAAGGCTTTTAAAATTTGGTGTCACAATAGCACTTGTGGATCTAGCGTGAGTGGAGTGATGGTTACTTGTTATGTATTACTGATGTTACATAATGTATTAGAATTGATGTTTTTTTTGGGATTGAAATTATTTATGGCGAAGTTGCTACGTGATCTCTAGCCAGATTTTATTTAAGTATAAGAAATTTAGAAAAATTTGGGAGCCAAATTTTTGTTTGAACTTCTTGAATTTTAGTAGTTGAACTTCATCGTAAAAGTTAAAGCACTGGTTTAAATTAGCTACATTTAACAGATATCCCTATTAAGTTCATAACTACTTCACTAGTCAATGTGGGCTGATGCTTTTGTTGTTTGTTTTTGTGAATTTTTGTCCTTGGTTGAACTGTAATCTATTTGGTTGAGTCTTGGCCTTCTTTCTCAAGGCTTTAATTGGTATCATCATAGCACTTATCAAATAAACTAAGTTGTACTGAGATTTCAATTGTGCTAGTACTTTGATCATTTTATTTTTGTTGTGTTGTTTGAAACTAGTGCCTCAATGGTCAATGTGGGCTGATGCTTATGTTGTCTTCTTGTGATTTTTCTCCTTGGTCGAACTGATATCTTTTTGATTTAGTTTTGGCCTTCTTTTTTCTAGGCCGTGTTTCTTCTCAACGCAATATTTGGCATCATCATAGTACTTGCCGTATAGACTAAGTTGTGCTGAGATTTCAATTTTACTATTACTGTTATTCTTAGTGTGTCACTGTGTTAGGGAAAGCGAACTGAAGCTTCCCGTTCCTTTTTATTTTTGTAGAATGAATGTACTGTGTTCAAGTGTACCAGTATGTCAAGCCTAGCATGCTAGTGACTAGGAAATACATACTGATGGTTCTTTGCTTTTCCTGTGGCAATAATTAGTAATTTCCTAACTACTATTAGCATGATGCTGTTAGTACTGAATGTTGTCCTAGGCTGAAACTTAGTCTTTTTTTGTTCTTTTGAAACTAAAAACTGATTTTTAGTGTGATAGTACTACCGTACAATTCTAAGCTGTACTGAGCGTCCAAGCCTACTATTTGCTATTATAGCAGCCATCAAGTTTGATTCACAACCTACTTCAACTTCAAATGATGGATAAACAAAATAGGAAGCTAGCGAACTTGTCAAGCGACATAGGCAAACGATGTACTTGATAGACATAGGCAAACTTGTTCAAACCATGACACACATGACATTAGGAAGCTGGTTCAACCTAACGAAATGTCGGGGAAACTGATCCACAAACACCTATGGGGCCGGCGGACCGGGCCCCTTTTGGTTCAGCGGGGGGCGGAGGTCGCACGAAGAGCAGATCGAGGCGAAGCACACGAGCAGTTTACCCAGCTTCGGAGCTCTCCGAAGAGATAACACTCCTACTGCTGCTTGTCTGGTTGTATTATCTGGTGTTCTTGCTCTCGAGCGAGAGAGTGTGGTGTTTTCTGGGCTACGAATGAATTGAAGCCGACTGTCCCAG
Organism: Triticum dicoccoides; assembly: GCF_002162155.2. NCBI lineage: Eukaryota > Viridiplantae > Streptophyta > Magnoliopsida > Poales > Poaceae > Triticum > Triticum dicoccoides. The sequence continues at coordinate 339,854,710 of NC_041391.1, read as the reverse complement.
GCTCCGAACCCCCTCTACGTTGCGCATGGGCCTCCTTTTATACGCTAAAGGGGTCACCGACAGGTGGCAACGCAGAGGAGGGTAAAAACGTAAAAAGCGAGGTAGTTGATACAGTTGCTTGTACAGTACACCCTACCTAACCCTGACGGTAGGGGACAAGGGCATTAAATGCCCGTCTGAGTCGCCCGAACAGTGCAAAAAAGGACCGTTAGGGGCGCCACCGTTCGCCACGATGGCGATCTTGTCAGCTCCGCATGCCACTGCGCACCGTTGGCTGCACAGCCTCCCGCCACGCGCGCCCGAAGAGGCCCCCAGAGCGACACGTTGGTGGATGTGCTGGAGCGTGGGCGCAGAGTGGCCGCCTGCCGTGGCAAGCGCCTTGCCGCTGTTGTTATCTCGCCGGGTCCAGAAGCTCGTCGCTCACCGGGCCTCGGGGTACCTTATTTAGTCTTCCCGGCAAGCTCCTCTTGCCGGGGCCTTGTTGCCTTGCCGGAGCGCGTGGCGCGTCGCGGCAAGTTCCTTGGAGCGCCTTGGTTGGCCTTCCCGTCAAGCTCCTCTTGCCGGGGTCTTGTCTCCTTACCTTAAATACTTTGTTCTTGGATGGCTCCAAGGGAACCTTGGGGGATCTTGGCGATCGCCCGGCAAGCCTTTGCCGCGGGGTGCTGCAACTGCCCTTGCACAAGTTCGGGGTACTAGGGTACCCCTATTCTAGTAAACCGACAAGAGCCCCCGGGCCTGGGCCAGACACGGTGCCGAGCGCTGTTGGGCTAGGCCCAAGACAGGGCACGGGCACACGCGGGCTGGGCCACGCCAAATCTTGTTCTGTATCCACCGCGCTCTCCCATAACGGCACACTTTGAATGCGGCATCGTGGGAGAGATCGTGGGTGGTTGTTTAATTGGAAGGCCGAAACGTCCGCCCCGTCCCTCTTTATAAGCAGAGGAAACAGAGGCAGTTCGTTCCCCCTCGCTGGTTGCTGCTACTCCTTCTTCACGAACTCTGCCGCTCCCCCCTTCTTCTTGAAGCCGAGAGAGTAGCGCTCCTGCGATGAGGGAGTACTTCTACCTCTTTTGGGCGTACAGCTCGGCGTGCAGGAGATGAGGGAGTACTTCTACCTCTTTTGGGCGACGGAGATGCGTGCGCATCCGCGCACGAGGGTACTCCCGGCCGCTGCCTCGGAGTTGGCTTCAAATGGGTACCCGTTCTTCCCGCTATTCTTCTATTGCGGGCTCTGCCCGCCCTTCTCGGAGTTCTTCTGTGATATTATGAACACATATGGCTTCCGCCTCCTTGACTTCACCCCCAATGCTGTCCTGACCATGGCAGTTTTCGCACACTTGTGCGAAAACTTTGTCGGAGTCCACCCTAGTGTTGCCCTTTTCTGCCACTTCTTCATACCTCGGGTAGAGAGAGGAGAGCCGCTTGCCGAAGGGATTGCCTGGGTCTCGAGAGTCGGCAAGAAAGAGGCGTACTTGGAGGGTGAGCTCTGCAGCAATTGGGAGGAGTGGAGAGCGGAGTGGTGCTAGATCGTTGAGGAGAATCCGCAGCCCTTCACCGCCGTGCGCCAAACTCCAATAGTGCGCGGCAATGCCTGGAGCAACGTGGCCCCGGAAGACGAGAGGCTGAAGATTGCAATCACTAGGATTCTTCGCCTCAGGCTTGCCGGGCTCACCGTAGGTGCTGTCGGGGCAGATTTCCTCCGCCGCCGCATTGCCCCTCTACAGGAGAGGGGGAGGCCCGCCTGGGAATTCAAGAATTTAGCGGACATCATGAGGCTGCGACCGGGCCTCAACTACAACTTCACCGTCTTGGAGTTGGACGCAATGCTCTTGGAGTTATTCAAACGCGACCCCCAGCACCCATTCACACTGCCAAGGGGCGTAGTTCCTTTGTGCAATAACTCTTCGCTTGACCGGATCCGCGCTATGATGCCGTTGTGTGATTCACACGACATCGTTCCAACTTGGCAAGAGCCTGTGGATGACGTTGTGCGAGCGTTCTTCGACACCTTGGAGGAAGTGCCGGTCCGCGCTGACGAGCAGAAGAGCCTCACCCGTGACACCACCGACGAGGAGCTGCAGCTCATCGCTACTAGGGAGGAAGAGGCTGCGGCCGCAGCTGCTGCGGGTGTGTTTGGGTTTACTGTGGAGGAGGCGGAGGCTGAGGAGGCGGCAAACCTTGCCGAACGCGCGGAGTTCATGGGCGAGGAGGAGCCTGCCGGTTCCGGAGCCGAGTTGAGCGAGGCCAGCGAGGAGGAGGCTGAGCCTTCAGAGAACTTGCCGCAGGCGGAGCCCCTGGCCCCGCCAAGGAGGCGCCTTCGCAGGGCTGGGGACACAGCGGGGCGGCAGCAGGCTCCACAGCCACTGAGCCGCGCGACGCGCTCTACCACGGCAAGCAATGTTGCCGCGGGAGCGCCTCACAGAACAACGGCAACTGGAGCGGGATCTTCCCGGGCCACTACCACTGCCCCCGCCAAGCGGGCAAGGGATCCTACTCCTCCACCTCGCCGCACCGGAGGAGGGCCGGACTTCGATCTTTCCGTGCTCAGCTCTGACGAGGAGGAAGAAGAGTGAGTTTCTTTGGTGCTCTTATAATCCTTCAATCTTGTTGTTTATATCTTGTATCTGACTTGCTCCAATCTGGACTCCTTTCTTTTCAGGACGCTAGCCCAGATTGCGGCGAAGAGGGCCAAGGCCGCGGTGATCGTCATCGATGATGACCCCATCGTCTCAGCAGGAGGTGGGCCCGAGACCACCTTGACGGACCCGGTAGTCACCCCTCAGAGTAGCCCCCAGCGCAGCCCCCAGCGTAAGTTCATAGTTTAGCCTTCTGCTGTCGGGCGCGCTTGAGTGCTTTTTCCTTTGCTGATATCTTGCTTGTTGACTTGTGCAGGAGTAGAGCAGCCTCATCAGGAGCGCCCGGAGGCTGGTCCCGAAGCGCCACCTGCTTCGACTGCGCCGCCAAGGGAGGAGTCCCCGGCAAGGGAGTGCTCTTCGGCAAGGGGGGACTCTCCGGCAAGGGACGGCACTGCTGATCCTGCGGCGACCGAGGCCGCAACTGAAGATCTTGGCGCAGGTAATCCACTTGCCCAGAAACTTTCCCTTGGGTTCTGCTTCTTCCGTTTTTCCTTTCTTGGATTTTTGATTGATTTTCCTCCCTTCTTCGTTCTTCAGACCCATCTTCGGCTGAGCCAATGGAGACAGAGGGCGCTGGCGAGGAAGGTGCCGGTGCTGATGAGACCGCCGGCGAGGAGGCCGCCGGGGCTGCTGCTGCGGAAGCCAGCGAGGGGTCGGGCGATCGCACTGACGACCCTGAGGCCGCAGGAGCGCCGGGCGCTGCGCCGACCGCCGAACCCTCTGCCGCTTCTGCGGAGCCGGGCTCCGAGGAGCCCCAGCCCGGCGCCTACTTGCAGACCGGTGACAATATCATCATCAAGCTACCCTCGGCGTCGAGCTCCAGGGCGCCGGTCGAGGGGGAGACTTTTGACGGGGAGGTGCTCGCCTCTGCTGGACTGTCATTGGTTGACGCGCCCGGCAGCAGGAGCGGCGAGCCTGAGGAGGAGGAGCTGCTGCGGAAGCTGCTGTCACTCTACCGCACCCGACAAGCCAAGCTGGCTTCCCGGGAAGCGCTTGTCGCGAAGGCGGGAGTTGACATGGAAAAGCGCGCGGAGGAGCTCCGGGGCCAAAATCAAGAAGCTCTCTGGTCCCTGGCGCAGGAGCGGGAGCGAGTCGACGAGGAGCGCACGGCCTTTCTTCTGGAGAAGGCCGGGGCTGAGGAGGTACAAAGGCTGGCTGCCGAGAAGCAGTCCGCGCGGGAAGGTGAGCTAGTGCAGCAGAAGGCCCACCTCGACAGCTACGAGGAAGAGCTCGCCGAGCGCGAGCGAGCACTTGGCGGGGCGCTCAAGGAGGCAAAGGACGCCGCGGCAACTGCAGAGGCCGCCAAGAAAGAGCTAGAGGAGAAGGTGGCGCAGCTGGAGGCCGATAGTGGGAAGAGCGGCGAGGAGCTTGCCGCGCTCAAGCGTGAGCGTGAGAAGGATGCTGCCGCTCACGGTGAGCTGCAAGGCCTTCTCGCTGAGAGGGGCAAGGAGCTCAGCGCCGCCAAGGATTCCAAAGCAGACCTGGAGCTGAAGCTGGCCACGCTGACGCAGACGCTGGAGGCCGCCAAGGAGCGGGAGAAGACCTTGTCGGAGAAGGTCAAGGCTGACGCGGCGCTGCTGGAGACCATTGCAGTTACCCAGAACTCGTTCAGAGACACAGTGGAGCACTGGACCGAGGGTCTGGTGAACACTGCCGCAATCATCAACGAGGAGCTGGCGTAGCTAGGGATGGATGACTTTGGGTATCCTTCCGACGAGAGTCTTCAACCCAGCGCCAAGCTCAGCCTGTTCTTCAAGGGCGTGGAGACGGCACTCCAGCGGCTCCGAGAGAGGATCCCGAAGCAGCTGGCCGACGAGTCGCGCAAAATCTGCGCTGGGGTTCTCCAGAAGGTGCTGATGAAGGTAGCCTTCCGCAATCCAGGCCTCAGCTTCACAAACGTCCTCAGGTCCTTGCCGCCTGACGCCGATCTGGATGCACTCAAGGCCCTTGTCGCACCCATTGTGGACAAGGTGAGCGAGATCAAGAGAGTCGAGGGCGGACGCGTAGATTAGGCTGCCCATTTCTTCTTTTCCCTTGTCGCTGCTAGTCATGTTATGAAAACAGTCTGTTAGAGCTGCGACAAGTTATCTTGTAATATAACTTCATTTCTGTTATCAATTGCAATGTTATTTCCTCTACTAGATTCCTTCCTTTGTATGTTTTTACCCTACGCTTCTAGGGAACTTGTCGGCGCAGGCGCCCGAGCCGCGAGCACTGAGTGCGGAACTTCAGCAGCCTGCTGGCGGCGCTGCTTCCGACAAGAAACCTTGTCGCGACTAGATGCAACACGCTTAAGCTGTTGAGCGGACTCGAAACAAAGTAAGGGCGCAACTAGCCACGAGTTGGTTCCTCCGCGCATAGGTTTTCCATACAAAGCAGGGTCGTTCGAGGAAGATAACTCAAAAATTTAAAAAAGTGATTGCTCAAACTTTGGCAACTTAGCTTTTCTGTCATTTGCTTCCCGGTAAGGCAAGTCTTTGCTTGAACGACGCCTGTCCCATACCACAATCTTCTCCTCCCCCCAGCAAACTTGTGTGCGAGAGAACCTTCTTTTCCTTTAAAAGAAAAAGAAAGAAGAGAAAATAATAATATGGAGCTCTTCGGCTCGTCACTGCTTACCGGATGTAGGTGCTGCACAAAGTGTCAGATAATCACATGCAAGAAAGGAACTAACGCATGAAATGGACAAGCTGTGCGGAGCACATGGGGTTTTACTTATGCACGGGATCTGCGCCCGGCTTTGTACAAAGGATTACATGCAACAGCAGCAAGACTTGTACAAAAGGTGGTTGACGGAACGGGTTCCGGCAACCGCGCCTTATGGGAAAAACTTACGAAGATGTTCTATGTTCCAGGAGTTGCTCACTAGAATGCCATCTTCGGTCTCAAGGTGGACAGCACCAGGCCTCGTGACTCATCTCACCCGATAAGGGCCTTCCCACTTCGGCGTCAACTTGTTGGAATTCTTGGCGGACTGAACGCGCCGAAGAACAAGGTCGCCTTCCTCGAAGCTTCTGGCTTTAACTTTGCGGCTATGATAGCGGCGCAAAGCTTGCTGGTATCGAGCAGCTCGTACAGCAGCCTGAAGACGATCTTCCTCAAGGAGCAGCACGTCGTCTTGCCACAGCTGTTCTTGCTCAAGCTCATCATAAGCGAGCACTCGAGGTGATCCGTATACGAGTTCCGTGGGGAGAACTGCCTCTGCTCCATAGACTAGAGCGAAAGGTGTCTGGCCAGTGGCTCGATTTGGCGTCATTCTGATCAACCAAAGAACCACCGGCAGCTCCTCGATCCAGTTCCTTCCGCACTTGTGCAGCCTGTCGAAAGTTCTGGTCTTGAGCCCGCGCAGCACTTCAGCATTTGCCCTCTCTGCTTGACCGTTGCTTCTCGGATGAGCAACAGAAGCGAAGCAGACCTTGGTGCCAAGGTCTTGGACGTACTGCATGAAGGTGCGGCTCGTGAATTGCGTGCCGTTGTCGATGATGATCCTGTTAGGGATCCTGAAACGGCAAACAATTGACCTGAAGAACTTGACTGCTGACTGTGTTGTCACCTTCCTCACTGGCTGCACTTCCGGCCACTTTGTGAACTTGTCGATTGCGACGTACAAGTACTCAAAGCCCCCGAAAGCTCGGGGGAAAGGGCCGAGGATATCGAGCCCCCAGACCGAAAATGGCCAGGATAAAGGGATCATCTGGAGAGCTTGAGCTGGCTGGTGTATCTGTTTGGAGTGGAACTGACACGCTTCACACTTGGTTACTTGTGCAGTTGCATCCTGGAGGGCTGTCGGCCAAAAGAAACCTTGCCGGAAAGCTTTGCCGGCAAGTGCTCCTGCGCCAATGTGGTGGCCACATATGCCTCCATGTATCTCTGCCAACAGCTTTTGCCCATCTTCCCGGTGAATACACTTCAATTTCACACCGTTGAGTCTTCTTCTGTACAGTATGCTATCGACAAACTGGTACATACTTGACTGCCGGGCTACTCTTTCCGCTTCTTCTTGTTCTTTGGGAAGTTCTCCTGTCTAAAGGAAACGGACAATCCGCTGTGCCCATGCTGGAGCTTGTGGCTCGACAACAAGGACTAAAGGCGCATCTGCTGCTGCGGGAACATCCGCTTCCACGGCAAGGACTTGTGGTCCTGCCGGAGCTTGATGTTCCCCGGCAAGCTTGCCGGAGCAAAACTTGTCGGGAGCGTCTGCTTCAACGGAACAAACCATAAGGCTTGCCGGAGCAGACTGCCCCTCAGCATCCTTGGTGTTGATCTTAGGGACTTTCTTGGCGGCGGCTTCGGGGAGCTCTGCCGGAAAGTAGTCGCCGGAAACCAACTTCCTCTTCTTGCTTTGTCCAGTTGATGGTGTTACGGATAGTTGAGTTAACTTAAGCACAAAGATCCCTGGTTCCACAGGTAACTTTAGTGCGGCGCACTTTGACAGGCCGTCAGCAATATCATTCTGAGCTCTTGGGATATGCTCCATTTGTAGGCCATCAAAATGCTCTTCTAGCTTCCTCACTTCATCGACATACGCTTCCATCAACGGACTCTGGTAGTTCTTGTTCACTTGTCGGACGACAAGCTGTGAGTCACCCCTGACAATGAGCTTCTTAATCCCAAGGTCTGCTGCGATTCTGAGACCGGCAAGTAATCCTTCATACTCTGCAGTATTGTTGGTTGCTTGCTCTTTGGGAAAATGCATCTGGACTACGTACTTGAGGTGCTCTCCGGTGGGTGCGACAAGCAGCACGCCTGCACCGGCGCCTTGCAGCGAGAAGGCACCATCAAAGTACATCAGCCACTCTTTGCTTGCCTCTTTGACGGGGATGTTTGTTTCTGAAATTTCTTCATCTGGTGTTGGCGTCCACTCTGCTATGAACTCTGCCAATGCTCTGCTTTGGATAGTTGAAGTGCTCTCAAATTTGAGACCAAAGCTTGACAGTTCCAGTGCCCACTCGACAATCCTGCCCGTTGCTTCTGGATTTTGCAGTATCCTCTTCAGCGGAAAGCGAGTGACGACTGTGATCTCATGTGCTTGGAAGTAGTGGCGCAGCTTTCTCGAGGCCATGAGGAGGCCGAAAAGCAACTTCTGCACACCAGAGTACCTTGATCTAGCCCCCTGCAGAAGAGAACTGACAAAGTAAACCGGGCGCTGCACCATTCTCTTCGGCATCTTATCATGTTCCTGCGCAAACCCATGTTTGTCGGGACCAGAGCTTGTCGACGAAGCCCCTTGCTTGTCGCTGGATGGATCTGCTGTGGTTGCTGGCTCATCATCCGCCTCCCTCTCTGCCACTAACGCAGCACTAACCACTTGATTGGTTGCCGCTATATATAGCAGCAACTTCTCTTGCGGCTTAGGTGCGACAAGTGTTGGAGTGGAGGACAGGTATCTCTTCAAGTCCTGCAGCGCAGCCTCCGCTTCCGGAGTCCATTTCATTGGACCTGCTGTCAGGACCCCGACTCGATGTCACATCGATCTAGCCGGTAACACCTCATATCACTTTGCGGCCTCACGCACGGTATCCCCACGGGTGTCGCCTTACCTTTGCCCGGGACCGTTTGCACCTTTTGGCTCACGTATATGATAGTGTCGCTAGCATCCATATGATAAGGAGCCCGGGCTGACATGACTAGTCGTAAACCCAAAGTGGCACAGACTTACAAGGACAGGCATCCATGACCCAGCTTCGAACGTGTCGGTCATCAGCAAATGGGTCCGGGCTGTAGCACTGGGCTAGCAGGACTCCGGTAAACCGGGCTGTAGCGGGCTAACAGGACTCCGGTACTCAAAGCGTGACATTTCCCCGAAGGGACAGACACAGGAACAAAGAAGGACACATGCCGGCCATCCTAAGTGTTCCAGAGCAGTAGCAAGCTACCATGGCTCAGCGGTAACACTAGGAGACATTTCCCGGTAAGAGAGGCTACTAAAGATAAACAACTAGATAGTCAGATCCCACACATACCAAGCATTTCAATCATACACACAATATGCTCGATATGTGCAAATACAACGAAGCATCACAACGTGACTCTACGACACAAGTACTTTATTTAAGGCTCAAGGAGCCATACATAGCATACACAAAGATACGGGTCACACGACCCAGCATTCAAGTCATACAGTCATACAAACCAGCAGCGGAAGTACATTGTTTGAGTAGAGACAACTAGTAAAATAAAAGAGGCTTGGAAAGCCTAGCTATACTACGTGGTCCTTCCCAAGCTCAGGGTCACCACCTGGGCCTTTAGCCTACTCGTTGATGTCAACGTCTACATAGAACCCATCAGAAGGGGTTGCAGCGTCTTCTGTAAAAAATGTAAATTATAGCAACATGAGTACAAAGGTACTCAGCAAGACTTACATCAGATCCTACATACATGCATATTATCAAGAAGGGTTGGTGGAGTTATTGCAGCAAGCCAGCTTTGACTCTTGGCTAGTCTATCCTACGATACTTCAACTTGAAATGGTTTTGCGCACACGAGTCCACTACTCACCACTTCAATACACTACCGAGGATCCACCTCCGTCTTCCTACGGAAGAGCCATCCTCGGCACTCACACTTATCTTGAGAATTTTAGTAGTTTCCATTTACTTGTCTATGAACTGTATAGGCAACCAAGTAGTCCTTTACCGCGGACGCGGCTATTCGAATAGATTATGATAACCCTGCAGGGGTGTACTTCTTCATACATGTTTCCACCACTTAGCGTCTGCACACGACATGTGCTCGGCAGACTTCAAGCGAAAGCCGACGTGGGTGTAGACCATGACCTACCTAAACACTTAAGCCTCTAGTCCAGGTTTATCGCCTATTCAGGTTCCATCCGCAGGGAGTCCGGCCGAGGTTTCCCATACGGCCCCGAACGATGTGAACAGGGTTCCCGAGATACCTAACGGGTATTCAGTACACCCGGCCACGTACCTACCGCATCACAGCCCACCCCTACGGTCAGCACTGTCCACGGCCTCCAGTAGGCTACAAACACCAGAAACTACTTGCAACTCTTGGACAGAGAGCTAGGGTGAATAAGAAGTCGAGCGGGGTCATATTTCAGGGCCCAATGCATGGTAGTAACTGTATCTCAAATCACACATACAGATCTCAGTGCTTAAGGTCGGCTTCAATGAAACAACCCACCATGTACTCCTACATGGCCTCTCATCGATACCTTTACCAAATCGTGTTCACCACACCACTCTCATTACCGACATAATCATTTCACTCTAGCCCATCACCCAGATGAACCAGACCTGACACAACTCTAAGCATAGCAGGCATAGCAAGGTAGGAACAACACATACATATGGCTCAATCAACTCCTACACATGCTAGTGGGTTTCATCTAGTTACTGTGGCAATGACAGGTCATGCAGAGGAAATGGGTTCAACTACCGCAGCACACAACAGTTTGAAACGCGTTGTCTTAATGCAGTAAAAGAGAGCAGGAGCGAGAACATGGGATTGTATCGATATGATCAAATGGTTGGTTGCTTGCCTGATGGTTCGATGCACTGATACGGTTCTTCGTTAGGGTAATCACGGTACTCCTCGGAGGCAGAACCTGTCGTAAAGGACACCGATACACAACCATCACCAAACAATGTGCAACAATATGATGCATGCATGAAACATGGCAATATGAGTGTGTTGGGCTAATGCAACTAAAACCAGAAGGGTTTGAACAAATTTGAATCAAAGATTCAAATTTCAAACTCAAACATGGCCTTTTAAAGTGCTTTTCCTTGTTCTGCTTAAAACATCAATTTAACTTGTTTGATCATGCATGAAAATAGTACAGATGGATAGATTGGATTTTTCTGATCATTTTTCATATATAAATTGTCTAATTTGGAGTTACAGAATAAAAGTTATGAATTTTTGAAGTTTAAATAATATTCTGGAATTTCCTGATTAAATTTAAATCCAGAAATATAATTATTGCGCCAGCATGACGTCAGCATGACGTCAGTGGTCAACTGCGGCTGGCTGAGGTCAAACCTGACGTGTGGGGGCCACACGTCAGTGACAGAGGGGGTTTAACAGGGTTAATTTAAATCTAATTAGGAATTAGTGGCGCTGGGGCCCACTGTCAGTGTCAGGGGGGGTAGTTAGTTTAACTGATTCGGTTAGTGCTAATCCTAATTAGCTACAGGGCTGGGCCCACCTGTCAGGGACACAGGGGGGGTCCTGCCGTGGTCAAGGTGGGTCAAACCCACCGGCGACATGACGCCAGCGAGGCCCGAGACGGCGGCGCGATGCGGGATCGCGCTACAGGGCACGGGCGAGGCCGTGCTTGGGCTCGTTGGAGAGCCCTTGCTCCCGCGCGTCGAACGGTGGTGGTGGCCGTGCCTGAGGTGGCCTGTACCGTCGACGGCGAGCTCGTGAGCGGCGGCCGGAGTTCGGGTAAGGTCGGAATCGGCGTTGCAGGGCGTTAGGGGAGGCGTTGGTGCGTGCTACGTGCTCCTAGTGAGGTGTGGAGCACGATGGTGTGCTCGGCTTCGAGCTACAACGGCTCCAGCCACGGCGGCGACGAGGCACGGCGGCGGCGACCTTCGGAGCTCAAAGGGGGCGGCAGCTACAGGAGGCTAGGGACGACGGGGCAAGGGGGAATCGAATCAGTGGCTCACCGCGGAGCTGCAGGGATGGTTAGCGGGCTCGGGGGCGTCCGGTAGCTCCCGATTCGACGGCGACGATCTCCAGTGGCCGAGAAGGGGAACGGCGATGTGAGCGGCGATGCAGGGCTTCCGGAGGCCCGTGGAGCGGTGGGGAGGAAGAGGGGGTCGAGGCGGAGCCTCTGGGCTAGTCGGGGGAGCGAGGGGTGGCCGGTGACGGCTGCTATGGCGAACGGCGGCGATGGTGGTGTTCGGCCGTGTGAGAGAGAGAGCGAGGGAGAGGAGGGAGGAGCTGAGGGAGAGTGAGAGAGAGCAGGGGGGGAGGCGTGGCGTCGTCCGGGGCATCGAGCGAGGAGGGGAGGGCAGGCAGGCAGCCGAGCAGGTGGCGTGGCGCGGTGGCGCGCGCGCGCGCCGGCCACACTCCCCTCCCTCTGTCGAGGACGAAGACGACAGAGGAGGGAGGCGGGCTGGGCCGCCTGCTGGCTGGGCCGCACAGGGAGGAGCCCAGGTAAGCTTCTCCCTTTTTTAATTATTTCTGTTTTCTAATTTCTGACATTTGTTTTGATTTAAAAAAAATATTAAATCATTTATTTACCTTATGCCAATTTTTGCAGGAGCTAGATATATTATTCCAGAGCTCCTTTATAATTGGCATAATATTTGGACATATATTAATATATATAACTAATATATTTCCAATGCAAATATTTATGCATTAATTCCAAATGCCCAAAATAAATACCTAAGAGCTCTTAAAAATATTGGTTTGATTTTTATCTCTGTCCAATATTTTCAGAGAGCAACATGAGCATTTTCTTGGACCCTTTTGGAGAAATTTTTATTTGGATCATTTTCAAAAATGATTCTGAGGGTCTCACAAATCCCCATTTCAAATTAAATGGAAATTTAAACATGATGCACACACTCTGATGCATGACTAGCTAGGGTGTGACAACTCACCCCCACTCAAAAGAATCTCGTCCCGAGATTTGGGTTCCTCCGGGAAGAAGGCGGGATACTCAAGTCGAAGACGATCCTCCCTTTCCCAAGTTGCTTCATCCTCAGAATGGTGCGACCATTGAACTTTGAGAAACTTGATATTATGACGTCGGGTGGTACGTTCGGCCTGGTTGAGGATACGAATGGGGTACTCTCGATATGTAAGATTATCTTGGAGATCAAGCGTTTCATGGTCCACTTCACAGATAGGATCCGAGAAGCAACGCCTGAGTTGAGAAACGTGGAAGACATCATGGACTCTGGAGAGGTGCGGAGGTAGTTCCAACTGGTAGGCAACTTCTCCTCGTTTGGCGAGAATGCGAAAAGGTCCAATGTAACGAGGAGCCAATTTGCCTTTGATACCGAAACGATGGGTTCCCTTCAGAGGGGTGACCCGAAGATAAACCTTCTCGTCAACCTCGAAAGTCATAGACTTATGTTTTCGGTCATATTGACTCTTTTGACGAGATTGGGCTGTTTTCAACTTTTCACGAACGATACGAACTTGTTCTTCTGCTTCCTGAATCATATCCGGGCCAAAGAATTGTCTTTCCCCGGTCTCTGACCAGTTAAGGGGTGTTCGACACCGTCGTCCATAGAGAACTTCAAAAGGGGCTTTACCCAAGCTAGATTGATAGCTGTTGTTGTAAGCGAATTCGGCAAATGGAAGGCACTTCTCCCAGTCCATTCCGAATGAGATAACAGAGGCTCGAAGCATGTCTTCTAGAATTTGGTTGACGCGTTCCACTTGACCACTTGACTGAGGGTGGAAAGCGGTGCTAAAGGAGAGACGAGTCCCCATAGCATTTTGGAAACTTTCCCAAAATCGAGAGGTGAAAAGACTTCCTCGATCCGAGTTAATTTCCAAAGGAACACCATGAAGGGACACTATTCGGGAGATGTATAAGTCTGCCAGCTGACTAGCGGTTATATTCTCACGAACAGGTAGGAAATGGGCTACTTTGGAAAGACGATCGACCACGACGAAAATAGCATTATTCCCTCTCTTGGTCCTGGGAAAACCGGTAATGAAATCCATACCAATTTTATCCCATTTCCATTCAGGAATAGCTAAGGGTTGAAGGGTGCCAGCAGGCCGTTGATGCTCTGCTTTTACACGACGATAGACGTCGCAATTAGCAATATACTGAGCAATTTCTCTTTTCATCCTAGTCCACGAGAACCTCTGGCGTAGGTCCTGATACATCTTAGTACTACCGGGATGAATGGTGAGAGGAGATTCATGAGCCTCCTTAAGGATCAACTGCCGTAGATGCTGGTTCTTGGGAACCACTAGACGGTTCTCAAAGTACACAACACCATGATCATTTGTGGAGAAACAACTAGCACCTCCGCTAGCAATGTTCTCTTTGATTTTAGATATTCCCTTATCTCGCTTTTGGGCAGCGATGATTTGATCCGTAAGAGTAGGTTTTGCTACCAAGGTGGAAAGAAAACCTTGAGGTACAATGTGAAGGTTAAGCTTCCGAAATTCCTCATGGAGAAGCGGTTGACTTTGTTGTAACATCAGGTTGTTACAATAAGATTTACGACTTAGCGCATCAGCCATGACGTTGGCTTTCCCTGGGGTGTAGGTTATTCCTAAGTCGAAGTCTGTGATCAACTCAACCCAACGTCTTTGCCTGAGATTCAAATCCGGTTGGGTGAAAATGTACTTCAGACTTTGGTGATCAGTGAATATTTCGCAACGATTACCGAGGAGGTAATGTCGCCAGGTCTTAAGTGCATAGACTACGGCTGCAAGTTCTAGATCATGAGTAGGATAATTCTCCTCATGTGGGTGCAATTGCCGTGAAGCGTAGGCAATTACGTGTCGATCTTGCATGAGAATGCAACCTAGTCCTTGTCGCGAGGTGTCGCAGTAGATAACAAGTCCTTGGAGAAGTCTGGCGGTACCAGTACGGGAGCAGAAGTCAGGCGTCTTTTCAGTTCCTGAAAGCTGTGCTCGCATTGTGGAGTCCACTCGAACTTCTTATCTTTCTTGAGGAGTTCGGTTAGAGGTTTAGCAACCTTGGAGAAGTTCTCGACAAAGCGACGACAATAGCTCTCTAAGCCCAGAAAACTCCGAACTTGCTTGACCGATTCAGGTGGAGTCCAATTAAGGACGGCTTGAACTCGCTCAGGGTTAACAGCAATACCTTTACCAGATATTACATGACCCAGATAGGTCACTTCTGACAACCAGAATTCACATTTAGAAAATTTGGCATAAAGGCGATGCTCTCGAAGTTTCTTCAGCACTAGCCTTAGATGTTCGGCATGTTCTTCCTCGTTCTTGGAGTAGATGAGTATATCATCGAGGTAAACCACGACGAATTTATCCAAATACTCCATGAAGATTGAGTTCATTAACCGAGAAAAGGTGGCTGGAGCGTTGGTTAAACCGAAGGACATGACAGTGTACTCGTATTGGCCATAACGAGTAACAAAGGCCGTTTTAGGAATGTCCCCGTTTCTGATTTTGATTTGATGGTAGCCCAACCTCAAATCCATCTTGGAGAAGACTGAGGATCCAGCGAGCTGATCATACAGGTCGTTGATCCTGGGAAGCGGATATTTGTTCTTGATTGTGACCAAATTGACAGGTCGGTAATCTACAACCATCCGGTCCGTACCATCCTTCCTTTTGAAGAATAGGACGGGGCAAGCCCACGGAGATGAACTAGGTCGGATGAAACCCTTTTTCAAGGACTCATCGAGTTGTTTCTTAAGCTCGGCTAGTTCTAGTGGTGCCATCTTATAAGGTCTTCTAGCAATCGGAACAGTTCCTGGAATGAGGTCTATTACGAACTCAACATCCCTGTCAGGTGGAACACCTGGTAATTCCTCTGGGAAGACATCCGGGAAGTCACGGACTACCGAAATGTCCTCAAGGTCTGGCAAAGGGCTGGCGTTAAGAGAATATAATTGTCGCTTGGCCATTCGGGTCAAGACATTGACTATCTTCCCCGAAGGATGGGTGAGTTGAACAGTCCTAGAGAAGCAATCAATTTGGGCATGATGAGCTGACATCCAGTCCATACCCAGAATGATATTAATATCTGAAGATTTAAGGGCTATCAAGGATGCAAGAAAAACAAGTCTGTCGACTTGGATTTCATTTCCATAACTTACCCTAGAGGTCTGCCATCTAGACCCAGGAGTAGAAATTTCCATAGTGGATGGCATGTCACAGAATGCAACGTTATGCAAACGAGCATAATTTTCGGATATAAAAGAATGAGAGGCTCCTGTATCGAAAAGAACAGATGCCGGGTGGCAATTAACAAGAAGCGTACCGAGAACGACGTTGGGATCCTCTTGAGCTTCTTCGGCAGAGACACAGTTGACATGGCCACGTGAAGCGGTGACCGGTTTGGCGTGGAACACTTTCCCTGTCGGCTTTCCACGGCCAACAGCTTTAGCAGACTGGTTGGGGTTGGTCTGGGGACACTCACGCATATAGTGGCCAGATTCCCCACACTTGAAACAAGTCACGGAACTGGTACGTGGAGGAGCATTGTTAGTTGGACCCCCATAGGGCTTGGCCGGTGCAGACTGTTGAACGGGGCGAGGCGCCTGGAAGGATGGCCTCGGTGTGAACCTAGGTGGCAGGGCGGTGTTGGGCACCCACACGCGGCGCTTCTGAGGACCAGCACCGGATGAGGAACCCATGTCACGGCCATGCTTGCGTGTTGCGTCATAGTCAGTCTGACCAGTTTCAGCACTGATGGCTTTGTTGACAAGTTTCTGAAAAGATGTGCACTCATGCAGACGGAGGTCGCGGCGAAGCTCAGGACTAAGGCCCTTACGGAACCTTGCTTGCTTCTTGGCATTAGTAGACACTTCCTCAGTTGCATATCGTGCGAGATTACCAAACTCCCTGCTGTAAGCATCCACAGAAAGTCGGCCTTGGGTGAAACTGCAAAATTCTTCACGTTTACGGTCCATGAGACCCTCCGGAATGTGATGTTCACGGAAAGCCTCGCTGAATTCAGCCCAAGTAGTGACATGGCCCGCTGGGCGCATAGCTCCATAATTTTCCCACCATAGACTGGCGGGGCCTTCAAGATGATATGCAGCAAAGGTGACCTTGTCAGCCTCCGCTACCAGCGCGGAACGCAGTTTGTGAGCGATACTGCGAAGCCAGACATCAGCGTCGAGAGGCTCGACGGAGTGGTGGAACGTGGGTGGATGTAATTTGATGAAATCACTGAGTGACACCACGTTAGCCCTCTGATGGTGTGCTGTGTTCTGTTCAATACCCTCCAACAAACGGTTGGTCTCCCGCTTGTTTCTCTCAGCTTCCATCATAACCTCGGCTAGTGAAGGAGGATGAGGCAGATTTGCATCCCTGGCTTCACTGCCTTCGGCCTGCTCTTGAGAAGCAGGGTTAGCGCGCGTGTTGACCATCCTAGGTAAACAAGACAATGATTTAGTCAGGATGATAAAATTCCAACATAGGATACAAAATGTAAGGAATAACTCGGAATGCAAGATGATCATCCGTATGACATGGTAGATATAGAAACTGCTTCTTTTATTCCATCGTCATACACACCATACAGGGTTTAGTACAAGACCAAACAAAGTACTATTACAGTGAAAAGAGGATTACATCTCATCGGAGGCATCCCAAGCTCCTATACATTATTTTTCTACACATCCGGAAAGAGTACAAACTAGGTCATATCCCACGAGTCACGCAGGACGATAGACGACACATCTAGTGCGAACTAGTGATACTACCACTAACTCAGACCGATCCGTAGTAGTCCTCGTAGAAGTCACCTCCATAGCCTGGAAGCTCAACATGATCATCCGGAAACAGACGATCTCGCGGAGCTTGTGGACCATAGGGGCTAGGATGAGGTCTTGGACCAACAGACGGTGGCCTGCGGGGACCGCGAGGTGGGGTGATGCCTCCTACATCACGCCAAACCATCACGTCTGGCAGAGCAGATCTCACAGGATAGAGATCGCGCATATCTGAATATCCAGCTTGCACCGCCGGTGCGAACCGAGTCAAAGTGGCCCAGTGGTCAGCACGGGTATTGAAGAGCTCTAACCTTAAGGCCCGATTTTCACGGTCCTTATCCTCGAGCATCTCAGCAGTGGTGCGAGTCCGTGAATCCTCCTGGGTGGGGTCAGCATAGATAGCCTGGAGATACCCTTGTGCTCCCGGAAGTGATCCTAGCATATACCGGAAATCAGAGTCCCGAAATAGTCCAGATCTGACTCGCATGATGGTCATCATAGAGTAGGCGGCGTCCTGCACAGCCATCTCAATGGTAACCCCGAGTCCATAGGAGCAGTGAAGGGGCTCGGTGGATCCAGGATAAGATGGAAATATCCGGACAGTGCAGAGATATTGGCTTTGATTAAAGTCTCGGAATTGCTCTTCGACCGTGTACTCAGGGTACCAACGGTATCCAGCCTCAGTCATTACCCTGACCAACTTGGCGGTATGGCCGGGTACATCTAGGCATCGAGTCAGGCGAACCACTTGATTGAGGTCGCGAGTGGCCATCTGAAAGCACAATCATAATGCAAAGGCATTAGAATTTCTAGCAAAATTTCGGCAGCATAACAGCTGTAAATGCTCAAGAAGGATTTTGAGACATTTGACAAAGGATTTCATACACACTCAACATCATCATATCAAAGTTCTGAATCCATTCTAACAGCATAATGTGGTAGTAGAACTGAACTAGGCTTGTATCCATCAAACTTATAAGGTACTACTGATTAGTAACACGTGATCCTGATAGAGAGAATAGGTCCTAATTCCTTAACCCCAGGTGGAAGAATGGACTGACTCAGATCAGAATGTCATAAGATAAAGGAGTAAAAAGAGCCTTACGTTCCATCCCACAAACAATTCCCCTACATATAACTAAAGAATTTCTAGACTCAACATCGACCAGTTTGGCTTGGAGAACCTACAGGCAGTCCGGCTCTGATGCCAACGCTGTCAGGACCCCCACTCGATGTCACATCGATCTAGCCGGTAACACCTCATATCACTTTGCGGCCTCACGCACGGTATCCCCACGGGTGTCGCCTTACCTTTGCCCGGGACCGTTTGCGCCTTTTGGCTCACGTATATGATAGTGTCGCTAGCATCCATATGATAAGGAGCCCGGGCTGACATGACTAGTCGTAAACCCAAAGTGGCACAGACTTACAGGGACAGGCATCCATGACCCAGCTTCGAACGTGTCGGTCATCAGCAAATGGGTCCGGGCTGTAGCACTAGGCTAGCAGGACTCCGGTAAACCGGGCTGTAGCGGGCTAACAGGACTCCGGTACTCAAAGCCTGACATTTCCCCGAAGGGACAGATACAGGAACGAAGAAGGACACATGCCGGCCAGCCTAAGTGTTCCAGAGCAGTAGCAAGCTACCATGGCTCAGCGGTAACACTAGGAGACATTTCCCGGTAAGAGAGGCTACTAAAGATAAACAACTAGATAGTCAGATCCCACACATACCAAGCATTTCAATCATACACACAATATGCTCGATATGTGCAAATACAACGAAGCATCACAACGTGACTCTACGACACAAGTACTTTATTTAAGGCTCAAGGAGCCATACATAGCATACACAAAGATACGGGTCACACGACCCAGCATTCAAGTCATACAGTCATACAAACCAGCAGCGGAAGTACATTGTCTGAGTACAGACAACTAGTAAAATAAAAGAGGCTTGGAAAGCCTAGCTATACTACGTGGTCCTTCACAAGCTCAGGGTCACCACCTGGGCCTTTAGCCTACTCGTTGATGTCAACGTCTACATAGAACCCATCAGAAGGGGTTGCAGCGTCTTCTGTAAAAAATGTAAATTATAGCAACATGAGTACAAAGGTACTCAGCAAGACTTACATCAGATCCTACATACATGCATATTATCAAGAAGGGTTGGTGGAGTTATTGCAGCAAGCCAGCTTTGACTCTTGGCTAGTCTATCCTACGATACTTCAACTTGAAATGGTTTTGCGCACACGAGTCCACTACTCACCACTTCAATACACTACCGAGGATCCACCTCCGTCTTCCTACGGAAGAGCCATCCTCGGCACTCACACTTATCTTGAGAATTTTAGTAGTTTCCATTTACTTGTCTATGAACTGTATAGGCAACCAAGTAGTCCTTTACCGCGGACGCGGCTATTCGAATAGATTATGATAACCCTGCAGGGGTGTACTTCTTCATACATGTTTCCACCACTTAGCGTCTGCACACGACATGTGCTCGGCAGACTTCAAGAGAAAGCCGACGTGGGTGTAGACCACGACCTACCTAAACACTTAAGCCTCTAGTCCAGGTTTATCGCCTATTCAGGTTCCATCCGCAGGGAGTCCGGCCGAGGTTTCCCATACGGCCCCGAACAATGTGAACAGGGTTCCCGAGATACCTAACGGGTATTCGGTACACCCGGCCACGTACCTACCGCATCACAGCCCACCCCTACGGTCAGCGCTGTCCACGGCCTCCAGTAGGCTACAAACACCAGAAACTACTTGCAACTCCTGGACAGAGAGCTAGGGTGAATAAGAAGTCGAGCGGGGTCATATTTCAGGGCCCAATGCATGGTAGTAACTGTATGTCAAATCACACATACAGATCTCAGTGCTTAAGGTCGGCTTCAATGAAACAACCCACCATGTACTCCTACATGGCCTCTCATCGATACCTTTACCAAATCGTGTTCACCACACCACTCTCATTACCGACATAATCATTTCACTCTAGCCCATCACCCAGATGAACCAGACCTGACACAACTCTAAGCATAGCAGGCATAGCAAGGTAGGAACAACACATACATATGGCTCAATCAACTCCTACACATGCTAGTGGGTTTCATCTAGTTACTGTGGCAATGACAGGTCATGCAGAGGAAATGGGTTCAACTACCGCAGCACACAACAGTTTGAAACGCGTTGTCTTAATGCAGTAAAAGAGAGCAGGAGCGAGAACATGGGATTGTATCGATATGATCAAATGGTTGGTTGCTTGCCTGATGGTTCAATGCACTGATACGGTTCTTCGTTAGGGTAATCACGGTACTCCTCGGAGGCAGAACCTGTCGTAAAGGACACCGATACACAACCATCACCAAACAATGTGCAACAATATGATGCATGCATGAAACATGGCAATATGAGTGTGTTGGGCTAATGCAACTAAAACCAGAAGGGTTTGAACAAATTTGAATCAAAGATTCAAATTTCAAACTCAAACATGGCCTTTTAAAGTGCTTTTCCTTGTTCTGCTTAAAACATCAATTTAACTTGTTTGATCATGCATGAAAATAGTACAGATGGATAGATTGGATTTTTCTGATCATTTTTCATATATAAATTGTCTAATTTGGAGTTACAGAATAAAAGTTATGAATTTTTGAAGTTTAAATAATATTCTGGAATTTCCTAATTAAATTTAAATCCAGAAATATAATTATTGTGCCAGCATGACGTCAGCATGACGTCAGTGGTCAACTGCGGCTGGCTGAGGTCAAACCTGACGTGTGGGGGCCACACGTCAGTGACAGAGGGGGTTTAACAGGGTTAATTTAAATCTAATTAGGAATTAGTGGCGCTGGGGCCCACTGTCAGTGTCAGGGGGGGTAGTTAGTTTAACTGATTCGGTTAGTGCTAATCCTAATTAGCTACAGGGCTGGGCCCACCTGTCAGGGACACAGGGGGGGTCCTGCCGTGGTCAAGGTGGGTCAAACCCACCGGCGACATGACGCCGACGAGGCGCGAGACGGCGGCGCGATGCGGGATCGCGCTACAGGGCACGGGCGAGGCCGTGCTTGGGCTCGTTGGAGAGCCCTTGCTCCCGCGCGTCGAACGGTGGTGGTGGCCGTGCCTGAGGTGGCCTGTACCGTCGACGGCGAGCTCGTGAGCGGCGGCCGGAGTTCGGGTGCGGTCGGAATCGGCGTTGCAGGGCGTTAGGGGAGGCGTTGGTGCGTGCTACGTGCTCCTAGTGAGGTGTGGAGCACGATGGTGTGCTCGGCTTCGAGCTACAACGGCTCCAGCCACGGCGGCGACGAGGCACGGCCGCAGCGACCTTCGGAGCTCAAAGGGGGCGGCAGCTACAGGAGGCTAGGGACGACGGGGCAAGGGGGAATCGAATCAGTGGCTCACCGCGGAGCTGCAGGGATGGTTAGCGGGCTCGGGGGCGTCCGGTAGCTCCCGATTCGACGGCAACGATCTCCGGTGGCCGAGAAGGGGAACGGCGACGTGAGCGGCGATGCAGGGCTTCCGGAGGCCCGTGGAGCGGTGGGGAGGAAGAGGGGGTCGAGGCGGAGCCTCTGGGCTAGTCAGGGGAGCGAGGGGTGGCCGGTGACGGCTGCTATGGCGAACGGCGGCGATGGTGGTGTTCGGCCGTGTGAGAGAGAGAGCGAGGGAGAGGAGGGAGGAGCTGAGGGAGAGTGAGAGAGAGCAGGGGGGAGGCGTGGCGTCTTCCGGGGCATCGAGCGAGGAGGGGAGGGCAGGCAGGCAGCCGAGCAGGTGGCGTGGCGCGGTGGCGCGCGCGCTCGCCGGCCACACTCCCCTCCCTCTGTCGAGGACGAAGACGACAGAGGAGGGAGGCGGGCTGGGCCGCCTGCTGGCTGGGCCGCACAGGGAGGAGCCCAGGTAAGCTTCTTCCTTTTTTAATTATTTTTGTTTTCTAATTTCTGACATTTGTTTTGATTTAAAAAAAATATTAAATCATTTATTTACCTTATGCCAATTTTTGCAGGAGCTAGATATATTATTCCAGAGCTCCTTTATAATTGGCATAATATTTGGACATATATTAATATATATAACTAATATATTTCCAATGCAAATATTTATGCATTAATTCCAAATGCCCAAAATAAATACCTAAGAGCTCTTAAAAATATTGGTTTGATTTTTATCTCTGTCCAATATTTTCAGAGAGCAACATGAGCATTTTCTTGGACCCTTTTGGAGAAATTTTTATTTGGATCATTTTCAAAAATGATTCTGAGGGTCTCACAAATCCCCATTTCAAATTAAATGGAAATTTAAACATGATGCACACACTCTGATGCATGACTAGCTAGGGTGTGACACCTGCCTTTTTCAAAATTTTGAAAAATAGCAGGGCGCGCTCAGCAGATCTAGAGATAAACCTGCTGAGAGCAGCCACGCAACCGGCAAGCCTTCGTACATCCTTGACGCGCTTTGGTGCATCGATCTGCTCAATGGCTTTGATCTTGTCGGGATTGGCTTCAGTTCCCCGCTGAGACATGAAGAACCCGAGAAGCTTGCTGGAAGGGACTCCGAACACGCACTTCTCGGGGTTAAGCTTGAGGTTGATCTTGCGCAGGTTTGCAAATGTTTTGTCTAAATCTTGAATCAAGGTCGATTTGTTCTTGCTCTTGACCACTATGTCATCCATGTAAGCTTCCACATTTCTGTGTATTTGTGGCTCAAAAGCATGGTGGACTACCCTTGCGAATGTTGAACCAGCATTCTTCAAACCGAAAGGCATCCGTACGAAGCAGTACGTGCCACACGGGGTGATAAATGCGGTTTTCTCTTCATCTTCTTCTGCCATGAAGATCTGATGGTATCCTGAGTATGCATCAAGAAATGAAAGCAAATCACATCCGGCTGTGGAGTCAACAATCTGGTCAATACGCGGCAAGGGAAATGGGTCTTTGGGACAAGCTTTATTAACATTAGTGAAGTCAATACAAAGTCTCCATTTCCCATTAGCTTTGCGCACAACAACAGGATTGGCCAACCACGTGGGATGGAGTACTCCTCTGACAAGGCCTACTGCTTCCAACTTCTTGATTTCTTCTGCGATGAATTCTTGGCGCTCTACTGCCTGCTTCCTGACTCTCTACTTGACTGGCCGCGCATGAGGACAGACGGCAAGGTGGTGCTCAATCACTTTCCTGGGAACACCGGGGATATCAGATGGTTGCCACGCAAACACGTCGACTTGGATTTCATTTCCATAACTTACCCTAGAGGTCTGCCATCTAGACCCAGGAGTAGAAATTTCCATAGTGGATGGCATGTCACAGAATGCAACGTTATGCAAACGAGCATAATTTTCGGATATAAAAGAATGAGAGGCTCCTGTATCGAAAAGAACAGATGCCGGGTGGCAATTAACAAGAAGCGTACCGAGAACGACGTTGGGATCCTCTTGAGCTTCTTCGGCAGAGACACAGTTGACATGGCCACGTGAAGCGGTGACCGGTTTGGCATGGAACACTTTCCCTGTCGGCTTGCCACGGCCAACAGCTTTAGCAGACTGGTTGGGGTTGGTCTGGGGACACTCACGCATATAGTGGCCAGATTCCCCACACTTGAAACAAGTCACGGAACTGGTACGTGGAGGAGCATTGTTAGTTGGACCCCCATAGGGCTTGGCCGGTGCAGACTGTTGAACGGGGCGAGGCGCCTGGAAGGATGGCCTCGGTGTGAACCTAGGTGGCAGGGCGGTGTTGGGCACCCACACGCGGCGCTTCTGAGGACCAGCACCGGATGAGGAACCCATGTCACGGCCATGCTTGCGTGTTGCGTCATAGTCAGTCTGACCAGTTTCAGCACTGATGGCTTTGTTGACAAGTTTCTGAAAAGATGTGCACTCATGCAGACGGAGGTCGCGGCGAAGCTCAGGACTAAGGCCCTTACGGAACCTTGCTTGCTTCTTGGCATTAGTAGACACTTCCTCAGTTGCATATCGTGCGAGATTACCAAACTCCCTGCTGTAAGCATCCACAGAAAGTCGGCCTTGGGTGAAACTGCAAAATTCTTCACGTTTACGGTCCATGAGACCCTCCGGAATGTGATGTTCACGGAAAGCCTCGCTGAATTCAGCCCAAGTAGTGACATGGCCCGCTGGGCGCATAGCTCCATAATTTTCCCACCATAGACTGGCGGGGCCTTCAAGATGATATGCAGCAAAGGTGACCTTGTCAGCCTCCGCTACCAGCGCGGAACGCAGTTTGTGAGCGATACTGCGAAGCCAGACATCAGCGTCGAGAGGCTCGACGGAGTGGTGGAACGTGGGTGGATGTAATTTGATGAAATCACTGAGTGACACCACGTTAGCCCTCTGATGGTGTGCTGTGTTCTGTTCAATACCCTCCAACAAACGGTTGGTCTCCCGCTTGTTTCTCTCAGCTTCCATCATAACCTCGGCTAGTGAAGGAGGATGAGGCAGATTTGCATCCCTGGCTTCACTGCCTTCGGCCTGCTCTTGAGAAGCAGGGTTAGCGCGTGTGTTGACCATCCTAGGTAAACAAGACAATGATTTAGTCAGGATGATAAAATTCCAACATAGGATACAAAATGTAAGGAATAACTCGGAATGCAAGATGATCATCCGTATGACATGGTAGATATAGAAACTGCTTCTTTTATTCCATCGTCATACACACCATACAGGGTTTAGTACAAGACCAAACAAAGTACTATTACAGTGAAAAGAGGATTACATCTCATCGGAGGCATCCCAAGCTCCTATACATTATTTTTCTACACCTCCGGAAAGAGTACAAACTAGGTCATATCCCACGAGTCACGCAGGACGATAGACGACACATCTAGTGCGAACTAGTGATACTACCACTAACTCAGACCGATCCGTAGTAGTCCTCGTAGAAGTCACCTCCATAGCCTGGAAGCTCAACATGATCATCCGGAAACAGACGATCTCGCGGAGCTTGTGGACCATAGGGGCTAGGATGAGGTCTTGGACCAACAGACGGTGGCCTGCGGGGACCGCGAGGTGGGGTGATGCCTCCTACATCACGCCAAACCATCACGTCTGGCAGAGCAGATCTCACAGGATAGAGATCGCGCATATCTGAATATCCAGCTTGCACCGCCGGTGCGAACCGAGTCAAAGTGGCCCAGTGGTCAGCACGGGTATTGAAGAGCTCTAACCTTAAGGCCCGATTTTCACGGTCCTTATCCTCGAGCATCTCAGCAGTGGTGCGAGTCCGTGAATCCTCCTGGGTGGGGTCAGCATAGATAGCCTGGAGATACCCTTGTGCTCCCGGAAGTGATCCTGGCATATACCGGAAATCAGAGTCCCGAAATAGTCCAGATCTGACTCGCATGATGGTCATCATAGAGTAGGCAGTGTCCTGCACAGCCATCTCAATGGTAACCCCGAGTCCATAGGAGCAGTGAAGGGGCTCGGTGGATCCAGGATAAGATGGAAATATCCGGACAGTGCAGAGATATTGGCTTTGATTAAAGTCTCGGAATTGCTCTTCGACCGTGTACTCAGGGTACCAACGGTATCCAGCCTCAGTCATTACCCTGACCAACTTGGCGGTATGGCCGGGTACATCTAGGCATCGAGTCAGGCGAACCACTTGATTGAGGTCGCGAGTGGCCATCTGAAAGCACAATCATAATGCAAAGGCATTAGAATTTCTAGCAAAATTTCGGCAGCATAACAGCTGTAAATGCTCAAGAAGGATTTTGAGACATTTGACAAAGGATTTCATACACACTCAACATCATCATATCAAAGTTCTGAATCCATTCTAACAGCATAATGTGGTAGTAGAACTGAACTAGGCTTGTATCCATCAAACTTATAAGGTACTACTGATTAGTAACACGTGATCCTGATAGAGAGAATAGGTCCTAATTCCTTAACCCCCGGTGGAAGAATGGACTGACTCAGATCAGAATGTCATAAGATAAAGGAGTAAAAAGAGCCTTACGTTCCATCCCACAAACAATTCCCCTACATATAACTAAAGAATTTCTAGACTCAACATCGACCAGTTTGGCTTGGAGAACCTACAGGCAGTCCGGCTCTGATGCCAACGCTGTCAGGACCCCGACTCGATGTCACATCGATCTAGCCGGTAACACCTCATATCACTTTGCGGCCTCACGCACGGTATCCCCACGGGTGTCGCCTTACCTTTGCCCGGGACTGTTTGCGCCTTTTGGCTCACGTATATGATAGTGTCGCTAGCATCCATATGATAAGGAGCCCGGGCTGACATGACTAGTCATAAACCCAAAGTGGCACAGACTTACAGGGACAGGCATCCATGACCCAGCTTCGAACGTGTCGGTCATCAGCAAATGGGTCCGGGCTGTAGCACTGGGCTAGCAGGACTCCGGTAAACCGGGCTGTAGCGGGCTAACAGGACTCCGGTACTCAAAGCCTGACATTTCCCCGAAGGGACAGACACATGAACAAAGAAGGACACATGCCGGCCAGCCTAAGTGTTCCAGAGCAGTAGCAAGCTACCATGGCTCAGCGGTAACACTAGGAGACATTTCCCGGTAAGAGAGGCTACTAAAGATAAACAACTAGATAGTCAGATCCCACACATACCAAGCATTTCAATCATACACACAATATGCTCGATATGTGCAAATACAACGAAGCATCACAACGTGACTCTACGACACAAGTACTTTATTTAAGGCTCAAGGAGCCATACATAGCATACACAAAGATACGGGTCACACGACCCAGCATTCAAGTCATACAGTCATACAAACCAGCAGCGGAAGTACATTGTCTGAGTACAGACAACTAGTAAAATAAAAGAGGCTTGGAAAGCCTAGCTATACTACGTGGTCCTGCACAAGCTCAGGGTCACCACCTGGGCCTTTAGCCTACTCGTTGATGTCAACGTCTACATAGAACCCATCAGAAGGGGTTGCAGCGTCTTCTGTAAAAAATGTAAATTATAGCAACATGAGTACAAAGGTACTCAGCAAGACTTACATCAGATCCTACATACATGCATATTATCAAGAAGGGTTGGTGGAGTTATTGCAGCAAGCCAGCTTTGACTCTTGGCTAGTCTATCCTACGATACTTCAACTTGAAATGGTTTTGCGCACACGAGTCCACTACTCACCACTTCAATACACTACCGAGGATCCACCTCCGTCTTCCTACGGAAGAGCCATCCTCGGCACTCACACTTATCTTGAGAATTTTAGTAGTTTCCATTTACTTGTCTATGAACTGTATAGGCAACCAAGTAGTCCTTTACCGCGGACGCGGCTATTCGAATAGATTATGATAACCCTGCAGGGGTGTACTTCTTCATACATGTTTCCACCACTTAGCGTCTGCACACGACATGTGCTCGGCAGACTTCAAGAGAAAGCCGACGTGGGTGTAGACCACGACCTACCTAAACACTTAAGCCTCTAGTCCAGGTTTATCGCCTATTCAGGTTCCATCCGCAGGGAGTCCGGCCGAGGTTTCCCATACGGCCCCGAACAATGTGAACAGGGTTCCCGAGATACCTAACGGGTATTCGGTACACCCGGCCACGTACCTACCGCATCACAGCCCACCCCTACGGTCAGCGCTGTCCACGGCCTCCAGTAGGCTACAAACACCAGAAACTACTTGCAACTCCTGGACAGAGAGCTAGGGTGAATAAGAAGTCGAGCGGGGTCATATTTCAGGGCCCAATGCATGGTAGTAACTGTATGTCAAATCACACATACAGATCTCAGTGCTTAAGGTCGGCTTCAATGAAACAACCCACCATGTACTCCTACATGGCCTCTCATCGATACCTTTACCAAATCGTGTTCACCACACCACTCTCATTACCG
The DNA here is from genome assembly GCF_002162155.2 of Triticum dicoccoides. Taxonomy (NCBI): domain Eukaryota; kingdom Viridiplantae; phylum Streptophyta; class Magnoliopsida; order Poales; family Poaceae; genus Triticum; species Triticum dicoccoides. Next base: position 339,826,845 of record NC_041391.1, on the reverse strand, counting down.
ACATAATCATTTCACTCTAGCCCATCACCCAGATGAACCAGACCTGACACAACTCTAAGCATAGCAGGCATAGCAAGGTAGGAACAACACATACATATGGCTCAATCAACTCCTACACATGCTAGTGGGTTTCATCTAGTTACTGTGGCAATGACAGGTCATGCAGAGGAAATGGGTTCAACTACCGCAGCACACAACAGTTTGAAACGCGTTGTCTTAATGCAGTAAAAGAGAGCAGGAGCGAGAACATGGGATTGTATCGATATGATCAAATGGTTGGTTGCTTGCCTGATGGTTCGATGCACTGATACGGTTCTTCGTTAGGGTAATCACGGTACTCCTCGGAGGCAGAACCTGTCGTAAAGGACACCGATACACAACCATCACCAAACAATGTGCAACAATATGATGCATGCATGAAACATGGCAATATGAGTGTGTTGGGCTAATGCAACTAAAACCAGAAGGGTTTGAACAAATTTGAATCAAAGATTCAAATTTCAAACTCAAACATGGCCTTTTAAAGTGCTTTTCCTTGTTCTGCTTAAAACATCAATTTAACTTGTTTGATCATGCATGAAAATAGTACAGATGGATAGATTGGATTTTTCTGATCATTTTTCATATATAAATTGTCTAATTTGGAGTTACAGAATAAAAGTTATGAATTTTTGAAGTTTAAATAATATTCTGGAATTTCCTAATTAAATTTAAATCCAGAAATATAATTATTGCGCCAGCATGACGTCAGCATGACGTCAGTGGTCAACTGCGGCTGGCTGAGGTCAAACCTGACGTGTGGGGGCCACACGTCAGTGACAGAGGGGGTTTAACAGGGTTAATTTAAATCTAATTAGGAATTAGTGGCGCTGGGGCCCACTGTCAGTGTCAGGGGGGTAGTTAGTTTAACTGATTCGGTTAGTGCTAATCCTAATTAGCTACAGGGCTGGGCCCACCTGTCAGGGACACAGGGGGGGTCCTGCCGTGGTCAAGGTGGGTCAAACCCACCGGCGACATGACGCCGACGAGGCGCGAGACGGCGGCGCGATGCGGGATCGCGCTACAGGGCACGGGCGAGGCCGTGCTTGGGCTCGTTGGAGAGCCCTTGCTCCCGCGCGTCGAACGGTGGTGGTGGCCGTGCCTGAGGTGGCCTGTACCGTCGACGGCGAGCTCGTGAGCGGCGGCCGGAGTTCGGGTGCGGTCGGAATCGGCGTTGCAGGGCGTTAGGGGAGGCGTTGGTGCGTGCTACGTGCTCCTAGTGAGGTGTGGAGCACGATGGTGTGCTCGGCTTCGAGCTACAACGGCTCCAGCCACGGCGGCGACGAGGCACGGCGGCAGCGACCTGCGGAGCTCAAAGGGGGCGGCAGCTACAGGAGGCTAGGGACGACGGGGCAAGGGGGAATCGAATCAGTGGCTCACCGCGGAGCTGCAGGGATGGTTAGCGGGCTCGGGGGCGTCCGGTAGCTCCCGATTCGACGGCAACGATCTCCGGTGGCCGAGAAGGGGAACGGCGACGTGAGCGGTGATGCAGGGCTTCCGGAGGCCCGTGGAGCGGTGGGGAGGAAGAGGGGGTCGAGGCGGAGCCTCTGGGCTAGTCAGGGGAGCGAGGGGTGGCCGGTGACGGCTGCTATGGCGAACGGCGGCGATGGTGGTGTTCGGCCGTGTGAGAGAGAGAGCGAGGGAGAGGAGGGAGGAGCTGAGGGAGAGTGAGAGAGAGCAGGGGGGGAGGCGTGGCGTCGTCCGGGGCATCGAGCGAGGAGGGGAGGGCAGGCAGGCAGCCGAGCAGGTGGCGTGGCGCGGTGGCGCGCGCGCGCGCCGGCCACACTCCCCTCCCTCTGTCGAGGACGAAGACGACAGAGGAGGGAGGCGGGCTGGGCCGCCTGCTGGCTGGGCCGCACAGGGAGGAGCCCAGGTAAGCTTCTTCCTTTTTTAATTATTTCTGTTTTCTAATTTCTGACATTTGTTTTGATTTAAAAAAAATATTAAATCATTTATTTACCTTATGCCAATTTTTGCAGGAGCTAGATATATTATTCCAGAGCTCCTTTATAATTGGCATAATATTTGGACATATATTAATATATATAACTAATATATTTCCAATGCAAATATTTATGCATTAATTCCAAATGCCCAAAATAAATACCTAAGAGCTCTTAAAAATATTGGTTTGATTTTTATCTCTGTCCAATATTTTCAGAGAGCAACATGAGCATTTTCTTGGATCCTTTTGGAGAAATTTTTATTTGGATCATTTTCAAAAATGATTCTGAGGGTCTCACAAATCCCCATTTCAAATTAAATGGAAATTTAAACATGATGCAAACACTCTGATGCATGACTAGCTAGGGTGTGACACCTGCCTTTTTCAAAATTTTGAAAAATAGCAGGGCGCGCTTAGCAGATCTAGAGATAAACCTGCTGAGAGCAGCCACGCAACCGGCAAGCCTTCGTACATCCTTGACGCGCTTTGGTGCATCGATCTGCTCAATGGCTTTGATCTTGTCAGGATTGGCTTCAGTTCCCCGCTGAGACATGAAGAACCCGAGAAGCTTGCTGGAAGGGACTCCAAACACGCACTTCTCGGGGTTAAGCTTGAGGTTGATCTTGCGCAGGTTTGCAAATGTTTTGTCTAAATCTTGAATCAAGGTCGATTTGTTCTTGCTCTTGACCACTATGTCATCCATGTAAGCTTCCACATTTCTGTGTATTTGTGGCTCAAAAGCATGGTGGACTACCCTTGCGAATGTTGAACCAGCATTCTTCAAACCGAAAGGCATCCGTACGAAGCAGTACGTGCCACACGGGGTGATAAATGCGGTTTTCTCTTCATCTTCTTCTGCCATGAAGATCTGATGGTATCCTGAGTATGCATCAAGAAATGAAAGCAAATCACATCCGGCTGTGGAGTCAACAATCTGGTCAATACGCGGCAAGGGAAATGGGTCTTTGGGACAAGCTTTATTAACATTAGTGAAGTCAATACAAAGTCTCCATTTCCCATTAGCTTTGCGCACAACAACAGGATTGGCCAACCACGTGGGATGGAGTACTCCTCTGACAAGGCCTGCTGCTTCCAACTTCTTGATTTCTTCTGCGATGAATTCTTGGCGCTCTACTGCCTGCTTCCTGACTCTCTACTTGACTGGCCGCGCATGAGGACAGACGGCAAGGTGGTGCTCAATCACTTTCCTGGGAACACCGGGGATATCAGATGGTTGCCACGCAAACACGTCGACATTCGCCCGCAGGAAAGCAACGAGCGCGCTTTCCTATTTGGGGTCAAGAGTGGCGCTGATGGTGAAGGTACCACCAGTGCCATCCTCCTTGGCAGACACCTTCTTAGTCTCAGGTGGAGCTTCCATTGCCTTCTTACACTTGCCGGTGGAGCTCGATGGTGCGTCCTCGACGGTAGCGCAGCACTCCGAAGAAGTGCGCTTGCCGGAGTGGGCATCAGAGCTCTTTCCGGTCTTGGTCCTCTTCTTCCCCCCGGGAGCTTCAGCGGCAAGTTTCCTTCGTTCTGCTGCGGCTGCGGCTTCCCGGTAGATCTTGTCGGCACAGATAAGAGCATCCTTCTTGTCGCCAGGGACAGAGATGACACTTATTGGGCCTGGCATTTTCAGTACGTTGTATGCATAGTGAGAGGCTGCCATGAACTTGGCGAGTGCCGGACGGCCAAGAATCCCATTGTAAGGTAATGGAAAGTCGGCAACATCAAACGTGACCCTCTCGGTCCTGAAGTTCAGCTCACTGCCAAATGTTACTGGCAACGTGATCTTTCCCTTTGGCTTGCTCCTTCCCGGGTTGATTCCTTGAAATGTGCCGGTTTCTTCGAGCTCGCTGTCAGGGATCTGGAGCTTCTGGAGCACCGCGGAGGAGATCAGGTTCAAGCCGGCCCCGCCGTCAACTAGCATCTTAGTGACCTTGAGGTTGCGGATTGTTGGTGAAACCAACATTGGCAAGCACCCGACCGCAGTTATGCGATCCGGGTGGTCCTCAATATCAAAGATGATAGGCGTGCCGGACCATTTCAGAGGCTTGCGTGACTCGACGGGTGGTTCTGCTGCATTAACTTTCCGCACCCACTGCTTGAGCTGGCGGTGCGAGCCATGCAGAGAAGCACCACCGTCAACGCACAGGACCTCTGTGGCTTTCTGGAACTCCTTCTCATCAGTCTCCTCATCATCCATATCTTCATCGTCGCCGTCATCTTCATCCTTGTCGCGGCCGCGAGGAGGTCTGTCTCCTTGCCGCTGCTTGGCCTTGCCGCGGCGTCCTCCTCGGCCGGGACGTTTCTTGCCGGATCCACCAGCTCCTTCCTGGGCCTTCTCCTTGTCGCGCCGCTCGTATTCAGCTTTCTGTTGCTCAACAAGCTGTTCGACTTTCTTACAGTTCTGGAGATCATGGCCCTTGGTGCGGTGGATCTTGCAATATTACTTGTTGGGGCCGTCCTGCTTGTCGGCGACTGCTGCCTCCGCGGCAACTTCCTTACCGGAGTCACCAGCTTTGGCTTCCTTGGGGCCGCCACCGTTGCCGGACTGCTCAACAACTAGCACTTCTTTGCCTTTCCTCCTTCTGTTGTTCCGCCGCCGGTTTTTCCTTGTAGGAGCAGCATCTTCACTGTCAGATCCTCCCACTCCTATATTTTCTCCGGGGAGTCTCCTCCCTTCCTCAGCACGCGCACACTTGTCGGCCAGTGCATATAACTCACTGACGTCCCTGATCTTGCACATTGCCATTTCCTCCCGCATCCTGCGGTTCCGCACGTTCTGATGGAACGCGCTGATCACCGCGGCAGGGTGGACGTCTGGGATGTTGTGCTGCACGCTACTGAATCTCTGAATGTACTTGCGCAGGGGCTCTCCTTCCTTCTGGGCGAGCAGATGAAGATCACTCTCCTGGCCATGAGGCTTGTGTCCGCCGGTAAAGGCGCCGACAAACTGATGGCACAGATCAGCCCAAGAGGATATGGAGTTGTCCGGCAAGTGCATGAGCAAGGATCTGACGTTGGGCTTGAGCACCAGCGGGAAGTAGTTGGCAAGGATCTTGTCATCTCGTCCCCCGGCAGCTTGCACCGCAATGGTGTAGATGCTGAGGAACTCTGACGGATGCGTCTTGCCGTCGTACTTCTCGGTACGTCTGGCTTGAAGTTCTTTGTACTGGGCCACTGGACTTGCCGCAACTCACGAGTGAACGCAGGACAACCTACCGCGTACGGCAGATCGCCTGGTTCCCCTAGCGCATGCATGTCAACACAGGGCCCAGTGCGCTTGTCGGATTGACGTCGCGCTTCCCTTCGGTGCTGGATGCGGGTTCGAGCGTCTTCTTGTTGCCGATCATGAAGAACTTGGCGCTGATCGCGACGAGCTCATGGATCCGACGATGCAGTGGAGTCGCTGTCGAGGTGGATCCGGCGAGTCGGCGATCTTGGCCTTCGGGGCGGTGATTGCATGGTAGTTGCACCTCCGCCCGTTTCGTCGCCACCGGCTCGCGTCCGGCGGTCCTGCCGCGGCGACGCGCTTGGCCGCCATGGAGTGTCACCGTTGGCGTAGCCGATGAGACTCTGAATGGTGGCCCTCCATTCGTCGATCTTGTCCGACGTCGGAGGGTAATCTAGGAGAAGTTGAGCTCGTGCCAAAGCTTCTGCTAGAGTGATGGGTAGCAGTGGCGGACGGCGCGAGGAGCGGGACGTGCTCGAACTTCTAACTATGTTAGAAGGAGCAGTATCCCGTCCAGGCGACCGTGCCCCGCTCGTGCCGGCACGCTGGCGTGCATGCTGGTCTTGAGCGCCCCGAGATCCACCAACTTGGTCTTGGGCTATCATGTGTATGGCACTGCTAGTGCCATGACACTGTTGATCTTGCGCCTCCTGAGAGTGGCGTGGAACATGTACAGTTGTCGAGGTTTGTGCAGCCTTGTTCTTGGACCTGGCGGCATCATGGGCTTCCTCGTCGACGTCCTTTCTTCCGCCAGCGTCCATCCCACCACTCGTTTTCTCCAACGGTGGTGGAAGTGACGTGGATGGAGCGGCCGCCGCCGAAGTCTTCTTCTTCGGTGGCATGTTGAGGAAGGGAATAAATATCTAGCTCGTGTGAACGCCGTATCTAGTTCACACAATCTCAACACCCCCTACCTGGCGCGCCAAAGATGTCGGGGAAACTGATCCAAGAACACCTATGGGGCCAGCGGACCGGGCCCCTTTTGGTTCGGCGGGGGGCAGAGGTCGCACGAAGAGCAGATCGAGGCGAAGCACACGAGCAGTTTACCCAGCTTCGGAGCTCTCCGAAGAGATAACACTCCTACTGCTGCTTGTCTGGTTGTATTATCTGGTGTTCTTGCTCTCGAGCGAGAGAGTGTGGTGTTTTCTGGGCTACGAATGAATCGAAGCCGACTGTCCCAGGCTCCGAACCCCCTCTACGTTGCGCATGGGCCTCCTTTTATACGCTAAAGGGGTCACCGACAGGTGGCAACGCAGAGGAGGGTAAAAACGTAAAAAGCGAGGTAGTTGATACAGTTGCTTGTACAGTACACCCTACCTAACCCTAACGGCAGGGGACAAGGGCATTAAATGCCTGTCTGAGTCGCCCGAACAGTGCAGAAAAGGACCGTTAGGGGCGCCACCGTTCGCCACGATGGCGATCTTGTCAGCTCCGCATGCCACTGCGCACCGTTGGCTGCACAGCCTCCCGCCACGCGCGCCCGGAGAGGCCCCCAGAGCGACACGTTGGTGGATGTGCTGGAGCGTGGGCGCAGAGTGGCCGCCTGCCGTGGCAAGCGCCTTGCCGCTGTTGTTATCTCGCCGGGTCCAGAAGCTCGTCGCTCACCGGGCCTCGGGGTACCTTATTTAGTCTTCCCGGCAAGCTCCTCTTGCCGGGGCCTTGTTGCCTTGCCGGAGCGCGTGGCGCGTCGCGGAAAGTTCCTTGGAGTGCCTTGGTTGGCCTTCCCGGCAAGCTCCTCTTGCCGGGGTCTTGTCTCCTTAGCTTAAATACTTTGTTCTTGGATGGCTCCAAGGGAACCTTGGGGGATCTTGGCGATCGCCCGACAAGCCTTTGCCGCGGGGTGCTGCAACTGCCCGTGCACAAGTTCGGGGTACTAGGGTACCCCTATTCTAGTACACCGACACGAAAGCAAACTACAAATATGAAACAACAAGATTAAGGACATGCAGAAGCGCAAGCAACACGAAGGCAGACTTTCATGCCACTTCATCCCGTGAAGTAGCAGTGGTAGTAGCGGCCATCCTCCTGCTCTTTTGAAATATCCCAACCTGTCAGGATGTTGTCGATTATCTTCCATGACTTGTATGTGGCGTACGCATCTTTTCCTGCGTACATGATGAGCTTGTTTGACAGCGGGCTGATTCCCCACAGTTTGTGGTCTTCCTCCTTCTCGATGTTCTTCTTCATGCCTTTGTAGAATGGGTGGATGACACTGGCTGCAACATCGATAAGGAGTCGTAGAATTTGTTTGTGGTTGGAACTTTCCACTTGTGCTGCATGTCAATGAAGTTGTTGGGGTTAATCTCCAAACCAAACTTGTTCAGCATCTTCTTATCATCTTCAATGCTGAAACTGGCAAATGTGTACAATTTCTCCTCCTGCAGGAATTGTTTGAGGCGCTTGGGCCTGCAAGGGCAGAGACACATATTAAAGATTACTATTTTTTTGAAGATTTAATTCTCCTGCTTTTTGGTTTACAAGTGATAATCCATGAGGTAGATGCTTATATAGTACAAGTCATGGATGAATGTAGTTCACATACTAGTACACAAAGTCATGAAATTAAATTCAACTACACCATGTTATTTTTCTTTTTTGGTATCTTCAGTGCTTCACCAAATGCTTCACAAAGTTCAAGAACCTATTTACCAGAGTCAATGATATATGTGTTGCTTACTTCAAGTTTAGTTTTCTTTTTGTTGAATAAAAGACCTATACTAGTGCTTGATACATCTTTGTCCATCAATTCTATATCAAGTTCAGAAATTAATTTGAGAAACATGTGCATCAAGATATGAACCTATATCACTTCACCAAACATCTTTTAATACATCAATTCTATAAACTATACTAATGTATCAAGATCAGAATCTATGCTAGTACATCAAGTTCAGAAACTAATTTGGTGAAACATTTTTCAGATGCTAATCCAGTGCATCAATTTTTGATGCTAATCTGGTGAAACAATCCACTTCAAAATTTCAGAAATGCATGTAAGTTGATAAACATGTACTCGTGCATCCACTTCACAAACTATAGTAGTTCATCTAGTTGGGAAACGAGTTTCCTTAAAATTTTAGGGAGTAGTACGGGCACAATAGATGAATGAACAGTTGTATGGGTTATGATTTTGTGGCCGCTGCGATGTGGTACACCAAGCAGAGTTCCTCAACGCACAACTGCAGGACTGCTGCCATCTGGGGAGGTTCATCTTTGCTGGTGTACTCCACATCAACTCTAATGAAGCTCGGATACAAGCCGCCGCCCTTCATCCTGAGCAGGTTCATCATCGCGTCGGCCTTGTCTAGTTCGCTGGTGCAGACGATCTCCAGCGTCTCCTTGCCGTGGAGCTCAACCCCTTTGAGCGTTCTGGTGTACGTGCACTTCTCGCCGGGGACGTGAATATTGTTGAGGTTGCTGCTCTTCTCGGACGTCTCGCCATGATGACGCTTGGCGGACGGTTCCTCCGCCATCGCCCTCCTTCGGCGACTATGGGCTTGGGAGAGAGAAGTTTGTGGTTTGTCTACAGTGGAGATGGAAGCGGCAATAGCGGTTCTAGGAATGAGGCAGAGATGGAAGACAATGGGTTATTTTTCCAGCGCATTGACGGGGATGTGTGGGAGGCGGTTCGTCGGGGATGTGGGTGTTGTGGTCGTGGGGGTCGCCATTTGCACTCCCATGTGGCAACCGCCCAGTGGGTGGCACGGGTGGTGGCCTAGAAGAACAAACCGTCCAAGTCAATGGTTTTTACTGTCGAACTGAGTAGTCTTGTCAAGTTGTACTTATCATCTACTTATCCCACTTGCACATCTCAGGGGTGGCGATGATGGAATTTTGCACTGTTTAAGTGACGTATGCTTTTATGATGTTTTTCCGTGTGGAGGTTATGTCTTGTTTTTTCACTGAAGTCTTATACACTAGTTGATCTCAAAACATTTTTCAGTGCCCTCGGAGTTGTTGCTCAAAACTGGGACTTATTTTATTTTCATCTGTCCGAACCTAAGTTAGGCCTTTTATAGTTTTTGTATTCTCTTTTTAGTGCACTTATGGTTTAGTGCTGTGTGAACTAAATTGTAATTTCATACATCGTACGGTTTTGAAATTTGGTGTCACAGTGGTGTGAGTGGCCTGACTGTTCCAACTTTTTTAGAAC
>NC_041391.1:339816269-339817366 GCF_002162155.2 Triticum dicoccoides | reverse complement strand
ATTATTTACGACGAAATCGTTCATTGAGGTGTTGACAGATTTTATATAAATAAGAAATTTAGCAGAATTGACAAAGAAAATCTATTTGAACTTCTTGCATTTTAGTAGTTGAACTTATCAGATTTTACATAAATAAGAAATTTAGCAGAAATGAGAAAGAAAATCTATTTGAACTTCTTGCATTTTAGTAGTTGAACTTGTCAGATTTTACATAAATAAGAAATTTAGCAGAATTGTCAAACAATATCTATTTGAACTTCTTGCATTTTAGTAGTTGAACTTGAAAGTAATATTTAATTCGTTGTTTTAAATTATGTACATTTAACAGATAGGCTATTAATTTCTCTGCTTTTTAGAGTTTCGTTGTTTTTGTATCATGTTGTTTCCTTTTTTTATCATCCGTGGTGCATAGCTAAAATTATTTTTATTTTTATTTTTTGTATTTTAAAGTTGTTGCCTGTGAACTAGTAATTGAACTTTTATATTTTCAGTTTTTGAACATTTCTTGGGTTTAGTCCAGCCTAAATGGCCCATGCTGGCGTTTTGGGGACTGATGGATGTGCGTGTGCTCTGGGTTTAGTCCCACCTCGCTAAGGGAGGAGGCTCACGACCTGTTTATAAGCGCGGCCCAGTCCTACTGGTCGAACTCCTCTGAATACTTACCTGAGTGCTTATACACGGCGCTCGCTCTCTCTCATGACCTGTGGGTCCTGGTCGGCTGGCCCTGTGTTGTGCGGATTACTAGGGATTCATCAACGGTTTCACCGTGGGCTCGAGTTCAAGTATCTAGCAGCGTCAGGGCCTGGCTATCCTTGGATGGTCAATTTTTACTTTTTTTTGGTTTGAATCTAGTATTTGACTCCACCAATAACTTGGACTGATATTTTTTGTTCTAGTTCTGTGGAAGTGTTACTTTTTCATTTGAAGTTTTTTTCCTTGTTTTTGTGTTTGTTTTTGTGATTATTCTCAAGGGTCTTCTAGTATCATTTTCAGCACTATGGTACTTGCGTGTAGACTGGGAATTCAAGTCCAATCAATCTTCGAAAAACTAAGTTGTATTGATAGTCCATTCATATTAGCACTTATCTTCTTAGTCT
>NC_041391.1:339811659-339815988 GCF_002162155.2 Triticum dicoccoides | reverse complement strand
AATGCTTCTTTGTACTTTTTATTGTAGTAAGTATGTACTGTCCGATCAAGTGTACTAGTACTGTCATTCTTAGTCTGCGAGTGACCAACATAAGTGTGTGCTGATGCTTCTTAACTTTTTGTGTTTGTAGTACTTGTTAATTTTCTAGCAGCTACATATGAATGAAAACAGTACATGAAGTACTAAGAATTTCTGCTTCAACTTTTGAAGAGTTGTTAAGAAACTCAAATTGTACTGATTGTTTTCAACATTATGTTTTCTATACAATACTGAATCAAAACTACACATCGAACAACGTTGTGTGATTAGTTGCTTCATAACTAGTACTTTAGAGCAGCCACAAAGTTCCATTGAGAAGCTACTTTGAATTTGAAATGATGGATTAATAAAATACGAAGCTACAATACTTATATAATGAGATAAGCAAAACAATGTACTTGATGACATAAGTAAACTTGTTCAACCATGACAAGCATGCCATAATGATACTGGTTCAACCAAAGAAGAGCAAACTACGAATTTGAAACAACAAGATAAAAGTCAAGCACAAGCGGAAGCAAAATGAAGGCAAGCTTTGATGTATCTTCATCCCTAAAGGGGCGGTCGTAGTAGTGGTCAGCCTCTCGCGCTTTTGCAATTTCCCAACCATTTGTGATGTTGTCGATCATGTTCCATGACTTGTACGTGGTCTACGCATCTGTTCCTGCGTACTCGATGAGCTTGTCTTCAACAGTTTGTGGTCTTCCTGCGTGTCGATGTTCTTCTTCATGCCTGGGTGAAATGGGTGGAAGACGTTGGCTGCAACATCAGTCAAGGAGTCGTACTCTTTTCCGGTGTATGGAACTCTCCAGAAGCGCCGAATGTTGATGTACTTATTGTAGTTGATCGTCGGAAGGCCAGACATCTTCATCTTCTCTTTGTCGCCTTAAATGCTGAAACCGGCAAATGTGAACAACTTCTCATGCTTCAGCATCTCGTTGAGGCGCTTGGGCCTGCAAGGGGAGAGAGATTTTGAAGATTAGCATTACTTTGATGTTTGAATTCTTCATTTTTGTTTTTGTTTTACAAGCGATGAATCCATGAAGTAGATGCTTATATAGCATAATTAATGGATGAATGTACTTCAGAAATTAGTAAACAAAGTTCTAAAATTAAATTCAACTACGTCATGTTAATTTTCTTTTTGGATTATACATAGTTTGAGCCAATGTTGTATGTGCTGCTTTAGTACTAGTTTATTACTTTTGTTGAATAGGACAACACATACATTGCTTCAGCAAGTTCTTACTTTTTTTGCTTATGAAAATAACATGAGACCATATTCAGAAACTACTTCACTACATCAAGTTCAGAAACATCTTTTTAATACATTGAGTACAAAAACTACACTATCGATCAAGATCAGATACTACACTAGTACATCAACTTCAGAAATTAATCTTCTGCAAGATTTTTCAAATAGTAATCCAGTGCATCAGGTTCAAAAATACATTTATGGTGTATCTACTTGAGAAAATGCAGTAGTGCATCCACTTTTACAAACCACACTAGCTAGTACATCTAGTTGGGAAACAAGTTTGATGAAAATTTCAGGATAGAGTACTAATTAAACAGATGAACCAAACAGGGCAAATGAGTAGGATGGGTCACCAATTCGTGGCCGCGGCGATGTGGTACACCAGGCAGAGTTCCTCCATGCACAACTGCAGGACTGCTACCATCTGGGGAGGTTCATCTTCCCTGGTGCAGTGCACACCAAGGCCGATGATCTTACGATGAGAGCCGCCAGCCTTCCTCCAGAGCCTGGAGCTCATCTCGTCGCCTTGTCTGGTTTGCTGGTGCAGACAATCTCCAGCGTCTCATTACCGTGGCGCTCAACCCCTGTGAGAATTTTGGTGTACGCGCACTTCTTGCCGGGGACGTGAACGTCGTCGAGGTTGCAGCTCTTGTCGGACGTCTCACCATGACACTAGGCGGACGGTTCCTCTGCCATTGCCCTCTTCCGGTGACTGTGGGCTTGGAAAAGATAAGTTTCTGGGTTGTCTGTGGTGGAGACGGAAGTAGCAATGGTGGTTCTTGGAATGAGGCAGAGATGGAAGACAATGGGTTATTTCTAAGGCATGGACGGGGATGTGTGGGAGGCGGTTCGTCAGGGACGTGGGTGTAGTGGTCGTGGGGTCGCTTGAGCTCCTCCTAACGGGCCCCGAATGTTGTCCCTTGCCGGTGCCCTTTCTTGGTTGAGCCTTGGCAGCTTCATCCTAAGTTTCAGTTTCCTCGTCCCCGATACTGTCATCTTCATTGTCTTCGTATGATTGATCATCATTCTCGTCAAACTCTTCTTCTTCATCCTCTTCATTTGATTTTTTGGAACTCTGGACCTTGCCCTGTTTCTGTTTAGCACCATCGACCTCCTTGCCCACTTTGCATGTGCGGGCATTATGTCCATCAGCCCCCCCACACTTGCTACAAGTGTAGCTGCTACGTGTGTCGTCTCCATTGGTAGAGACCTGGGCAGCTCCAATCTGCTTCTGCAGCTTTTGCTTGCTGGCAACGGCATCTGTGTGGGGTGGGCATGTGCGGTAATTATGATTGGTCACCCAATTGCAGAATCCAAATGCCCTTACCCCGAGAGGTTTCCCGTACCAGTCGTATTCCATGTGTTTGCTGGGGCGTGGTGACTTTTTGGATGCTACTTTTCCTGCTTTCACTGCCTGCATCTTACTCTCCTCCCCTTTGTGCATGAGAATATTGGTGGTTTAATTACCCTTTGCTACTGCTACTGCTGGTAGGATCTCCCATTGTCATGTCGTTCGCCTAGAGCACCATCAAGTTCATGATCTTGCACATGAGCATGTTGCTGCTCTTGAGTGTGCAAATGGGGAAGCTCTGATTGCTGTTGCTCCTCCTCCTCGTTGTCGTATGGGTCAATATCTCCCATATGGTTCATCTCGGATAAGATTGTAGCGATATCCTTCTCAAGTTTTTCTGCTTCGTTGTCCACGACACCTCCGTTTTCAGAAGAATGCATGGTGTCGAGTTCTTCTTCTAGTTTTTCCATGACGACCCGTCACCTCGCCATTTGGTCTTGTCTTCTCAAGCTTTTTCTGTGCACTCTCAAAACCTGCTGTAGCAGAGCGCTTTCAATGCAGTATTGGGAGATCTTGTTTGACGCTGCTGTCCTCAAGTCATTTCTGTTGAAGGTTGGCTGGTTGTTCGGGCGTTTCGTGTATCTCCTGAGGATGTATTTCTCTGGAACGCTAGTAGCCTTAATTGTTTGCATCATGCACAGGACATGCACGCAGAAAATACCAATTTTTTGGAAGAGGTGCATGTTTTCTGTCATTTCATTCGAACAAAAACTTTTCAAATATTAGTAGTACAGTGTGTAACATTTTTTTAGTCCTCACTTGTGTGGTCCCAAAGATTGCACTTGCAGCCGTATATTTCTCCCACGGGGTCTGCAACCACCTCGAACCCATGCTGAGACCACACAGACGATGTTTGCGGTTTGTTGTAGCGCACAAGGTACTTTGTGGGCTCCTCCGTGTCCGTCGTCGTGAAGAGGGTGCTCAGCTTTAGCCTTTTTCTGATCTTGTTGTATATAGCTCGTGATGAAAGTTTTGCCATCTGAGTGTCGAACCCATAGAGGGTCAGTGTGTTTGTTTTTTCTGCGCAAGCAAGAGTGTTGAACAAATTATTAGTTTTCTTGCAGCAAAAACTTATCTAACTAAGAAATAATTACTATAGTAAGCACATTATTTGTCTTACAACAGGTGATAGAGCTATACCCGGTTACCCATTGTCTCCTGGATTTCTGTCTGCCTCCTGTTTTCGATGCAGGTGTTGGCTGATAAACCGGTGCTGGTTTTATCTCTCACATACGTAGTTCTTCTTCAGCACATAGTCGATGCTCTCACTATGTTGTGTTGATGTCATTCTGGCACAGAAAATTTCTTTGAAGTAAGCTGATATCCATTTCTCACGCTCGTTCCACATTGCCACCATCGTGGCATCATCATGGAGGTTGTACCTATCTATGAGTTCTTACTAGGCAGTCTCAAACTAAGTTGGCATGAGGGGCCAGTTGAGGATTGTTGTGAATTCATCCTTAAAGGTTTTGTAGAGGTCATACAGGTACGCGAGGTGTCCCTTATACTTCTTCATAATGTGCCAGCAGCACAGATTATGCACTATGTTCTTGAAAACATCTGGGATCGCCAAAGCCATTGCCGGGCACTAGTCTGGTAATGAGAAAACAGACTCGGAGTGGTCAGCAGATGGTTGTGCATATATACAAATAGAACCGACACAACATTTTTATAGTGTTAT
>NC_041391.1:339759348-339811335 GCF_002162155.2 Triticum dicoccoides | reverse complement strand
GGGGAGTTTTGCGGTTGTACCTGTGAGGATGCATGTAGGAGCCTTCCCTCTCATGCATTTTTAAAATGTTTTGAAAAGCCATCTGAATGAATCTGCATCCTCATCTCTTATAAGGGAGAAAGCAAACATTGTAGTCTGAAAGTGGTTGTTATTACCCACAAACACTCCAAGTGGCATATGGTATTTGTTGGTCTTATACGTGGTGTCAAACGTCATGTAGTCACCAAAGTCTTGATATGCCCCTCGGTACGCGTTCGCCTAGAATATGTTCTTCACTCTGTCGGACTCATCAAGTTGCATGTCGCAGAAGAATTCCCTCTTTATTGCTTTCATCTCCCTAAAGAAGTTGACAGTCTTCAGGACATCATCCACGTCATCCATCATTGAATTCTTTGCTTTGCTGCATATTAAAAGTGAATAGTCATTGCAAAAATGCATGTTGAACTGCCATTAGGTAATGTGTTGCGTAATATATTTGTACTGACAGTTGAAAAAGGATAGAGGGGGTTTTGGGGAGGAGAACAAGTTTGTACTTACATGTTAATTAGGTCTTTGGCATTCATTTCGAGGAACTAGCTACCGGGGTCATCGCCGCCCAGTATGCTCATGATTTGCACGTGTTCAATGCCTTTGAACTGCAGGTACTTGACGTACTCCAAGATCGTCTTGTCAAAGTTTTTGTAGGAGTGCTAAAAGACAAGCATTTCTGGGGTGAGCTATAGCCTGTGGTTGTGTTCCCAGATTATCTCTTTTACTACAAGTGTTCCATCCTTTTCCCTCTTCATCCTCATTTTAGCCCCGTAGTTAGTCCTGGCTATGGTCTTGTTCCACTATCTATTTGCTTCTGAAACCTTCGATTCATAGACTCCATAGCACATGCAATAAAGGTAGATTCTTTTCGCAACCTTGGGGCCTTCCCTGACAGCAAAACCCGCGTGCTTTGCATAGACGTTGTAGAAGTTCTTTGCTTCTTTGAAAGTTTCAAAGCACATCTCTAGCCTTGGTAGAACATAAGCTTCAATGTTAGGTGGCTGCACGCAATAGTGAGCAAACAGAAAAACAGTGATGAAAATGTTAGATGGGGTTATCACAGTACTAGGGGGTGGACTATGCTTGTATGTTCTTTTTTTCTTAATGGATACTTACATGTGTATAGCTTTGTGCTGCATCTGGTATTTGCTGTTCACCCTTGTGTATGGGTGCGGGAGGTGTCACCCTAGGCACATGCAACAATGCATCTCTTGGAGGGAGCAATGTTCATGAAGCTCTCCATCTCTCATTGCACGGCTGTCTTGCCTCAGATTTGTTGTGAGGTTGCTCCTGTCTATATGACTCATATCTTGTACTCTGCACCCTACTAGAGTGGTGAACATTCTTTTCTCTTTCGTCTGGTCTTCCCGTCGCAATCACTTTTGTAGCACGGATGATTGCTGCTGATGGAGCGACTGGTGGAAGTCTGGGTGTCCTTGCCTTTCTTCATGTGCTAGCGAAGGAAAAAATTTGTTTCTGGGGACATTGCAGAGGTTGCTGCACCCCAGCAGTGGCTGTATACCCAGCAATCGGTGTTTGTTGCAGAGAAGAACTAGACCGTGGTTTTGATGATTCTGGTGTAGCTTGAAATCTGCCTGTATTGCTGAAGTATCAAGGTGCTATTTCTGGTGTTACCCAACCAGGCGGTGCCTCATATCTTCCTGGCTCATCAAACCCTCCCTGCGTGTGCCGCCTTGCTTGTTTCTGCAATGACATTCAACAGTTTTGGGATTAATCTTTTCT
The DNA here is from genome assembly GCF_002162155.2 of Triticum dicoccoides. Classification (NCBI taxonomy): domain Eukaryota; kingdom Viridiplantae; phylum Streptophyta; class Magnoliopsida; order Poales; family Poaceae; genus Triticum; species Triticum dicoccoides. Next base: position 339,809,562 of record NC_041391.1, on the reverse strand, counting down.
GCATTTCTCGTGTACATGATATGGGTAACATGTCATGTACTGAAGGTAATGTACATGTTGAACTTTACCCTTTTTGTAACCTGACGTAGTTTCAATCGAACTGATGTATGGACATGATAAGAACTGATGTACTGATGTAAACTTTTTAGCAGTGATGCATCTGCTATGTACAGTTTTTTTGTTTTTTTCTCTATAACTGATGCATGAACATACTGTTGGAAATATGCCCTAGAGGCAATAATAAAAGTGTTATTATTATATTTCTTTGTTCATGATAATAGTCTTTTATTCATGCTATAATTGTATTATCCGGAAATCGTAATACACGTGTGAATACATAGACCACAATATGTCCCTAGTGAGCCTCTAGTTGACTAGCTCGTTGTGATCAACAGATAGTCATGTTTTCCTGGCTATGGACATTGGATGTCGTTGATAACGGGATCACATCATTAGTAGAATGATGTGATGGACAAGACCCAATCCTAAGCCTAGCACAAAGATCGTGTAGTTCGTATGCTAAAGCTTTTCTAATGTCAAGTATCTTTTCCTTAGACCATGAGATTGTGCAACTCCCGGATACCGTAGGAATGCTTTGGGTGTACCAAACGTCACAACGTAACTGGGTGGCTATAAAGGTGCATTACAGGTATCTCCGAAAGTGTCTGTTGGGTTGGCACGAATCGAGACTGGGATTTGTCACTCCGTGTAAACGGAGAGGTATCTCTGGGCCCACTCGGTAGGACATCATCATAATGTGCACAATGTGACCAAGGGGTTGATCACGGGATGATGTGTTACGGAACGAGTAAAGAGACTTGCCGGTAACGAGATTGAACAAGGTATCGGTATACCGACGATCGAATCTCGGGCAAGTACAATATCGCTAGACAAAGGGAATTGTATACGGGATCGATTGAGTCCTTGACATCGTGGTTCATCCGATGAGATCATTGTGGAACATGTGGGAGCCAACATGGGTATCCAGATCCCGCTGTTGGTTATTGACCGGAGAACGTCTCGGTCATGTCTACATGTCTCCCGAACCCATAGGGTCTACACACTTAAGGTTCGATGACGCTAGGGTTATAAAGGAAGTTTGTATGTGGTTACCGAATGTTGTTCGTAGCCCCGGATGAGATCCCGGACGTCACGAGGAGTTCCGGAATGGTCCGGAGGTAAAGATTTATATATGGAAAGTCCTGTTTTGGTCACCGGAAAAGTTTCGGGCGATATCGGTAATGTACCGGGACCACTGGGAGGGTCCCGGGGGTCCACCAAGTGGGGCCACCGGCCCCGGAGGCTTGCATGGGCCTAGAGTGGAAAGGGACCAGCCCCAGAGTGGGCTGGTGAGCCTCCCACCCTTGCCCAAGGCGCAGCTAGGAGGGGAGAGGGGAAACCCTAGGCGCAGATGGGCCTATAGGCCCACCCTAGGGCGCGCCCCCTCTCTCCCCCTCTTGGCCGCCCCCTCCAAGTCCCATCTAGGGCTGGCCGCACCCCTTGGGGTGGGAAACCCTAAAGGGGGCGCAGCCCCCTTCCCCCCTATATATACTTGAGGTTTTGGGGCTGCCCAAAAGATGAGAACTTCTCCCTCTTGGTGCAGCCCTACCTCTCGTACTCCTCCTCTTCCGCAGTGCTTGGCGAAGCCCTGCTAGACTACCACGCTCCTCCATCACCACCACGCCGTTATGCTGCTGTTGGATGGAGTCTTCCTCAACCTCTCCCTCTCTCCTTGCTGGATCAAGGCATGGGAGACGTCACCGGGCTGTACGTGCGTTGAACGCGGAGGTGCCGTCCGTTCGGCACTAGGATCTCCGGTGATTTGAATCACGACGAGTACGACTCCTTCAACCCCGTTCTCTTCAACGCCTCCGCTTAGCGATCTACAAGGGTATGTAGATGCACTCTCCTTCCCCTCGTTGCTGGTTTCTCCATAGATAGATCTTGGTGACACGTAGGAAAATTTTGAATTTCTGCTACGTTTCCCAACAGTGGCATCATGAGCTAGGTCTATTGCGTAGATTCTTTGCACGAGTAGAACACAAAGTAGTTGTGGGCGTTGATTTTGTTCAATATGCTTACCGTTACTAGTCCAATCTTGTTTCGACGGTATTGTGGGATGAAGCGGCCCGGACCGACCTTACACGTACTCTTACGTGAGACAGGTTCCACCGATTGACATGCACTTGGTGCATAAGGTGGCTAGCAGGTGCCAGTCTCTCCCACTTTAGTCGGAACGGATTCGATGAAAAGGGTCCTTATGAAGGGTAAATAGCAATTGGCATATCACGTTGTGGTATTGCGTAGGTAAGAAACGTTCTTGCTAGAAACCCATAGCAGCCACGTAAAACATGCAAACAACAATTAGAGGACGTCTAACTTGTTTTTGCAGGGTATGCTATGTGATGTGATATGGCCAAGAAGAATGTGATGAATGATATGTGATGTATGAGATTGATCATGTTCTTGTAATAGGATTCACGACTTGCATGTCGATGAGTATGACAACCGGCAGGAGCCATAGGAGTTGTCTTTATTTATTGTATGACCTGCGTGTCATTGAACAACGCCATGTAATTACTTTACTTTATTGCTAACCGGTAGCCATAGTAGTAGAAGTAATAGTTGGTGAGACAACTTCATGAAGACACGATGATGGAGATCATGATGATGGAGATCATGGTGTCATGCCGGTGACGATGATGATCATGGAGCCCCGAAGATGGAGATCAAAAGGAGCAAAATGATATTGGCCATATCATGTCACTATTTGATTGCATGTGATTTTTATCATGTTTATGCATCTTGTTTACTTAGGACGACGGTAGTAAATAAGATGATCCCTTACAAAATTTCAAGAAGTGTTCTCCCCTAACTGTGCACCGTTGCTACAGTTCGTCGCTTCTAAGCACCACGTGATGATCGGGTGTGATGGATTCTTACGTTCACATACAACGGGTGTAAGACAGTTTTACACAGCGAAAACACTTAGGGTTAACTTGACGAGCCTAGCATGTACAGACATGGCCTCGGAACACGGAGACCGAAAGGTCGAGCATGAGTCATATGGTAGATACGATCAACATGAAGATGTTCACCGATGATGACTAGTCCGTCTCACGTGATGATCGGACACGACCTAGTTGACTCGGATCATGTAATCACTTAGATGACCAGAGGGATGTCTATCTGAGTGGGAGTTCATAAGATGAACTTAATTATCCTGAACATAGTCAAAAGATCTTTGCAAATTATGTCGTAAGCTCGCGCTTTAGTTCCACTTTTTAGATATGCCTAGAGAAAATATAGTTGAAAGTTGATAGTAGCAATTATGCGGACAGTAGAAAGCTTATGTCCTTAATGCACTGCTCAGTGTGCTGAACCCCAAACGTCGTTTGTGGATGTTGCGAACATCGGACATACACGTTTTGATAACTACGTGATAGTTCAATTAAACGGTTTAGAGATTAGGCACTAAAGACGTTTTTGAAACATCGCGGAACATATGAGATGTTTCAAGGGCTGAAATTGGGATTTCAGGCTCGTGCCCACGTCAAGAGGTATGAGACCTCCGACGATTTTCTTAGCCTGCAAACTAAGGGAGAAGAGCTCAATCGTTGAGCTTGTGCTCAGATTGTCTGAGTGCAACAATCACTTGATAGTGATGTTTCTCCAAAGTCATTGCCACCAAGCTGCTAGAGCTTCGTGATGAACTATAACATATCAGGGATAGATATGATGATCCTTGAGGTATTCGCGATGTTAGACACCACGAAAGTAGAAATAAAGAAGGAGCATCAATTGTTGATGGTTGGTGAAACCACTAGTTTTTCAAGAAGGGCAAGGGCAAGAAGGGATACTTCATGAAACGGCAAATCAGCTGCTGCTCTAGTGAAGAAACCCAAGGTTGAACCCAAACCCGAGACTAAGTGCTTCTGTAATAAGGGAAACAACCACTGGAGCAGAATTACCCTAGATACTTGGTAGATGAGAAGGCTGGCAAGGTCGATAGAAGTATATTGGATATACATTATGTTAATGTGTACTTTACTAGTACTCCTAGTAGCACCAGGGTATTAGATACCGGTTCGGTTGCTAAGTGTTAGTAACTCGAAATAAAAGAGCTACGGAATAAACGGAGACTAGCTAAAGGTGAGCTGACGATATGTGTTGAAAGTGTTTCCAAGTTTGATGTGATCAAACATCGCACGCTCCCTCTACCATCAAGATTAGTATTAAACCTGAATAATTGTCATTTGGTGTTTGCGTTGAGCATAGACATGATTGGATTATGTCTATCGCAATACGGTTATTCATTTAAGGAGAATAATGGTTACTCTATTTATGTGAATAATACCTTCAGTGGTCTTGCACCTAAAGGAATGGTTTATTGAATCTCGATCGTAGTGATACACATTTTCATGCCAAAAGATATAAGATAGTAATGATAGTACCACTTACTTGTGGCACTGCCATGTAAGTCATATTGGTATAAAACGCATGAAGAAGCTCCATGTTGATGGATCTTTGGACTCACTCGTTTTGGAAAAGTTTGAGACATGCAAACCATGTCTATTGGTGTATACGCATGAAGAAACTCCATGCAGATGGATCGTTTGGACTCACTTGATTTTGAATCACTTGAGATATGCAAATCATACCACATAGGCAAGATGAGTGAAAAGCCTCGGTTTCAGTAAAATGGAACAAGATAGCAACTTGTTGGAAGCAACACATTTTGATGTGTGCAGTCCAATGAGTGCTGAGGCATGCAGTGAATATCGTTATGTTCTTACTTCACAGATGATTCGAGTAGATGTTGAGTATATTTACTTGATGAAACACAAGTCTGAATTATTGAATGGTTGAAGTAATTTCAGAGTGAAGTTTAAGATCTTCGTGAAAAGAGGATAGAATGTCTATGATATGATCATAGAGATGAATATCTGAGTTACGAGTTTTGGCACACAATTAAGACATTGTGGAAATTGTTTCACAATTAATGCCGCCTGGAACACCATAGTGTGATGGTGTGTCCAAACATCATAGTTGCACCCTATTGGATATGGTGGGTACCATGATGTCTCTTATCGAATTACCACTATTATTCATGGGTTAGGCATTAGAGACAACCACATTCACTTTAAATAGGGCACCACATAATTCCGTTGAGATGACACCGTATGAATTATGGTTTAGAGAAACCTAAGTTGTCGTCTCTTAAAGGTTTGGGGCTGCGACGCTTATGTGAAAAAGTTTCAGGATTGATAAGCTCGAACCCAAAGCGGATAAAATGCATCTTCATAGGACACCCAAAACAGTTGGGTGTACCTCCTAATTCAGATCCGAAAGCAATATGGATTGTTTCTTGAATCGGGTCCTTTCTCGAGGAAAGGTTTCTCTCGAAAGAGTTGAGTGGGAGGATGGTGGAGACTTGATGAGGTTATTGAACCGTCACTTCAACAAGTGTGTAGCAAGGGCACAGGAAGTTGTTCCTGTGGCACCTACACTAATTGAAGTAGAAGCTTATGATAGTGATCATGAAGTTTCGAATCAAGTCACTACCGTACCTCGTAGGGTGACAAGGATACGTACTACTTCAGAATGGTACAGTGATCCTGTCTTGAAGGTCATGTTGCTAGACAACAATGAACCTACGAGCTATGGAGAAGCGATGGTGGGCCCAAATTCCGACAAATGGTTAGAAGCCATGAAATCCGAGATAGGATCCATGTATCAGAACAAAGCATGGACTTTGGTGGACTTGCCCTATGATCGGCAAGCCATTGAGATAAATGGATCTTTAAAGAAGAAGACGAACGTGGACGGTAATGTCACCGTCCATGAAGCTCGACTTGTGGCGAAGAGTTTTTTCACAAGTTCAAGGAGTTGACTACGATGAGATTTTCTCATCCGTAGCGATGCTTAAAGTCCGTCGGAATCACGTTAGCACAAGTTGCATTTATGAAATCTGGCAGATGGATGTCAAAACGAGTTTCCTTACCAGTCGTAAGGAAAGGTTGTATGCGATACAATCAGAAAGTTTTTGTCGATCCTAAGGATGCTAAAAGGTATGCTGGCTCCAGCGATCCTTCTAAGGACTGGAGTAAGCATCTTGGAGTTGGAATGTACACTTTGATGAGATGATCAAAGATTTTGGGTTTGTACAAAGTTTATGAGAAACTTGTATTTCCAAAGAAGTGAGTGGGAGCACTATAGAATTTCTGATGAGTATATGTTGATCAGAAATGATGGAGAATTTCTAGAAAGCATATAGGGTTATTTGAAAGGTGTTTTTCAATAGAAAACCTGGATTAAGCTACTTGAACATTGAGCATCAAGGTCTATGAGGATAGATCAAAAACGCTTAATGGTACTTTCAAATGAGCATATACCTTGACATGATCTTGAAGGTGTTCAAGTTGGATCAGTCAAAGAAGGAGTTCTTGCCTGAGATGTAAGGTATGAAGTTAAGAGTTAAAGATCAACCACGGCAGAAGAGAGAGAAAGGACGAAGGTCGTCCCCTATGCTTCAGACGTAGGCTCTATAGTATGCTGTGCTGTGTACCGCACTGGAAGTGTGCCTTGCCATGAGTCAGTCAAGGGGTACAAGAATGATCCAGGAATGGATCATTGGACAGCGGTCAAAATTGTCCTTGAAGTAATAAGGACATGTTTCTCGAGTATGGAGGTGATAAAGAGTTCGGCGTAAAGGGTTACGTCGATGCAAGCTTTAATACCTATCCGAATGACTCTGAGTAGCAAACCGGATACGTATAGTGGAGCAACCATTTGGAATAGCTCCAAGTGGAGCATGGAAGCAGCATTTACAATATGACCTAGAGATTTGCGAAGTACATACGGATCTGAATGTTACAGATCCAATGACTAAAACCTCTCTCACAAGCAGAACATGATCAAACCCCAGATCTCATTGAGTCTTAATCACATGATGATGTGAACTAGTTTAGTGACACTAGTAAACTCTTTGGATGTTGGTCACATGGTGATGTGACCTGTCAATATTAATCACATGGTGATGTGAACTAGATTATTGACTCTAGTGCAAGTGGGAGACTGTTGGAAATATGCCCTAGAGGCAATAATAAAAGTGTTATTATTATATTTCTTTGTTCATGATAATAGTCTTTTATTCATGCTATAACTGTATTATCCGGAAATCGTAATACACGTGTGAATACATAGACCACAATATGTCCCTAGTGAGCCTCTAGTTGACTAGCTCATTGTGATCAACAGATAGTCATGTTTTCCTGGCTATGGACATTGGATGTCGTTGATAACGGGATCACATCATTAGGAGAATGATGTGATGGACAAGACCCAATCCTAAGCCTAGCACAAAGATCGTGTAGTTCGTATGCTAAAGCTTTTCTAATGTCAAGTATCTTTTCCTTAGACCTTGAGATTGTGCAACTCCCGGATACCGTACAAATGCTTTGGGTGTACCAAACGTCACAATGTAACTGGGTGGCTATAAAGGTGCATTACAGGTATCTCCGAAAGTGTCTGTTGGGTTGGCACGAATCGAGACTGGGATTTGTCACTCCGTGTAAACGAAGAGGTATCTCTGGGCCCACTCGGTAGGACATCATCATAATGTGCACAATGTGACCAAGGGGTTGATCACGGGATGATGTGTTACGGAACGAGTAAAGAGACTTGCCGGTAACGAGATTGAACAAGGTATCGGTATACCGACGATCGAATCTAGACAAAGGGAATTGTATACGGGATCGATTGAGTCCTTGACATCGTGGTTCATCCGATGAGATCATCGTGGAACATGTGGGAGCCAATATGGGTATCCAGATCCCGCTGTTGGTTATTTACCGGAGAACGTCTCGGTCATGTCTACATGTCTCCCGAACCCGTAGGGTCTACACACTTAAGGTTCGGTGACGCTAGGGTTATAAAGGAAGTTTGTATGTGGTTACCGAATGTTGTTCGGAGTCCCGGATGAGATCCCGGACGTCACGAGGAGTTCCGGAATGGTCCGGAGGTAAAGATTTATATATGGGAAGTCCTGTTTTGGTCACCGGAAAAGTTTCGGGCGATATCGGTAATGTACCGGGACCACCGGGAGGGTCCCGGGGGCCCACCATGTGGCGCCACCGGCCCCGGAGGCTTGCATGGGCCTAGAGAGGAAAGGGACCATCCCCAGAGTGGGCTGGTGCGCCTCCCACCCATTCCCAAGGCGCAGCTAGGAGGGGAGAGGGGAAACCCTAGGCGCAGATGGGCCTATAGGCCCACCCTAGGGCGCGCCCCCTCTCTCCCCCTCTTGGCCGCCCCCTCCAAGTCCCATCTAGGGCTGGCCGCACCCCTTGGGGTGGGAAACCCTAAAGGGGGCGCATCCCCCTTCCCCCCTATATATACTTGAGGTTTTGGGGCTGCCCAAAAGATGAGAACTTCTCCCTCTTGGTGCAGCCCTACCTCTCGTACTCCTCCTCTTCCGCGGTGCTTGGCGAAGCCCTGCTGGACTACCACGCTCCTCCATCACCACCACACCGTTATGCTGCTGTTGGATGGAGTCTTCCTCAACCTCTCCCTCTCTCATTGCTGGATCAAGGCATGGGAGACGTCACCGGGCTGTACGTGTGTTGAACGCGGAGGTGCCGTCCGTTCGGCACTAGGATCTCCGGTGATTTGAATCACGACGAGTACGACTCCTTCAACCCCGTTCTCTTGAATGCTTCTGCTTAGCGATCTACAAGGGTATGTAGATGCACTCTCCTTCCCCTCGTTGCTGGTTTCTCCATAGATAGATCTTGGTGACACGTAGGAAAATTTTGAATTTCTGCTACGTTCCCCAACACATATGGTGCACTGCTTGCAAACTGAACATTGAACTTTCAAACAATGTGGATATATATAAACATGAATGGATGTCTTCTCTTATTTTTTTCATCTAGAACTTATGCATCTACATTACAAGTACTCCTAGTTTCTGTATCATTGAACTTACTGTGTAACAATTGTATATTTTTTAAGCAACAATCGATGTACAGAAGTAGGAGCACTACTTTGTACCCCTTTACCTGTGCACGGGCAGTCAGAGCCATGCCTGCGGCCACACTAAAGCGGGGCAGGGACATGGAATCAAAACCGCAAGATGGTCAAAGCAACGCCAAGACAGAGACAGAAAGAGCAAGAAGCCGAGGTGGGTTCCCCCGGCAAGACCCTTGCCGGGGCGGCCTCCACGGCCCCGGCAAGGACCTTGCCGGGGCAGCTTGCCCAACGCCAGCGGAGCACGCCACCCTTGAGCCCCAGGTCTTCCAACACCACCTACCACGTTGACACCAAGGCTCGAGAGGCGCCTCCATGATGGCATGCAGATCTTTGTGAAGACAAGAAGCACTCCAAATCAGATGGGGATTAGAAGATGATAAACCTCGGCAAGATCCTTGCCGAGGAAACCCGCAAGACCTCCGGCAAGATCCATGCCGGGGACAACCACGACGCCGCGGCAAGACCCTTGCCGGGCCCCCAGTAAGGCCCTTGCCGAGGACATCCGCGGGGCCACATCGAGGCCCACGCCCGCCAAGTTTCCACCACAGCTCCCATGCAGCTGCCAGCCCCCCAGCTAGGCAGGCTCCTGCGTGTCGACGTGAGGCTTCCAAGCCAACTCAGCGCATGCCTACGTGGTGGCATGAAAATCTTCATGAAGGCCCTACCACCGCGCCACCTCAGCAGCATGCCAGCCTACATGGCGCTGACCGCCTTGTTGGCCCGGGTGCGCGTCGAAGTAGGGCGAGGCGGCAGTAAAGCAAGGGGACACATCAGAGGCACATTTAATGCGTCTTGTCCCGTAATGGCTAAGCGATAAGCTTAGCCACTGTACACCGATGCCACCTCATGTGTGCCACTGTGGCGATCCCCTTGACTATGAAAGGAGGCCCGAGGCATCCAGGAGAAGGATTCGGACCCTGGGACAAGTTAAGCTCATTGTAGCTAGCTCAAGAACTCCAAGAGCACAGATATACACACCAAAAGCAGGACTAGGGTATTACGCATCTTCACGGACCGAACCTAAGTAAACGACCCGAGTGCTTGTGCTGACTGCTGATCCCGCTCTTCTGACGACCCCGTGCCCTGCAACCGTAGTAGGGATTCTTGTGATCCCATAGGTGTCGTTTCCACCGACATCTTTGGCGCACCAGGTAGGGGGGCGCAGTAGTGAGAATCTGGTTTAGCAGCTAGTCGAACAGTTCTTCGTCGCCATGGCTCTCAAGAGGAAGACGACCACGGTGATTGGTTCATCCGGAACCGGACTGCTTTTACCGGTGAGGGCCAGTATTGGGACGGTCGCGGAAAGAACCTGTGGCGCGACTCGCGAACACCCACATCACCCTGGTAGTCCAGAACTGGCGAGCGGGGTCATAGGTGCGCCAGGCGACGGACCGCACACCTCAAACTTCAGAGATGGAGTTGGGCCCCCCGCAGGCAACGCGGAGCCCTCCAGGGGCGTCGCCATGCCGCCCGATAGCGGCGTGGCGGCCTCCAAGACACCAACACCAGTGCCCACGACACATTCTTCCCAAGTTGTGCGCGATGAGCAGCGCCACCCCGCTGGTGACCCTGGGCGCCGCTCTGGGAAGAGTCTCGCGCGTCCTTTACGGGACGAGGAAGGCCAGCATGCACACCGAGGTGCTGGTGGAAATGGCGGACAACCGCAGGGCCGTGATAGAGCTCCTTCTAACATAGTTAGAAGTCGAAGCTCGTCACGGTCCATGCAGCTTTCACCGCCGCCAACACTAGCAGAAGCTCTGGCGCGCGCGGAGCTCCTCCTGGACTTTCCTCCTGCTGTGGAGAGGCTCGACGAATGGAGAGCCACTTTCCGGAGCCTTGTCGGCATCGCAAACAGAGATGAGCCGCGACCAGCGGAGCCCGTAGGCCGTCGCTCCATCGAGCCACCGCATGCCAGTGGTGGAAGGGCCGGGGGCGATGCAGCCACTGTGCACTCTCCTCCCCCACGCCAGCCACTGCGGGTGTCGATCCGTCGCAATGACGCTCGTGATGATATCTCCATAGCATCGTCCGATCTGCGGACCCACCGCAACCAGCGTCAAGTTCTTCGGGAGCAAGCCCTTGAAGACGCTCAAACCACCATTGAGCGTCGGCGTGATGCACGCCACCAGTCAGACAGGCGGGCAGGGCCCACTATGGACCACCCAGCACCGGGAGGCTACGGTGGCCTATCGTACGAGGTGGGTTGTCTGGCCTTCACCCGTGAGCTGTGGCAGTTCCAGTGGCCCTCCCACCGCATGTTCAAGACCGACGTTGGCGAGAAGTACAACGGCAAGACTCACCCGTCAGAGTTCCTCAGCATCTACACCATCGCGATGCAAGCTGCTAGAGCCCGCGATGATAAGGTGCTTGCCAATTACTTTCCGTTGGCGCCCAAGCCCAATTTCATGTCTTGGTTAATGCACTTGCCGGTGGACTCCATTTTTTCTTGGTCGGATCTGTGTCATGAGTTTGTTGCGCCTTCACTGGAGGCCATCAAGCTCATGGCCAGGCAAGCGATCTGCATATTATCCCCCAAAAGGAAGGAGAAAACCTGCACAAGTACATCCAAAGGTTCAGCCGAGTGCAGTACAACATTCTAGACGTTCATCCCGCCGCCGTGATCAACGCGTTCCACCAGAACATGCGCAACTACAAGATGCGTGAGGAGCTGGCGATGAACAAGGTCAAGGATGTGGATGAACTTTACGTCCTGGCCGACAGGTGCGCTCGGGCAGAAGAGGGGAGGAACTACCCCGGCGAGGACGCCGGTGCAAAAACCGACTCCACAGACGGTGATGACACTGCCCCGACAAAGAAGGGTCGGCGCCATAACAGAAAGCGCAAGGGGAACACTGTGCTTGCCGTCGAGGGATCCGACAACACCAGCACTGCCAAGAAGGCCAAGGCAAGCAGCCTCGGCAAGCAGCCTCGGCAAGGAGGTTGCTAGGTGTGCCGCTTGCCTGGCCTTGGCGGCTGCCGACAAACCCGGGGGCTCCGACGAGCAGTATTGCAAGATCCACCGCACCAAAGGCCACGACCTCCAGAACTGCCAACAAGTTGAGCTGCTCGCTGAGAAGCAGAAAGCTGAATATGAGGGGCGGGACGAGGAGAAGGGTCAAGATGGTGCAGAAGCATACAGCAAGAAGCATGGCGGCCAAGGAGGCCGCCGCGGCAAGGATAACCAGCAAGAGAGGCCCGCCCGGGGCCGCGACAAGAAGCATGAAGATGACGATCATAGTGAGGACAACGAGTCAAGCGACCACGAGTTTTAGAAAGCTACAGAGGCCATGTGCATCGACGGTGGTGCCTCGCTGCACACATCTCACCGCCAGCTCAAGCAGTGGGCACGTCAGATCACAGTGGTGGAGCCATCACTCGACGCACGGAAGCCACTGAAGTGGTCCAGCACGCCTATCATCTCTGACACCGAGGACCACCCTGATGGCACTACTACGGTCAGATGTTGCCATTGTTGGTCTCACCGACAATCCGCAACCTCAAGGTGACAAAGATGCTAGTTGACGGTGGAGCTGGTCTGAACTTGATCTCGCCTGTTGTGATGAAAAGGCTGCAGATCACTGATGGAGACCTCGAAGAGATGGGCACGTTTCAAGGGGTCAACCCGGGGAGGAGCCAGCCGAAGGGAAAAGTCACGCTGCCCGTGACGATCGGAGGCGAGTTGAACTACAGGATGGAGAGGATTGTCTTTGATGTGGCCGAGATTCCCTTGCCCTATAACGGGATCCTGGCCACCCGGAGCTGGCCAAGTTCATGGCGGCTTGCCATTATGCCTACAACACGCTGAAGATGCCCGGGCCAATGAACATCATCACCGTCCCCTCTGACAAGAAAGATGCGCTGATTTGCGCTAACCTACTTTATCGGGAAGCAGTTGCAGCAACTGCCGCCAAGGCACTTGCTCCTGCCCTTGAAGCCTCGGGAGGGAAGAAGACCGGTGAGACCCCTGGCACCCACTCCGGCAAGCGCACTTCTTTGGGGTGTTGCGCTCCCATCGAGGGTGTGCCAGAGAGCTCCACCAGCAAGAGCAGGAGATCCAGAGCTGCACCACCAGAGACCAAGAAGGTGTCCGTCAAGGAGGACGACATGGGAGGAGCTTTTACCATAAGCTCCACTCTCGATAGCAAATAGGAAGGCGGGCTCGTCACTTTCCTGCGGGCGAATGTCGATGTGTTTGCATGGCAAGCATCCGACATCCCCAGTGTTCCCGGGGAAGTGATTGAGCACCATCTTGCTGTATGTCCTCATGCGCGGCCCATCAAGCAGAAGGTCAGGAAGCAAGCACTGGAGAGGTAGGAGTTCATTACAAAAGAGATCAGGAAACTAGAGGCGGCGGACTTGGTAAGAGGGGTGCTCCATCCGACGTGGATGACCAATCCGGTAGTGGTACGCAAGGCAAACGAGAAGTGGAGGTTGTGTATTGATTACACAGATGTCAGTAAAGCTTGTCCAAAAGATCCTTTCCCGTTGCCGCGCATCGACCAGATTGTTGACTCACGGCCGGGTGTGACCTGCTATCATTCCTCGACGCCTACTCAGGGAACCATCAGATTTTCATGACGAAAGAAGATGAAGATAAGACAACATTCATCACCCCATGTGGTACATATTGGTTTTTGTGGATGCCTATTAGGTTGAAGAGTGCTGGCTCGAATTTTGCAAGAGCAGTCCAAATTGGTTTTGAGCCTCAGCTACATAGAAATATGGAAGCTTATATGGATGACATAGTGGTCAAAACCAAGGACAAGGCAACACTTGTGCAAGATCTGGAGGAAACATTTGCAAACCTGCGCAAGATCAACCTCAAGCTGAACCCTGAGAAGTGTGTCTTTGGTGTCCCGTCCGGCAAGCTTCTTGGGTTCTTTGTGTCGCAGCGTGGGATTGAGGCAAATCCGGACAAGATCAAGGCCATCGAGCAGATTGAGGCACCAAAGCAGATCAAAGATGTGCGCTGGCTCACTGGCTGTGTTGCCGCCATGAGCAGGTTCATCTCCAAGTCCACTGAGCGTGCCCTTCCCTTTTTCAAGATCTTGAAGAAGGCAGGCCCAATGGAGTGGACCCCGAAGGCCGAGGCAGCGCTGCAGGATTTGAAGAAATACCTCTCCTCCACCCCAGTGCTGGTTGCACCGAAATCACAAGAACCGTTGCTGCTATATCTAGCGGCAACGAATCAAGTGGTTAGCGCCGCACTGGTGCCGCAGAGGGAGTTCGACGAAGAGGCAGCAGCAACGGAAGAGTTGACGGATGGCGAGCTAGAACCCTCCCGGCAGGGCCTGGTCCCGGCAAGACTAGGCCCCCAGCAAGGTCTGGCACCAGTACAACAGGGCCCACACAACAAAGTGAAGTGGTGCAGAAGAAGAAGATAATGCAGCACCCGGTTTACTTCATCAGCTCCCTCCTGCAGGGGGCTAGGTCGAGGTACTCCGGTGTGTAGAAATTGCTCTTCGACCTCCTTATGGCCTTGAGGAAGCTACATCATTACTTCCAAGAGAACGAGATCACCGTTGTCACCCGCCTCCCATTGCAATGGATACTGCACAACCCAGATGCAACGGGGAGGATTGTGGAATGGGCCTTGGAGCTGTCGAGTTTTGGTTTGAAGTTCGAAAGCACCTCAACAATTCAGAGCAGAGTCTTGGCGGAGTTCAGTGCTGAATGGACCTCGACCCCCGATGAAGAGATCCAGGAGACCATTCTCTCCGGCAAGTAAACAAGTCGCAACTGGATTATGCACTTTGATGGGGCTTTTTCGCAACAAGGCGCCAGTGCTGGTGCGCTACTTGTCACACCCACCGGAGAGCCCCTCAAGTACGTGATCCAGATGCACTTTCCCAGGGAGATGTCGACGAATAACACTGCCGAGTACGTGGGATTGCTTGCCGGTCTCAGGATCCCGGCAGACCTCGGGGTAAAGAAGCTCATCGTCAGGGGGGTGATTCACAGCTTGTCGTCAGGTAGGTTAACAAGGATTATCAAAGCCCGTTGATGGAGGCTTACGTGGTTGAAGTGAGGAAACTGGAGGAGCGCTTTGACGGTATAAAGGCAGAGCATGTCCCCCGAGTGGAGAACGACATCGCCGACTACCTGTCGAAGCGCACTGCCCTCAAGCTACCTGTGGAACCAGGTACTTTTGTGCTTCGGTTAACTCAACCATCCGTCGAACCATCAACAGAGCAGAATAAGTGGAGGAAGTCAGGCTCCACCGAGCCCCCCGTGGCCGCTGGCGAAGATGTTGCCATGGACGCCGAGCCTGCCGTGGGACAACCGACTCCGGCGGGGGCGCCAAGCCCTTGCTGTTGAGGCAACCATTCCCACGGCAGAGGAAATGCCTTTGGTCGTTGCCGTCAAGTGATACGTCTCCGTCGTATCTACTTTTCCAAACACATTTGCCCTTGTTTTGGACTCTAACTTGTATGATTTGAATGGAACTAACCCGGACTGATGCTGTTTTCAGCAGAAGTGCCATGGTGTTGTTTTTTGTGCAGAAAATAAAAATTCTTGGAATGACCTGAAACTCCACGGAACACCTTAGAAAAAATAAAGAAAAATCGTCGCCAAAGATGAAGGCCAGGGGGCCCACACCCTGTCCACGAGGGTGGGGGCGCCCCCCTACCTCGTCAACCCCCTGGTGGCCCTCCGACGCCAACTCCAACTCCATATATTGGCTTTCGGGGAGAAAAAATCAAAGAGAAGAAATCATCGCGTTTTACAATACAGAGCCACCGCCAAGCCCTAATCTCTCTCGGGAGGGCTGATCTGGAGTCCGTTCGGGGCTCCGGAGAGGGGGATTCGTCACCGTCGTCATCATCAACCATCCTCCATCACCAATTTCATGATGCTCACCGCCGTGCATGAGTAATTGCATCGTAGGCTTGCTGGACGGTGATGGGTTGGATGAGATTTATCATGTAATCGAGTTAGTTTTGTTAGGGTTTGATCCCTAGTATCCATTATGTTCTGAGATTGGTGTTGCTATGACTTTGCTATGCTTAATGCTTGTCACTAGGGCCCGAGTGCCATGATTTCAGATCTGAACCTATTATGTTTTCATGAATATATGTGTGTTCGTGATCCTATATTGCAAGTCTATAGTCACCTACTATGTGTTATGATCCGGCAACCCCGAAGTGACAATAATCGGGACCACTCCCGGTGATGACCATAGTTTGAGGAGTTCATGTATTCACTATGTGCTAATGCTTTGTTCCGATTCTCTATTAAAACGAGGCCTTAATATCCCTTAGTTTCCAATAGGACCCCGCTACCACGGGAGGGTAGGACGAAAGATGTCATGCAAGTTCTTTTCCATAAGCACGTATGACTATATACGGAATACATGCCTACATTACATTGATGAACTAGAGCTAGTTCTGTGTCACCCTATGTTATGACTGTTACATGACGAACCGCATCCGGCATAATTATCCATCACTAATCTGGTGCCTACGAGTTTTCCATATACCGGTTCTCCCTTATTTACTTTTCCGTTGCTACTGTTACAATCACTACAAAATACCAAAAACATTACTTTTGCTGTCTTTACTTTTGTTACCGTTACCACTACTATCATATTAGTTTGCTACTAAACACTTTGCTGCAGATACTAGGTTTCTAGGTGTGGTTGAATTGACAACTCAGCTACTAATACTTGAGAATATTCTTTGGCTCCCCTTGTGTCGAATCAATAAATTTGGGTTGAATACTCTACCCTCGAAAAATGTTGCGATCCCCTATACTTGTGGGTTATCAAGACCTTTTTCTGGCGCCATTGTCGGGGAGCATAGCTCTATTCTTTGAGTCACTTGGGATTTATATCTGTTGGACACTATGAAGAACTTGAAAGATGATCGAACTACTATTTTGCCCTCAACTACGAGGGGAGGTAAGGGACTGCCATCTAGCCTTGCACTAGATTCTCCTTCTGTTATGAGTAAGTTTGCGACACCTAAACCTACTACTGCTATAAATTCTGATATGTCGCATGTTATTAATGATGCTACTTCTGCTATGCATGATACTTATGATGAAACTACTTATATGCTTGATAATACTGTGCCCCTTGGTGAATTTCTTGATGAGCGAATTTCTAGGTCTAGAGAAAGAGAAATTATTGAACACGATGATGTTAGTGATGATGAACCTATGCCTGCTATTCCGGAGGGTTATCTTTTTGATGCTGAATCTTCTACAGCTATTCTTGATTGCCATGATAGACATGAACTTAAGAGGTTGCTAGTTAAATGGAGTAAAGAATCTTTTAGAGGTAGAATGAAACCCGACCGTGCTTTTGCTACTTCACCTATCTGTGTTCCTGATTAGAATTATTATGATTTTTCTATTGATCCAGATATAATTACTTTGGTTGAATCTGATCCTTTTTATGGCTATGAATCTGAAACTTTTGTGGCACATCTTACTAAGTTAAATGATATAGCTGCCCTGTTTACTAATAATGAGAGATCGCGCTACCTTTATTTACTCAAAATATTTCCATTCTCATTAAAGGGTGATGTAAGATATGGTTTAATTCTCTCGATCCTGGTTGTGTGCAAAGTCCCCAGGATATGATTTATTACTTCTCTGCTAAATATTTCCCTGCTCATAAGAAACAAGCTGCCTTGAGGGAAATATACAATTTTGTGCAAATTGAAGAAGAGAGTCTCCCACAAGCTTGGGGGAGGCTTCTCAAGTTACTTAATGCTTTGCCTGATCATCCTCTTAAGAAACCTGAAATATTTGATATCTTTTATAATGGACTAACTGATGCTTCCAGAGATTTCCTGGATAGTTGTGCTGGTTCTCTTTTCAGGGAAAGAACACCGGATGACGCTGAAATTCTATTGAATAATATGTTGGCAAATGAAAATAATTGGGCACCTCCCAAGCTACCTCCTGAGCCAGTTCCTGAGCCAATTACTGAGCCTATTCCTAAACCAACTCCGAAGAAGAGAGTCGTTCTATTTCTCAGTCCCGAAGATATGCAAGAGGCAAAGAAATCTATGAAAGAAAAAGCTATTAAAGCTGAAGATGTTAAGAATTTACCTCCTATTGAAGAAATACATGGTCTTAACTTACCGCCTGTTGAAGAAGTATATGATCTCAATTACTTATTTACTGAAGAACGTCCCAATATCCCGAAACAGGTAGTAAAGGTAAATTCTCTCTATAGATATGATAAGGCTGAAGTCCCTCCTACTAAAATTGCTAGTCAGTGGTTGGATGAGTTTGATGACTTTATGTTTAAGCAAGATGACTTTAATGATGATTTTGGTAGACAATTAAAACAGAATACATTTATGATTAAATGCTTGGGTGATTATATGGCTGATATTAGAGGTGAACTTAAACTTGTTAGCAACCATGCTTCTATGGTTACCACTCAAGTAGAACAAGTACTTAAAGCTCAGAAAGAAGTGCTTGATGAAATTAATAGTAAGAAAAATGATTATGTTGTTAGAGTGGCTACTAGAACTGGTAGAATGACTCAGGAACCTTTGTATCCTGACGGCCACCCTAAGAGAATTGAGCAAGATTCTTAGAGAAACAATATTGATGTACCTAGTTCTTCTAAGAGGAATAAAAAGAAAAATGATAGGACTTTGCAAACTTCTAGTGAACCTATTGTTGAACCACCTGAGAATCCAAATGATATCACTATTTCTGATGTTGAAACACAATCAGGTGATGAACATGAACCTAGTGATAATGTTAATAATAATGTTCATGTTGATGCTCAACCTAGTAATTATAATGATGTAGAAGTTGAACCTGCTGTTGATCTTGATAACTCACAATCAAAGAATCAACGTTATGATAAAAGAGACTTTGTTGCTAGGAAACATGGTAAAGAAAGGGAACCATGGATTTAGAAACCCATGCCTTTTCCTCCAAAACCATCCAAGAAAAAGGATGATGAGGATTTTGAGCGCTTTGCTAAAATGATTAGACCCATCTTTTTGCGTATGCGATTAACTGATGTTCTCAAAACAAATCCTTATGCTAAGTATATGAAGGATATCATTACTAATAAAAGAAAGATACCTGAAGCTGAAATTTCCACCATGCTTGCTAATTATACTTTTAAGGGTGGAATACCAAAGAAACTTGGAGATCCCGGAGTACCTACTATACCATGCTCCATTAAAAGAAGTTATGTTAAAACTGCTTTATGTGATCTTGGAGCCGGTGTCAGTGTTATGCCTCTCTCTTTATATCGTAGACTTGACTTGAATAACTAGAAACCTACTGAAATATCTTTGCAAATGGCTGATAAATCAACTGCTATACCTGTCGGTATTTGTGAGGATGTGCCTGTTGTGGTTGCAAATGTTACTATTTTAACAGACTTTGTTATTCTTGATATTCCCGAGGATGATAGTATGTCTATGATTCTTGGAAGACCTTTCCTTAATACTGCAGGGGCTGTTATTGATTGCACCAAAGGCAATGTCACTTTTCATGTTAATGGCAATGAGCACACGGTACATTTTTCGAGGAAACAACCTCAAGTTTATAGTATCAACTCTATTGGAAAAATTCCATCAATTATATTTGGAGGTTTTGAATTTTCTCTCCCTACTGTCAAGAAAAAGTATGATATTCTTATTGTTGGGGATTTTCATATCCCCGTTGAGGTAACTTGGTGTTATTCGAAATTCCTCCGGTTCCGTGATTACTCGGAATGAGTTTGTTAACAAGACTTGATCAACCTTGTTAGTGGGTGATGATCACGAGATGGATGAAACTAGAAGCACAACCTTCTGTACCCTCTTTATATTTCCTGTTATTTAGTAGAAATAAAGTAAAATAATATTTTTCTGTCTGTCTCCTGACTTATCCGTGCAATAAAAAATATCCCAAAAATAAAAGTCCTCAGAATGCCATGCCAATTTAATATGATTTTTTTGGGATTATTTGAGATTTTACTGTGCAAATATTACCACGGGGGGAGCTGCCACCTGGTCACGAGAGTGGAGGGTGCGCCCTACCCCCCTGGGCGCGCGCCCTGCCTCGTGGGCCCACGGTGGCCCTCCTCCACTTATTCCTCCACCCATCTTCTTCCTCTGCCTCACACAAACATGAAAAACCAACTCAAGCACGAGTTCCAGCCCCCGTTGCTGTGATTTTCAATCTCCTTGCTCAAAGCACCTCTTGCAAAACTGCTTGGGGAGATTGTTCCTTGGTATGTGACTCCTCCATTGGTCCAATTAGTTTTTGTTCTAGTGCTTTATTCATTGCAAATTTGTGCTGCATATGTGACCATGTTCTTGAGCTTGCATGTGAAATTTATATGGTTCCAACTAGTTCCAATGCTTTAATTAGGCTCTAGGCACTTGTGGGAGTTGTTGCTATCAATTTTATTGAAGTTGGTTCACTTTTATTTGAAGTTACTAAAAATTTCAGAGGAAACAATATGCTGAGGAGGATGTTCCAAGGTGGTCCTTCAAGGAAGCAAGGTCCCAGGCTTGCAATATGTGATGCTGATGAGGAACCACCAAGAGACGCTCCTGTGAGGCCCTGTGAATGGCCATCGGAAAATTTTATGAATCAAGTGGGAATCAAAGAAGAATTTAGCACATATTTGAGTAACGCCGGTCTTGAGGACTTTGAAGATGACAACTGCCCCCAGTATCATGATCTCACAAGTTCATTTGTGAGGAGGTTTGAGTTTTCATCTTCGCGTAATTCTCCTTCAGTCATGTTTGACCTTTATGACAAATCTTATACCATGGACTTAGAGGATTTCACTTCTGCTTGCAAACTTCCATCTTGGGGTAATATCAGGGATCCCCCTAAATCTGAATATAGAGACTTTCTTGCTAGAATAACTGTGGGGGAATCTAGAGATATAACACAAGCCACTATAGGGAGCGTTCACTTTCCTGCTATACATTATTTTGCTCTCTTCATAGGTAGATGTATTAAGGCTAAGGATGAAGCATGTCACATGTGTGTCCCTGGTCTCAGCATTCTCAGGAGCGCTATGTTAGGAGACCAATCTTATCATATGGGAGCCATTGTAGCTCGCAGGTTGCATCATAATAGACATATGGAGTTACCTCCCTCTTATTTAGATTTTGATTCTATGGTGTCCCACCAGTTTGTTGAGAGGACTGAACCACCTCTCCAGTATCGACTAATTTTTAACAGACATCATGTAGTCCATATTGCTCTTCCTGCCCCTGCTTTCTTTGATTCACAGGCAAAAAGAAGATATAATTATTACCAGAGAGGAGGCAGATGAGTACTAAAGGAGAGCCGAGGCTGCTCGACTCCACGCTACAGCTCAGGCGGCAATAGCCGCTGTGTCACAGTATGACCCCAGCTTCACCTACGGGTATCCGCCAGGCTGTCCCTGGCAATAGACCAACTTAGGGCAAAAGCCTAAGCTTGGGGGAGTACGTATTTCCCACCGACATTACATTTATGTTCACACACACACTCATTGCTAGATGTCGGTGCTCATACTTTTTCACTTTAATATCCATGCTAGTTTAGTTTCTTTTTCCTGCTTTCTTCTTTTGTGTTAGATAAACCTTAAGAAAAAACAAAAAAAATTAGTTAGTTTACTTTCTTTGCTTGTAGTAATTAAAAAGAAAACCCAAAAATATTTCCCGTTCTTCTTTTACTTGTTGGGAGCTTTCCCGTGTAAATAGTTTTTATTTCTTTTCTTTTCTTTGGGGGTTGAGAAGACCATATTGAAAATGCTTAGTGGCTCTTATATGCATGATTATTTTAACTTAGAGCCCATATTACTTGTCTTCTCTCTTGAGTTGAATGCTTGCAGATTCCAGCTTAGTCCAATGCACGTGCACTCTTATTATTATACACACCGTTCGATCGTGCAAGTGAAAGGCAATAATGATGATATATGATGGAATTATTGGGATGAGAAAAGCTGGTATGAACTCAAACTCTCTTGTTTTTGTAAATATGATGATTCATCGTTCCTGATTCAGCTATTGTGAAATAAACATATTTGCAATGACATTTAGAGATTATAGTTGCTTGTGCCATGCTTGATTAGCTATGAGTTATAATGGTTTACCTTGCATGCCAACATGCTATTAGAATGATTATGATATGGTATGATGAGATGGTATCCTCCTTTAAATGAATTGAGTGACTCGACTTGGCACATGTTCACACATGTTGTTGAATCCAATCAACATAGCCTTCATGATATTTATGTTCATGGTGGATTATATCCTACTCATGCTTGTATTCGGTGTAAATTAATTGTAATGCATGTTTACTACTGTTGTCGCTCTCTCAGTTGGTCGCTTCCCAGTCTTTTGCTAGCCTTCACCTTTACTAAGCGGGAATACTGCTTGTGCATCCAAACTCCTGAAACCCCAAAGTTATTCCATATGAGTTCACTATACCTACCTATATGCGGTATTTACCTACCGTTCCAAGTAAATTTGTATGTGCCAAACTCTAAACCTTCAAATAAACATTCTGTTTTGCATGCTCGAATAGCTCATATGTCAACTAGAGCTGCCCTTATCTTTCGTGTTAGGTGGGTTATTCTCAAGAGGAGTGGACTTCGCTCCTCATTCACGAGAAAATGGCTGGTATCCGGGATGCCCCGTCCCATGCTTCGTGCAAACTAAATCAAAATAACTGCAAACAAAACTCCCCCTGGGACCCGTTGAATGTTGGAGGCACTCGTTGTTTCAAGCAAGCCATGGATTGATGCTTGTGGAGGAGGGGGAGTATAAACTTTACCATTCTGTTTGGGAACCGCCTATAATCTGTTTAGCATGGAAGATATCATCGTCTTTTAGTTGTTATGTTGACAATGAAAGTATGCCACTCAAAATATAATTTATCTCTATTTCAAAACCGAGCTCTGGCACCTCTACAAATCCCTGCTTCCCTCTGCGAAGGGCCTATCTATTTACTTTTATGTTGAGTCATCACCCTTCTTATTAAAAAGCACCCGCTGGAGAGCACACTGTCGTTTGCATTCATTATTATTGGTTTATATTGGGTATGCTTGACTGGATCTCTTTTACCATGAATTACAATGTTTAGTCAGTCCTTGATCTTTAAAGGTGCTCTGCATTTATGTTTTGCGATCTCAGAAAGGGCTAGCGAGATACCATTTTGTTATATCATGTTATGATTATTTTGAGAAAGTGTTGTCATCCGAGTTTTATTATTATGGCTTGCTAGCTGATTATGCTATTGATATGAGTAATTGTGGGACCTACGTGTCATTGTGAGTATGGTTAGTTCATAATAATTGCTGAAACTTGAATGCTGGCTTTTCATGTTTACAACAACAAGAGCAAACAGAGTTTGTAAAAGTTTTTCTTTTTCTCTTTTAGTTTGTCAACTAAATTGCTTGAGGACAAGCAAGGGTTTAAGCTTGGGGGAGTTGATACTTCTCCGTCGTATCTACTTTTCCAAACACTTTTGCCCTTGTTTTGGACTCTAACTTGTATGATTTGAATGGAACTATCCCGGACTGACGCTGTTTTCAGCAGAACTGCCATGGTGTTGTTTTTTGTGCAGAAAATAAAAATTCTCGGAATGACCTAAAACTCCACGGAACACCTTAGAAAAAATAAAGAAAAATCATTGGCAAAGATGAAGGCTAGGGGGCCCACACCCTGTCCACGAGGGTGCCCCCCCCCCCGGGTGCGCCCCCCCTACCTCGTGGGCCCCCTGGTGGCCCTCCGATGCCAACTCCAACTCCATATATTGGCTTTCGGGGAGAAAAAAATCAGAGAGAAGAAATCATCGCGTTTTACGATACGGAGCCGCCGCCAAGCCCTAATCTCTCTCGGGAGGGCTGATCCGGAGTCTGTTCGGGGCTCCGGAGAGGGGGATTCATCACCGTCGTCATCATCAACCATCCTCCATCACCAATTTCATGATGCTCATCGCCGTGTGTGAGTAATTGCATCGTAGGCTTGCTGGACGGTGATGGGTTGGATGAGATTTATCATGTAATCGAGTTAGTTTTGTTAGGGTTTGATCCCTAGTATCCATTATGTTCTGAGATTGATGTTGCTATGACTTTGCTATGCTTAATGCTTGTCACTAGGGCCCGAGTGCCATGATTTCAGATCTGAACCTATTATGTTTTCATGAATATATGTGTGTTCTAGATCTTATCTTGCAAGTATATAGTCACCTACTATGTGTTATGATCCGGCAACACCGAAGTGACAATAATCGGGACCACTCTCGGTGATGACCATAGTTTGAGGAGTTCATGTATTCACTATGTGCTAATGCTTTGTTCCGGTTCTCTATTAAAAGGAGGCCTTAATATCCCTTAGTTTCCAATAGGACCCCGCTGCCATGGGAGGGTAGGACAAAAGATGTCATGCAAGTTCTTTTCCATAAGCACGTATGACTATATAAGGAATACATGCCTACATTACATTGATGAACTGGAGCTAGTTCTCTGCCACCCTATGTTATGACTGTTACATGACGAACCGCATCCGGCATAATTATCCATCACTAATCCGGTGCCTGCGAGTTTTCCATATACTGGTTCTCGCTTATTTACTTTTTCGTTGCTATTGTTACAATCACTACAAAATACCCATAACCTTACTTTTGCTGTCTTTACTTTTGTTATCGTTACCACTACTATCATATTACTTTGCTACTAAACACTTTGCTACAGATACTAGGTTTCCAGGTGTGGTTGAATTGACAACTCAGCTGCTAATACTTGAGAATATTCTTTGGTTCCCCTTGTGTCGAATCAATAAATTTGAGTTGAATACTCTACCCTCGAAAACTGTTGCGATCCCCTATACTTGTGGGTTATCATCAAGCCACAGGCTCCAGTATGGGCGCAACATACCGTCTGATTCCTCCAAACAGGGGAGCTTCCTGAGGAGCGGGAAGAAGCAGAGAAAGTAGCCCGCTGGTCTGCTCTGTACCAGTTCTCGACAATGTTCTGTAGAGAAAAAGGTCAAATGGAGTGAAATTGAGTTGCATCCCCCAGGAGGAAGGACTGGAGTTGTTCGCAGAGATACATGGAGGCATATGTGGCTACCACATAGGGTCAAGCTCCCTTGCCGGCAAGGCTTTCCGGCAATGTTTCTTCTGGCCCACTGCCCTCCAAGATTCGACGGCACTAGTAACCAAGTGTGAAGTGTGCCAGTTCCATTCGAAGAAGCTTCATCAGCCAGCTCAAGCCTTGCAAACAATCCCTCTCTCCTGGCCATTCTCGGTCTGGGGGCTCAGCATACTCGGCCCTTTTCCCTGTGTCGTTGGGGGCTTTGAGTACTTTTACGTTGCAATCGACAAGTTCACAAAGTGGCCGGAGGTGGAAGCAGCGAGGAAGGTGACCGCACAGTCAGCCGTCAAATTCTTTAAGGGGCTAGTTTGCCGCTTTGGTGTGCCGAACAGAGTCATCACCAACAACGGCACACAGTTCACAAGCCACACCTTCATGCAATATATTGAAGACCTCGGCAGCAAGGTCTGTTTTGCTTCCATGGCACACCCACGGAGCAACGGCCAAGCAAAGAGGCAATGCTGAAGTGTTGCGTGGCCTGAGGATGAAGACTTTTGACAGGCTGCACAACAGCGGAAGGCGCTGGATTGATGAGTTGCTGGCGGTTCTTTGGTCGATCAGAACGACGCCAAATTGAGCCACCGGCCAGACACCATTTGCCCTGGTATACAGGGCAGAAGCAGTTCTCCCCATGGAACTCATATACGGGTCACCTCGAGTGCTCGCTTATGATGAGCTTGAGCAAGAGCGATTGCGACAAGATGACGCGACGCTCCTCGAGGAACATTGTCTTCGGGCGGCTGTGAGAGTAGCATGCTACTAGCAAGCCTTGCGCCGCTACCATAGCCGCAAGGTTCATGCCCGAAGCTTTGAGGAAGGCGACCTTGTTCTTCGGCGTGTTCAGTCGGCCAAGAATTCCAACAAGTTGATGCTGAAGTGGGAAGGCCCTTATCGGGTAACATGAGTCACCAGGCCTGGCGCAGTCCGCCTAGAGACCGAAGATGCCATTCCACTGAGCAACTCCTGGAACATCGAGCATCTTCGCAAGTTTTACCCATAAGGCGCGGCTGCCAGCCCCCCCGGCAAGCCAGCTTTTGTACAAGCCTTGCCGACAAGGCATGTAACCCTTTGTACAAAGCCAGGCGCAGACCCTGAGCATAAATAAACGAAGCGCTGGTGCCCTAAGTTATAGCATGCATGCTAGATTGAGTCTCTCACTCGGTTAGGGTTGATAGTGCTTAGCTGTGACTAACCCCTAGCATAGAGGTCGAGTCTGCGTCTCTTTGTTCCTGTCCATCCTGTTTGGTTCGCAGGGTACATAAATGTTTTCGACAAGCTAAGTGGAAGGAAGAGAACAAGCCGGTGCTCCAGCCCCGGCAAGCCAAGCTTGCCGGGGGCTGAGGACACGAAGGTCCACCCATGGCAAGCCAGGGTTGCCGGGGGCTGCGGATTCAGATAAGTTTTCTTATCCCCTTTTATGCATTTCCATATGAGATTGGGACCTATGAAGCCTCGTTCTATTCCAAGGCTGTCATGCTCCCTCCATTCCTGCCATCCGACAACCTCTTCTTTGGTCGGAATTTGGTTGTAGCAGCGGCAGCAAGGAAGCAAGTGTAGGGCCCATGCCTACTTCACCCCTGCCTCCGCCAAAGGCGTGAGTGTGGCCGAATGGAGTAGGGGAGCGGCAAGGCCTGCTGCCGGGCGACGATGTTTATGTTAAAAATAACAAGGATTTGTTCCTTGGTATGGGCTTTGCTCACACACACAAGACCCGGCAAGCACCCTTTTTCATTAATACGTTCCACACATGTACAGTTCGTACGGAATGTAAACATGAGCAGGGGGATTACAAGTTTTAAATCTAACTGGCGCCCGTAGGCTTACAAGCTAAGAAAAGATAAGGTGCCCGTAATCCCTTTCTTGTCCCTCTCCTCTGGAAACGGAACAAGAAGGCAAGAGGGCAGGAGGAGCGCCTAGGCGAGTTACGAGCAGCAGAAGGCGCCAAGAGAACATGTCCGTGGCCGCTTAGGGGAGGGCTGGTGATGATGGTGCTGGGAAGAAGGCTAGAAGATGAGGCAGTGGTTCGTCAATACGCTACGAAGGTGTCGGTGCCATCGTACTCCGGCTTGACGGCCTGCCACCCGCCTTCTTCGCCTTCTCTGGCCTTCCCTCGCCAGTCGCCCAAGGAGACGACCTCGAGAAGTTAAAGGAGCCGGTTCTACCTGGAGAAGGAGCCTTGTGCAGATACTGCTGCTGCGGGCACCGCCCTAGGGTGGCGGGTCTGACACCTAGTCGGACCCGTCATCCTCTTGCCTACTACCCTTGTCATCATTGCCGTTGTCCTCCTTGTCACTCTCGCTTGAGGACGAGTCTTCGTCATCCGAGGGGCTCTCCACGCAGCACTTCAGGCGAGTTCCGAAATCGCCGAAGACCTTGATGGAGAGGAGCCATTCTCCATTAACTTGAAGTAGAGAATGAGCCCCGCCATAAGGCTGTGGATGCGAGCGAAGGTTTTCCATCCGCGGCAAAGATACATTACGTGAGGGGCTGGGAAATCAACGTTGGCCCATGTGCCGCTGTTCCCGCAGCCCCTCATGTGCAGCCTCAGCGCCTGCGGCGGGTGGAGCTCCATCCCCCGAGCGAATGGAGTAGGGAGATGAAGACGACGACACGCCAGCAAGCGCAGCCTGATGAAGACTCGCGAGGCTGGTCCCTGATGTGGCCCCCCATTGGGGGAAGGACCGCTGGCGGAGGCGAGGCCAATGTGCCGCCCCGTCCTCCTCTTCCCCGAGCGCCACGGCGGCCTCGGCCTCGCCCCTCCCCCTTCCCCTCGCGGCCGGTTCTGCCGCCACGAGCTCTTGGGGAGGGGCATTGTGTTGTCGTGCAGAGACCCTCGCTGCCATCGTCGAAGCGTTAGCGCGCCCTCTCGCCATGGCCGAAGGGAGGAAGAAGCAAGGATGGGAAGAGGCGGATGGCAAAGGATTGAGGGGTGCTGTCTCTCCCACTCCCCTCCTTATAAAGGGGCGGGGTCAGGGATCGGCCGCCCCTCTCAGCCAATCCCGGTCATTAAGGTGACAGCGGGCGAGGCCGTCTGTGGCACCCCGGCTCAGGGCGACCGGTTTTGCATTGGCAGCCCAAAGACCTTGTCTTCTGGCAACACACAACAACTTGGTACACAAGAGCAACTGCTTTATTGATGCTAGCGGATCAGAGTTTACATTACAACAGTTAGCGAGGCCAAGCGGCACACACGGTGCGGCTGAACAATATGTACATTATTTAGTGAACATAAAGGGGCCTTGATCAAAACAACTACGCGGTTGCAGAACAACGTCGTAGTGGAACTCCATAGCACAGGGACACTGATGTGGACACGATGTAGACTCGGACAGCTCTCCTTTCCAACGAGACTTTCCTGAAATCTGGCATGACATGCCAGGTCAGTACATTGAATGTACTTGCAAGCTCACAACAAGCATAAACATAATGACAAGCAATATCATGTTATTTAACCAATTAATAACAATGCAACAATATGCCCAACATGCTGTGACCATGCTCAAGTGGTACTCGTCCCTTGGATTGGCTTAGGGGACGTAATCATTTCCAGACCGAAACGGGATGAACTCAGAGACAAACTCGTGATCCTTACAGCGATCACAACCCGACCAATAAATGGCCTGTGATCCTTATGGCGATCACAACCCGACCAATACATGGCCCAACTCAACACAATGGCCTTACTGCCATCACCTTAGTGCAAACTTAGTGTGCAAATTTACTAAGTGTTGACCCATGGTGTACCCTACTTCCGAGCGTGTCCGTAATCGTGGACTCGGCTATCGATAGATTAATACACTCTGCAGAGGTAGCGCACTGGACCCACACTACGGAACCCATGGCCTCGCATTCCCATTTGGGTGGACCAACGGCATTCCAACGAAACCACTTCATTGCATCACACTCTCCCGGCCACTCCGACTCAATCCCCATCGGGCTAGTCCTGGGTGGCCCCGTGTCTACCTCAAGACACCTCGACCACCATCGTGGCCACGATCCACTCTGGAACCCAGTACCAAAAACATAACTTAACAACGGGCTCACAAGGTTATGCCTGCTTAGCGGGCCAGGGTACAGCACGCGCATAAGCTTCCCTAGATGGAGGCACCGACCAGAGGCACGACAATGAAACGCATTAAGGCCGTCCCATACCGGCAAATGTGGTTGCACTAGGAAAACTCGTTTCAGCAGCACCATGACCCAGTCAACAACGTATTCAAGTTGAGTTATTAATCATTTTCAACTTAAAGTGAAAGTAACCGGTGTCATAATGCCATGCCATGCATCACCAACATATGCATCACTTATCCATGGAAATAACTAAGTCGACTACGCTCGCACGGATCCATCATCAACTCATGATACTCCTCTGGTTAAGATCAAACCTCACTTAAACCAGAATCCTTTCTAGCAATCTCATCATTTTTCATCATGCAAAAATAATAATTTTACTAATTATTTATCTCCATCACCATATCATTTTATCATTACTCAATATTAAATTCTTGTTAGCTTATCAAGAAGATTCACTTTAATCTTTCTGTAAATCAAGCATATTTAACATGACAATCATCTAACAGAATATAATTATCATAATAATAATTTAAATGCATGAATAATCATAAGTTCAAGTAGGAAAATCACAAATATTGAAGTGGCATGATGAAAATGTTGTTGTGGCTTGCCTTAGTGCATATGAGGTTCACAAGCCTCCTGGTGATCCTCAAGACAGGCCTGCTCTTCTGAAAATAAATAAAACCAAAAAAAGAAAACATCAAGAAACCTTCTGAAAATTACTAGAAAATATAGACAGCAAGGAAAAATCCTATCTTTTGGGTGCTGCTAGATTTTTGGACAAAGAACACAATGCAAAAAGAATCAATGCATTTGGACTTATAGATAAAAAGTTATGGCTGTTTGAAGTTTTCTGGATTTAAATGAATTTGAATTAAAAATAAAACAGACTGGGGGTGACGTTGAAGGTTTAAACGCCCACGGCGCCACCACTCGTACCGCTTCGCACGTGTATAGAGTGCCTGACTAGCGGGCCCCGCTTGTCAGGTGAGAAGGAGGGGGAGGGAAACAGAGAGTGGCGGAGCTTCGCCGGAGCGCACATCGGCGGCTAGGGCTCTTGGGGCCAAAAGAGAGGGGGGGGGTCAAACGAGAAGAAAACGGCGCACCTACCCGTACCCATAGCATGGCTAGAGGTGGTCGGACAGCGTCGGAAACGACCTCTCCAGCCGAGGCAGAGGGCAGCGGTCCCCGGAGACAAAGACGACGGCGGCTAGGGTTGGCTCCAGGGGCTCCAACAGGGCGGAACGACTTCACCGAAGAGAGGCGGAGGCCCTGGCAGGGTTGCCCTGGCCTGGGAGGGGTTGGAGCTGCGGGGACGATCCGAAGGGGATCGCCGGCAAGCTCGGGCTCGGGGACGGCAGCCCGCGGCCTGCCCGGCTGGGCTGCGGCTTCTACTAGCTTGTGGTGAGTGTGGGAGTGGCTGCGGGTGCTCGAGGAGGCTGGGGGTGGAGGCATTTATAGGCGAGCAGCGAGTGGGGTTCAGGCTCCACCGAAGGACACCTGTCGACGGCGCCCGGCGACGAACGGCGCCAGTGAGAGAGGGGGAAGAGGACGGAGATCACGCGGGAACTATTGGCGGGCACGGACAAGCATAGGGGCGAGGGGGAAGACGACGAGCACAGTGCGCCACGCACTGTGTCGTTGGATGGACCATGCCCGTGCCCGCTGCGGTGAGCTCCGGCGTCGACGAGTGTCAGGGAGGAGTTAAGGGAGTGGAGACGGGGATGGTGGCGCGGTTTGGCACGCTCCGGCAGGCTGGGCAGCGAGCACGCGTGCCACAGAGCGCTAGGCGGCACGCAGAGCGCGTGTTTTGCATGCTAGCATGCCCGGACGAATGCGGTCACCGCGTGAACTATGACATCAGGCCAGCATAAGCGCTAACTTCATGTCTGGCGTGTAGTCCTTAGTAGTTTGGAGTGTTACCATGGTTGGGTTTGGTTCCAGGTGCAGTAGAAATGAATTTGTACTGCAAGCAAGTTTCTGGACAGTAACTTTGGAGGTTTACGGTGGTCAAACCACTGAGAGTTAGGGGCTGAGCTTTGGAGACTAGCCAACACTTACAAAGGTAAAGAGGCACAAGAAAAAACAGCTTCAGTGGAGCTAGTAAAATGGTAGTTGCTGTAGAAACTACCATTTTTGTCCAAAAATGAAAATATTTTCTGTAGCCAAAATATTCCAAAGAGTGATAAAATATTTTTGCTCAGAAAGGTGCCCTAGGGTTCAAAGAATAATTGGGATTTTTCTCAGGATTTTAGGAGCAAGAAAAAATTAGGGTTGCTTTGGAGCACAAAGGGCTAGCTAGGGTTTTTGGGGGCAAAATGAATATTTTTCATTCAAGAAAAATATTCCAAGAAATGTTTTGAGATGATCCAGAGGAGAAGTGATGGTTTTAGAAGGAGTAGGAGCACTTGGGTGAAAGCCAAGGGATACCCAAGTGGTTAAGTCCAAATGAAATGATTCAAAAACTCCAAATTCAAATTCAAATCAGCTGAAACCATGCAAAGAAGAGAGGGCAAAAACCAGGTTGTCACACCGTCGACTGCCCTCCCCGCCCAATTGAAGGCGCATGGGTATCGACCCACACGCGACGTCTTCCCATATTCAGCACGCCAATCACCCGCTCTGCACCGTGCATGCAGCGTACTGCTACATCTTGAGCTTGCGTTTGTTTTCCTTGAAGAGGAAAGGGTGATGCGGCAATAGTAGCGTGAGTATTTCCCTCAGTTTTTGAGAACCAAGGTATCAATCCAGTAGGAGGCTCCTCAAAAGTCCCACGCACCTACACAAACAAACAAAGAACTCGCAGCTAACGCAATAAAGGGGTTGTCAATCCCTTCACGGCCACTTGCGAAAGTGAGATCTCATAGAGATAGTATGATAAGATAAATATATTTTTGGTATTTTATAATGTAGATGCAAAAAGTAAAGATGCAAATAAAAGTAGATTGAAAGCAAATATGATAAAAGATAGACCCGGGGGCCATAGGTTTCACTAGTGGCTTCTCTCAAGATAGCATAAGTATTACGGTGGGTGAACAAATTACTATCGAGGAATTGATAGAAAAGAGAATAATTATGAGATTATCTAGGCATGATCATGTATATAGGCATCACGTCCGCAACAAGTAGACCGACTCCTGCCTGCATCTACTACTATTACTCCACACATTGACCGCTATCCAGCATGCATCTAGAGTATTAAGTTCATAAGAACAGAGTAACGCATTAAGAAAGATGACATGATGTAGAGGGATAAACTCAAGCAATATGATATAAACCCCATCTTTTTATCCTCGATGGCAACAATACAATACGTGCCTTGCAACCCCTGCTGTCACTGGGTAAGGACACCGCAAGATTGAACCCAAAGCTAAGCATTTCTCCCATGGCAAGAAAGATCAATCTAGTAGGCCAAACCAAACTGATAATTCAAAGAGACTTGCAAATATAACTCAATCATACATAAAAGAATTCAGAGAAGATTCAAATATTTCTCATAGATAAACTTGATCATAAACCCACAATTCATCAGATCTCGACAAACACACCGCA
Organism: Triticum dicoccoides; assembly: GCF_002162155.2. NCBI lineage: Eukaryota > Viridiplantae > Streptophyta > Magnoliopsida > Poales > Poaceae > Triticum > Triticum dicoccoides. Next base: position 339,776,834 of record NC_041391.1, on the reverse strand, counting down.
AAAAGAGTTTACATCGAATAGATCTCCACAAGAGAGGGGGAGAACATTGTATTGAGATCCAAAAAGAGAGAAGAAGCCATCTAGCTAATAACTACGGACCCGAAGGTCTTTGGTAAACTACTCACAACTCATCGGAAGGGCTATGGTGTTGATGTAGAAGCCCTCCATGGTCGATTCCCCCTCCGGCGGAGCGCCGGCGAAGGCTCCAGGATGGGATCTCGAGGATACAGAAGGTTACGGCGGTGGAAATTGTTTTTCATTGGCTCCCTGGATGTTTTCGGGGTACGTGGGTATCTATAGGAGGAACAAGTACGTCGGTGGCCGCCTGTGGTGCCCAGGAGACAGGGGGCGCGCCTAGATGGGGTGGGCGCGCCCTCCTATCTCCTGGCCGCCTTGATTGCTTCTTGACTTGCACTCCAAGTCCTCTGGATCACGTTCATTCCAAAAATCATGCTCCCGAAAGTTTCATTCTGTTTGGACTCCGTTTGATATTCCTTTTCTTCGAAATACTGAAATAGGGAAAAAACAGCAATACGGTCTGGGCCTCCGGTTAGTAGGTTAGTCCCAAAAATGATATAAATGTGTAAAATAAAGCCCATAAACATCCAAAATGGGTAATATAATAGCATGGAACAATCAAAAATTATATATACGTTGGAGACGTATCAAGGATCCCCAAGCTTAATTCCTGCTCGTCCTCGAGTAGGTAAATGATAAAAACAGAATGTTTGATGTGGAATGCTACCTAGCATAATTCTCAATGTAATTTTCTTTATTGTGACATGAATGTTTAGATCCAAATGATTCAAAATAAAAGTTCATATTAACAAAAGAAATAGTAATACTTCAAGCATACTAATCAAAGCAATCATGTCTTCTCAAAGTAACATGGCTAAAGAAAGTTCATCCTTACAAAATCATATAGTTAGGCTATGCTTCATTTTCGTCACACACAAATGTTCCCAAATTCTACACCCCCGATGACAAGCCAAGCAATTGTTTCGTACTTAAATAATCTCAAACTTTTTCAACCTTCACGCAATACATGAGCGTGAGCCATGGATATAGCACTATGGGTGGAATAGAATATGATGATGGGGATTGTGTGGAGAAGACAAAAAAGAGAATGTCTCACATTGACGAGGATAATCAACGGGCTATGGAGATGCCCATCAATTGATGTCAACATGAGGAGTAGGGTTGCCATGCAACGGATGCACTAGAGCTATAAATGAATGAAAGCTCAACAAAAGAAAACTAGTGGGTGTGCATCCAACTTGCTTGCTCACGAAGACCAAGGGCATTTGAGGAAACCCATCGTAGGAATATACAAGCCAAGTTCTATAATGAAAAATTCCCACTAGTATATGAAAGTGACAACATATGAGACTCACTATATGAAAAACATGGTGCTACTTTGAAGCACAATATATAAGACTCGCTATATGAAGAACATGGTGCTACTTTGAAGCACAAGTGTGGAAAAAGAGATAGTAACATTGCCCCTTTTTATTTATTTTCTTTTTTCTTTTCCTTTTTTTGTTTTTTTTCTTTGGCCTTTCGTTTTTCTTTTTGTCCTTTCTTTTTTTTCTTTGGGACAATGCTCTAATAATGATGATCATAACACTTTTATTTATTACAACAGATGAATTACAACTCGAAACTAGAACAAGATATGACTCTATATGAACGCCTCCGGCGGTGTACCGGGATGGTGCAATGAATCAAGAGTGACATGTATGAAAAAATTATGCATGGTGGCTTTGCCACAAATACGATGTCAACTACATGATCATGCAATGGCAATATGACAAAAGTAATGTATGACATCATGATGAACGGAACGGTGGAAGTTGCATGGCAATATATCTCGGAATGGCTATGGAAATACCATACTAGGTAGGTATGGTGGCTGTTTTGAGGAAGATATAGGGAGGTTTATGTGTGATGGAGCGTATCATATCATGGGGTTTGGATGCACCGGCGAAGTTTGCACCAACTCTCAAGGTGAGAAAGGGCAATGCACGGTACCAAAGAGGCCAGCAATGGTGGAAAGGTGAGGGCCCTTTCGGACTGCAGGGATGGAAAACAATGGAATAGAAAACTTTGCAGGAACATGATTCGCTTGACTAGTGGAAACTTTGGAATGTGAAGCAGCGGATGCAGAATTTTCCGGCGTTCGGCGCGAAGCAGTAGAAGTAAAGGAAAGAAGGATAAAAGCTAGTGCATGCAGCCTTCCTGCAACAGGAAGAAAATATTTTTTTATTCACCCGGACATGCGACCTACGTTGCGTCTCACTTGATTCGCATGCATGTAAGGACTTTTTTATTCGGCTAGCTGACACTCGCATCGCACTTCCACCCAAACATTGGGTTCCACTGGATTTTCTAATTCCCGTGAAATGTACAGGCCAGGTTCACTTTCCTATGTAACGAGCGACCAGTCATCCTTTGAACCAAACGCATCACAGTTTGTTTTTCCGGAGGAAAATGAACCTGCATAATTTCCTGCATAATTCCTGCAAACCGAACGAAGCCTAAAAGTGTGTATAATCCATGGACTCAACATTAGTAAAAAGAACTCATATACTTATTGCAAAAATTTAGAAGTCATCAAAAACCAAGCACTACGCACATGCTCCTAGAGGGATAGATTGGTAGGAAAAGACCATCGCTCGTCCCCGACCGCCACTCATAAGGATGCACAATCCAACTACACTTCATGTTTCAAATTTGTTACACAACTTTAACCATACGTGCATGCTATGGGACTTGCTAACTTCAACACAAGCATTCTTTAAATTCATAATCACCCAACTAGCATGACTTTAATATCACTACCTCCATATCTCAAAACAATTATCAAGTATCAAATTGATCATAGCATCCAATTCACTTCCTATGATAGTTTTTATTATACCCAACTTGGATGCCTACCATTCTAGGACCAATTTTATAACCATAGCAAATACCATGCTGTTCTAAAAGACTCTCAAAATAATATATGTGAAGCATGAGATACAAGCAATTTCTACAAAATTAAGCCACCGCCGTGCTCTAAAAGATATAAGTGAAGTACTAGAGCAAAAACTATCAAGCTCAAAAGATATAAGTGAAGCACATAGAGTATTCTAATAAATTCTAGTCAAGTAGGCTTCTCCCAAAAGTTGTGTACAGCAAGGATGATTGTGGTAAACTAAAAAGCAAAGACTAATATCGTACACGACGCTCCAAGCAAAACACATATCATGTGGCGAATAAAAATATAGCTCCAAGTAAAGTTACCAATGAACGAAGACGAAAGAGGGGATGCCTTCCCGGGGCATCCCCAAGCTTAGGATTTTGTCTATTCTTGAATATCTTGGGGTGCCATGGGCATCCCCAAGCTTAGGCTTTTGCCACTCCTTATTCCGTAGTCCATCAAATCTTTACCCAAAACTTGAAAACTTCACAACACAAAACTCAACAGGAAATCTCATAACTCCGTTAGTGAAAGAAAAAAAAACACCACATAAGGTACTGTAATGAACTCATTATTTATTTATATTGGTGTTAAACCTACTGTATTCCAACTTCTCTATGGTTTATAAACTATTTTACTAGCCATAGATGCATCAAAATAAGCAAACAACACACGAAAAACAGAATCTGTCAAAAACAGAACAGTCTGAAGAAATCTGTAACTAATGCAAACTTATGGAACTCTAAAACTCCTACAAAAATAGGAAGTCTTGGACAATTTGTCTATTGATCAGCAGCAAAAATAATCAACGCAAAAGCAAGTTTCTGTGATTTAAATAAACTAATTTAGTGCGTGCAAAGTTTCTGTTTTTTAGCAGAATCAAATTAACTATCACCATAGGTTATCCTATAGCTTCTACTTGGCACAAACACTAATTAAAACATAAAAACACATCTAAACAGAAGTTAGATGCAAAATTTATTACTAAACAGAAATAAAAACAAAAAACACAAACAAAATTGGGTTGCCTCCCAACTAGCGCTATCGTTTAAAGCCCCTAGCTAGGCATTGATAATTTTAATGATGCTCACATGAAAGACAAGAATTGAAGCGCAAAGAGAGCATCATGAAACATGTGAAAAATACATCTAAGTCTAACATACTTCCTATGCATAGGCATATTATAAGTAAACCAATTTTCAAGGCAAACAAAAAGTAGCATATGCAAGGAATAAGAAAGAGACGATAGCAATCTCAACATGACGGGAGGTAATTTCGTAAGATAAAAATTTCTACGACCATATTTTCCTCTCTCATAATAATTACATGTAGGATCATAGTCAAATTCAACAAAATAGCTATCACATAACATATTCTTAACACGATCCACATGCATGCAAAGTTGACACTCTTCCAAGATAGTGGGATTAACATTACCTAAAGTCATGACCTCTCCAAACCCACTTTTATCAAAAAATTCATAAGATTGATCAAAATCCAAATATGTGGGATCTAAAGTTGACACTCTTCCAGACCCACTTTCAATAATATTGCAAACACTATTATCAATCTCATATTCATCATGGTGGTTAAATAAATTTTCAAGTTCAAAAGAAGAGTCACCCCAATCGTGATCATTGCAACAAGTAGTAGACATAGCAAAACTAGCATCCCCAAGCTTATGGTTTTGCATATTATTAGCACAATTGGCATCAAGATAATTTATAGTAACATCATTGCAATCATGATTTTCATTGAAGGAACTACCAAGTATGGGAGCAATAGCAACGATCTCATGTTTAACATAAGGAACTCTAGCAAATTCTCTTCATAAATATTGGCATCATGGCTACAAGAATAGCAAGCATCATGTTCATCAAAGGATGTTTCAATCAAATCATCAGAATCATTATATATAAATTCATGCTTTTTATTCAAGGAGCTATCGTGAATATCTTCATAAATTTCTTCATCACAATTTTCAGATTCACGAATTTCAAGCAAAACCTCATACAGATAATCTAGTGCACACAACTCACTAGCAATTGGTTCAACATAATTGGATCTCTTAAAAAGACTAGAAAGTGGATGAGGATCCATAAACTTCTAGCAAGCAAAGATGCAAGCAAAAGGAAGGCACATGGAGACACAAGATTGAACAGAAGAGGGGCGAAGAAAAGGCAAAGGTGAAGTGGGGAATAGGAAAACGAGAGGCAAATGGCAAATAATGTAAATGCGAGGGAGATGAGTTTGTGATGGGTACTTGGTATGTCTTGACTTGAGCGAAGACCTCCCCGGCAACGGCGCCAGAAATCACACGCGGGCGGGAGGTAGAATCTTGACTTGACTTGGTGGAAGCCTTCCTAGCAACGGTGCCAGAAATCCTTCTTGCTATGTCTTGAGCTTGCGTTGGTTTTCCTTGAAGAGGAAAGGGTGATGCGGCAATAGTAGCGTAAGTATTTCCCTCAGTTTTTGAGAATCAAGGTATCAATCCAGTAGGAGGCTCCTCAAAAGACCCACGCACCTACACAAACAAACAAAGAACTCGCAACCAACGCAATAAAGGGGTTGTCAATCCCTTCACAGCCACTTGCGAAAGTGAGATCTGATAGAGATAGTATGATAAGACAAATATATTTTTGGTATTTTATAATATAGATGCAAAAAGTAAAGATGCAAATAAAAGTAGATTGAAAGCAAATATGATAAAAGATAGACCCGGGGGACATAGGTTTCACTAGTGGCTTCTCTCAAGATAGCATAAGTATTACGGTGGGTGAACAAATTACTGTCGAGCAATTGATAGAAAAGAGAATAATTATGAGATTATCTAGGCATGATCATGTATATAGGCATCACGTCCGCAACAAGTAGACCGACTCCTGCCTGCATCTACTACTATTACTCCACACATCGACCGCTATCCAGCATGCATCTAGAGTATTAAGTTCATAAGAACAGAGTAACGCATTAAGAAAGATGACATGATGTAGAGGGATAAACTCAAGCAATATGATATAAACCCCAACTTTTTATCCTCGATGGCAACAATACAATACGTGGCTTGCAACCCTTGCTGTCACTGGGTAAGGACAACGCAAGATTGAACCCAAAGCTAAGCACTTCTCCCATGGCAAGAAAGATCAATGTAGTAGGCCAAACCAAACTGATATTTCGAAGAGACTTGCAAAGATAACTCAATCATACATAAAAGAATTCAGAGAAGATTCAAAATTTCTCATAGATAAACTTGATCATAAACCCACAATTCATCGGATCTCGACAAACACACCGCAAAAAGAGTTTACATCGAATAGATCTCCACAAGAGAGGGGGAGAACATTGTATTGAGATCCAAAAAGAGAGAAGAAGCCATCTAGCTAATAACTATGGACCCGAAGGTCTGCGGTAAAATACTCACAACTCATGGGAAGGGCTATGGTGTTGTCCATGGTCGATTCCCCCTCCGGCGGAGCGCCGGCGAAGGCTCCAAGATGGGATCTCGAGGATACAGAAGGTTATGTCGGTGGAAATTGTTTTTCGTTGGCTCCCTGGATGTTTTCGGGGTACGTGGGTATATATAGGAGGAAGAAGTACGTCGGTGGCCGCCTGTGGGGCCCAGGAGACAGGGGCGCGCCTAGAGGGGGTGGGCGCGCCCTCCTATCTCCTGGCCACCTCGATTGCTTCTTGACTTGCACTCCAAGTCCTCTGGATCACGTTCGTTCAAAAAATCACGCTCCCGAAGGTTTCATTCCGTTTGGAATCCGTTTGATATTCATTTTCTTCGAAATACTGAAATAGGCAAAAAAACAGCAATACGCGCTGGGCCTCCGGTTAGTAGGTTAGTTCCAAAAATGATATAAATGTGTAAAATAAAGCCCATAAACATCCAAAAGGGGTAATATAATAGCATGGAACAATCAAAAATTATAGATATGTTGGAGACGTATCAAGCATCCACAAGCTTAATTCCTGCTCGTCCTCGAGTCGGTAAATGATAAAAACAGAATTTTTGATGTGGAATGCTACCTAGCATAATTCTCAATGTAATTTTCTGTATTGTGGCATGAATGTTCAGATCCAAATGATTCAAAATAAAAGATCATATTGACAAAAGAAATATTAATACTTCAAGCATACTAATCAAAGCAATCATGTCTTCTCAAAATAACATGGCTAAAGAAAGTTCATCCATACAAAATCATATAGTTAGGCTATGCTTCATTTTCTTCACACAAAAATGTTCCCAAATTCTACACCCCCGAGGACAAGCCAAGCAATTGTTTCGTACTTAAATAATCTCAAAGTTTTCAACCTTCACGCAATACATGAGCGTGAGCCATGGATATAGCACTATGGGTGGAATAGAATATGATCATGGGGATTGTGTGGAGAAGACAAAAAAGAGAAAGTCTCACATTGACGAGGATAATCAACGGGCTATGGAGATGCCCATCAATTGATGTCAACATGAGGAGTAGGGATTTCCATGCAATGGATGGACTAGAGCTATAAATGAATAAAAGCTCAACAAAAGAAAACTAGTGGGTGTGCATCCAACTTGCTTGCTCACGAACACCTAGGGCATTTGTGGAAACCCATCGTAGGAATATACAAGCCAAGTTCTATAATGAAAAATTCTCACTAGTATATGAAAGTGACAACATATGAGACACACTATATGAAAAACATGGTGCTACTTTGAAGCACAATATATGAGACTCGCTATATGAAGAACATGGTGCTACTTTGAAGCACAAGTGTGGAAAAAGAGATAGTAACATTACCCCTTTTTATTTATTTTCTTTTTTTTGTTTCCTTTTTATTCTTTTTTTTTCTTTTTTTATTCTTTTTTTTCTTTGGCCTTTCTTTTTTATTTTTGGCCTTTTTTTTCTTTGGGACAATGCTCTAATAATGATGATCATCACACTTTTATTGATTAAAACATATGAATTACAACTTGAAACTAGAACAAGATATGACTCTATATGAATGCCTCCGGCGGTGTACCGGGATGGTGCAATGAATCAAGAGTGACATGTATGAAAAAATTATGCATGGTGGCTTTGCCACAAATACGATGTCAACTACATGATCATGCAATGGCAATATGACAAAAGTAATGTATGTCATGATGATGAACGGAACGGTGGAAACACTACAAAAAAGTACACTTCCGTGATGATACATGTTTGTCAAAGTAGGTCGCGTTTTTTGTCATGCATGTACATCCATGACAAATTTATGACAGAATCAAGATAGTCATACCTGTGCTGTCGTAGAAGTGTTCCATGACATTACCAAAATTATCATCACGGAAGTGTCCACTTCCATGACGATAAATCGCGCGTCACAGAAGTGCTTTCGTCAAGGGTGACCGACACGTGGCACCCACCGTAAGGGAACGCCGTTAAGGTATCAGGTCGGGTTTTGGATCCGATAACCCGTTAACAGCCCCGACCAATGGGAAATTTCCACGTGTAAAATTCTTATTGGCCGGACGAAACACGTGTCAGCTCGTCAGTGGGTCAGATAGGCGCCTATGATATGTCGACACGTGCCACGGCCCACCACTGGCCCATTTAGCTTACAAAGTCGGCCCGTTTGACTTGGTTAAAAGTTAATGGGCTGGCCCATGAAAAGCCTGTTAATGGTCTCTTCGCAAATAGCCCATTTTACGGCCCGTTAGGCACTAAAGGAAATCGGCCCAACAACGTCATGTGGCCCGTCGAATATAACACCAGCCCATTTCACTTTTGGCCCATGTATGGCCCACGACGTCTTTCGGCCCATATGAGGCCTTCGTATCTTTTGGCCCTTTACAGGCCCACAGTGACTCTAGCCCATATTGAATAGTAATTTTCTTTATACCCGTTAACGACCCGTGATTTACATGGGCCGTTTCCAGCCCGTGTTAGCTTTCGGCCTATTGACGGCCCATACGTTCTTGGGCTCCTTTTCGGTGCTCGATTACTTCCGGCCCGTTACTGGCCTGTTCCCCTAATGGGCCAAATTTGGCCCATGGCAAGAGTCGGCCCGTTACTGGCATGTTCCCCAAATGCGCCAAATTCGGCCCATGGCAAGAGTCGGCCCATTACTGGCCTGTTACCCTAATGGGCCAAATTCGGCCCGTGGCAAGAGTCGGCCTGTTTCAGGCCAGCCCGTCCTATATTCTGGCCCATTAACGACCTGTTATGCCTGTGACAGAATTAAGCTTTTGCAGTCCTACAGCCTGTTAGCGGCCCGTTACCGTGTTGGGCCGATACCAATTACGCCCGATTATTGCCCATGTAGACCCATTTATCCGACAGCCCTAGGCCCATTTATCGACGACCCAAGGCCCAGCGATTACAGGCCCATTTATCGGCGGCACGTAGGAGACCCATGGATCCTACGGCCCGTATATGGCCCATGGGTAGTTGCGGCCACTAGCAAACCAGGGAAAAAGAAGACTAGGAAATAAATAAGGCCCAAACTAACGCTAGGCTATTAAGGCAATTGCATATATTAGATCCACTCGGCATCAAAGATCGCCACCAGTGCAAATATAGGGAACACCCTACACTATACAAAAATGGCTTGCTATTTTCTTCAGCTGGTGGCTGCACGTTAAGAATAAATTTTGTATCGCACCAAAACAAATTACAACTATATAACAAAAGGAAGGTTGGCATAAAACTTAACAGTCTAGCAGATAAATGCACCACCAGAAGTTCAGAAGCTCGGTTCATTTGACCTGACTGTTACGTTTTCATGCTGTATTGTCCGATGGAACACCATAACCCTCGCCTTCATTTCCCCTAGGCTCTTGAACAACATAGCAAATGTCTGATAGTCTGGTTTCAAAACCATGCATATCTTGACGACATTGAGCAATGTTTCTCCTTGTTTCACAAAGGGCCTCTGTTAGGGAATGGACTTGTGTCTGGAGCGCAGATACAACATTGCTTTGAGCTTGCATATCTTGATCATGAGGCACTTTGGACGATATTGCCTTAACAACCAATCCAGTATTACGCAGGAGCGTGCTTTTGGCACTGTTAGTGGACAGGTACTGACCCACTGCAGCAAGAGCTGACATTGCGGTTATAGTTGCCTCGCCACCTTCAGAAGGTGGCGGTTCCACCAGTTTTTCCATAGCTCGCTGAAAAGTTGAGGTTTTACATTAGTAGTACCAGAATAGAAGATATTAAGGAGGCAGCAAAACCAAACAAAATAGCTTTGGTCTATATACAGAACTTATTCTGGTGAAACCATGTAAAATATTAGTTGTATTTTATTGCAAAGTACATAATAAAACCAGGTTCCAAACATATGACCATGTACCATCGTTAATGTATTGTCTATTTCTTCACATTGTATTGAGGGCTAAGCATAAAGAGACGAAGTTTATAATACTGTAAGCATAGTATGACATCATTCATATCACAAAACAACTGAGAACAGACAAACAGGCAATTGTAACATTGTGTGGGCAAGTCCAGCACGAAACTAGATTACGGGTCAAGATCAAAGGAACATCACTCCTCCCTTTTAAACCTTGTAAGGTGCAATGATACTCTAAGACAATTGTCTATAAAATTGAAAATAGTAATAGACATTGGCTGCAAACCATGCAGTTCAAGGCACAAGTCCGAGTAAGTAGTAGTTAAAAGGCATGAGGATTAAGGACTTACAATAGCGGCTTTGACTGGTGTAGTCATGCCCTTCTTCTTGCTGGTGTGACAGTCCTTGAAGATTTCCACAGCATTTGGTTCAGGTACTTTTTGGTCCTTGCGGGCTTTCCTCTGCATTTCGAACAAGTCAATGTAGATCTTATAATATGGTATAGCAAAAAGAGTGAAACAGCAGCTAATTACAAGAGCCTCGCAGTGTGCAATATAGCTACGAGATCCTGTCGTCTGTTGGAATTTCACTTTTGTACGGTTGGCCTTATTCTTTGAACAGTTCGCCTACAAGAAGATAGATTTGTGTGGCACATGCGTCAATAGGACTTCAACATGTGATCTGATCACATATATATAATGTACCTAATACTTCGGAGCAGACCAGTGTTTAACAAGGCCCCTCCAGTCTTCATCCGATATATTTTCCACTGGAGATGTTTGGGAAAGTTCACTGTTAGCCTTGCCTTCAAGGTGAGTTTTCCTCAAGTTATACCGATACTGTCGCAGAGCAGACTTGAAAAACATGGGTGCGAGCTTGTCTGGTTGCATCATCTTGGCTATCCAACTTGAACCTCATCTGTTGAAAATTATGGGAGTCTCATTATCAGCAACCCAGAAAGTATGGGACAGAGCAAGGCGATATTACTAGTTTCCATACATAACCATACTTACAGATAAATGGTCGAGGAAGGTGTTGAACTGGGTTTCTACATTGTCATTCCTGCAATGAATCCATGTTGGGAGGATATGTACATGACACCTAACGGCAACCGCTGCCTCTGATACTAACTTGGCTGACTCTGTAGCATCACGTGGCCTTTTTAAACCTCCCTTAAAACAGATCTCCATTCTTCCTCCTCTAGATTTAGTTAACCTATCGAGCATTATCCCTGATGTTTGTTTCCTCTTGCGCCTAGGTGCTAGTCCAACAACAAACATAGGAAGTTTTAGTGTACATCAAACTGTAACTTGACTCCAGCAACTACCTTCTTGCTGTTGAAGCTCACAAGGTTCATCTGATATTGCCAACTCGTCTTGTGTCAAGAGTGCTTGGGAAGTAGTGTCAGGTGGCAAGGGAGCTTGGGAACGTGCTGCTAGCTCAGTTGACGCACGAGTATGTCGTGCAACTGGTAGTACTATGGTAGGTGTTGCAAGAACTAGGGCTGTCTCTGCTTGTTTGGTGGCAGCTATTTGTTTCTGTTTGGCTTTTTTTTGCAGTTCATGTAGCATTGTAGAATTTTGCACTGCACTTTCACCTTCTATTGCACCATCAGTACCAGCAGAATCTGCAGGATTCATCCGCTTCTCATTCCCTGCCATTCTCTGTTTCTTTCTCTTTCTCTGTGCCATGTTAAGTCAAGCCGACAAGAAAAACGAATAAAATTTAGTTCTTCAGAACAAATTGATGCGTGATGCAGACGAATAAAACTTTGATGTTAGACAACATCATGATAGGAGGAGGTAATATGTATGAAAAACAGGACGGAAGAGATAACCAGAACTATGATGTGTAAACTAAGAAGAAGACATTTCATCAAATTAGAAGCAATGCAATGGAAGGTAGACACCATATGAAAGATGCTACAAATATTGCTCTGCCAAGTTAACAGTGTCTCAGCATAAATGGTGTTTAAACAAATGTGAAGCAGTAAAATAAATAAATCATATTCAAGATGCAAACAACATCACACTACCATGTTAGAGGTCTCTCGTCATTAGTGCCATTGCATATTCACAGCATTGCATATTCACAGCTTATGATGTGCAAACTAAGGAGAAGGCATTTCAACAAATTAGAAGCAATGAAAGCTAGACACCATATGAAAGATGCAAATAATATCACTCTACCAAGTTAAAACTGTCTCGTCATAAGTGCCATTTCAACAAATTAGTAGTACAAGCTAGAAAAGAATGTGAGATGTAACCTATATCACACTCCAAAGTCAAACGTGCCTTATGATAAGTGATTGTTGCAGGTTACACAACAGTAGTAATTTGATGTAAGAACATGGTGTGATAGACAGATATTGTATGTTCTAGAAACAGGAACACGTGTCTTATTCAAGTATAATGTGTAAAGTAAGCAGATGGAATTCAACAAAATTAGAAGCAATACAAGCTAGACATCACACATAACATGCAACCACATATAACAGTACCAAGTTAGAGGGAGCACCAGTGATGCTGCACTAGGGGAGACGTGCTCATCATAAAGACAGCTTTGTTGAGTGTCTATGCATGTGTTGTCTTGGAAATCATCTTGGGGGTGTGGAGGAGTAGAAACTTTAGAGGCCCTCCGTTTGGAAGGAGCACCTTTATCCGCTGCCTTGCTAACTTCCTTCCGCTTTATTGATTTTGAATTGTCAAGTAAAACCGACAAGAGAAAGCAATAAAATTCTCTCTTCAGAACTCATTCATGCATGATACTGACAATCACTACTTTGATGTAAGGCAAACACATGATACCAGGATGGAATATGTACGAAAAACAGGACGGCATGGCATGTTCACAACTGTTTGTGTAAATTAAGCAGAAACCATTCCAGCAAATAAGAAGCAATGCAAGCTAGACACCACATGAAAGATGCAACCAATATGACTGCCAAGTTAAAAGCGTCCCATCATAAATGGAATTTCAACAAATTAGAAGCAGCGCATGCTATAAAATCATATGAAAGATGCAACTAATATCGCACTGCATATACTAAAGGTGTCTCGTCATATTGATTGATGCGGGATACAAAAAAAACAATAGTTTTATGTAAGGACATGCTTAACAGACAGATGTACTATGTACTAAATACAGGAAGGCATGTCACATTAACAGGTATAATGTCACATTTACAGGAGTATAAGCTAAGCAGACTAGCACATGCAGTTTAACCAGATTGGAAGAATTACAATCTAGACACCATATGCAACATGCAACCACATATCACGCTACCAAGTTAGAGCAAGCACCTACAATTCTAGTGTAGGGGAAATGCTGTAATCAACTACAGAGCTACGTTCACTATCTTCATCTAGCATCTTTGTTTCTTGAGAATCATGTCGGGAGGCTGACGCTGCATTGTTTAAATGAGGAGTAGTCCCCTTGCCTGCCTGCCTCGTCATAAGTGATTGATGAGGGATCCACAAGAACATTAGGTTGATGTAAGAACATGGTTAATACACAGATGTACTAGTATGTACCAAAAATAGAAAGGCATGTCATATTCAAAGGTATAATGTGTAAGCTAAGCAGATGCAATTTAACCAAATTGGAAGCAATACAAGCTAGACATCCGGCTGGAGTGGTGAACATGATCATCTAGGACCCGAGAGCCTGGTGGGAGGCAGGCTACTTCGCCACCATTGCAGCTTTTTAGTTGGCTTCCAGGTGATGCCTGTCTTTGCTGGGCTTGTCACTGGCTCGGCCAGTTCCCTGACTAGCTATTTGTCTTCTGGTGCTCACGGGATTGTGGTTCATGTAAAAAATATCTTTCCTTATCATAATAAAGACCGACTTCGGCCTTTCGAATACAAGCTAGACACCAACATGCAACCACATATGACACCGCGAAGTTAAAGCAAGCACCTGGGATGGTGGTTCATTGCGAGCGAGGTCATCAACTACAGAGCTACGATTACCGTCTCCATCTGCTAACACTGCACCCTTTATAGCGTTGTAACGTGTCTTGCCTACCCGTATACCAAGCTGGAGTGACTTCTCTCTTTTCTTTGCTGCTTCTCTTTCGGCAGGAGAGTCTGAAATACCCTTGCATGAAAACACAATAGTGAGAGTATGGGTGAAGTGTGTGCAGAACTAGTGCACTGTAAAAGTAGCAGATAGCAGGTGGCTTAAAAATAAATGACAGGAGACATATGATAGCTCTACAACATTGCATGGAAAAAAAATTAGATTCTACTCCGTATGATTTTGTAATATATGAGCACAGGAAATGCAGGTACTCCTCCAGCACACCACCACATGTGGTCATATCTAAGATAACAGTCGACTGAAAATAAATAGGTCAGTTGATTTTTTTAATGAACCGTCTGATCTATAAGGAACGGGCAGATGGCCTTTGTCTACCTCCCGCCAGTCACTGTTGACGATCTTTCACGAACCGCTAGCGACCACCGGCCAAGACCCGTGCCTCCGCAGCCCCGCCCTCCCATCGACCTCAAACCACCGCTGTGCTTGGCAGCACCCCCAAGCCATCCCTTTAATCCCGGCCGACCTCCAGATCAGGCGCCAGTAGCTCTAGGCCACAGACGCCCCTAAGATAAACACCAAGGCCCTGCTTCCCCGGTGTAATAGTCGTACTAGCGCCTGTTACGCCGGGGAATGCTTCCATTAATTGGGAATCAACTGGCCACAAATTGAAATTCAGGAGGGCGACAGACCTCTAGCTAAGGTGAAATAGTATATGAGGAGAAACCTTGTGCATCGCGAGTTACTAGGAACATCTAGTATAAAGAAGAAGCGGTCAACTAGTGTCTTCTGTGGGATGAATACCGTGCAAGCAGAGACGTAAGATTTGCACGAATAAGGGAAGAGGAGTACCTTCTTCGGTTGCCGGTGTGGTCACCTCCAAATGTCGCACCGATCTTCTTGTTTTTACCGGGGAAACTGATGTTCTGGAGGGTGCAGGCTTGGACGAACCCATGGCCAAATTGTTGACTGTGTTGCCGTGGCTGTATGTCGGCGGAGGGGAAGCAAATCCGAGGCGGCGAAGGACGGCGTAGCAGGAACAACTCCAGTATAGTGGAGGGTGGCGAAGTTGGAGCGGCAGCGGTGAGGCGCAGGACGGCGTGGTTGAACTGGCTCGGGTACAGACGGCTCGGCCTCGACTTCAACTACTAGCCATGGAGGGCGTTGCGGTTGAGGTTGCGGTGGACGACGACGTCGGGGTATCGGCTCTGGCGTGATGGAGGAGGGCGGCGGTTGATGGGTGGGATGGGGTGGCGGACGGAGGACGCCGGGGTTTTGCGGCTGGTGGAGAGGTAGTTTTGGCGCCTATGGAGTATGAATGGGGAATCAGACGGGTGGGGGGAACCATGTTTCGGTCTGGGACGCGCTTGTTTTTGGCTTTTTTGAACAGAAGATGGGACGTGCTTGTTTGAAATTTGGGGAAGTACAAACTTTGCCCCCTCTTAAATTTCGGACCTACTGCGGGTCGGGGGTAGGATGGTAATCCTAGGTGTCCCAAATAGTGGGCGGGAGCGATTTTGGCCGCGCGCATGTGTGCTTAGGCGGCCATTGTGTATGAATGTTTTTCGAAGGCGGTTGCGTGGCGTCTAGATGAAGCTACAAACCTACCCCCGTTTAGACCTTTGAACGTTGGGCCGGTAGGTTTCACAGGTCGGAGTTATTAGAAAAGTAATTTCCTTGTATTAACAAACATTGGTCTCACGCGGTTTCGGGCGAGTAGAGGCTCTTTTGGCGCTTCGTTCGAAATTTTGAAACACAAGCATTCACGTTTAGAGTACTCTTGAACTATGAGGATTGACCTAAATAGACAACGTTATATTTGACCTTGTATGTTTGAAAACCTCATTAAATTATCCGCTTCCTTTTGAATTTTGACACTTGAAAATCCTATAACTACGATTATTTTGGAATGGAGGAGCTAAATTTGAATCTATTTTGTACATGACTACATATGCTATTATGTACAAAATCAAAGCAAAGATTGGTACCCCCATAGTTTAGGTATGGTTTACAAATGCCATGATATCAAATTCAAATAATTGAATGGACTTCATGTTGAATTCAATTTTTTTAAACCACCTTAGGTTGAATTCAAATGTATACTAGTTCATAGGTAGCTATTCATAAATGTCCATTGTGTAACTTTCGTATGTATAATGTGCTTTACACACACAACATGAACTATACTCACGTTTATATTCGATTGCTAAAGTGATGCATTGTTTGGAGTTCAAAATACTAACTATGTGGATCAATTGTGTCGAATAATAACATAGACATTCTCAAATTCGATAGAATCTAGATGTATGATGGATCAATGACCGCTCCTTACGCGAATTGCAAATATCATGATCCCATCCTAATATTTGGATACAATTTATATCTTTAATCAATGTGTAGAGCAGTCTTTTACGTGTAGTTTCACTCTCCATCGGTGGTCTCTCACACATGCTCACACACTCTCTCCCGAGGTGTCTTTCTCGCACACATTCTCTAGATATAACCCTCCATCCCTCTCGTAACCATTTACAACTGTTTTCACTAACCTTTATCACAAGCACCTTTCCTCTCGCAAACATACACACGCACAATCCTCATCGACCCTTTCTATATACATGGACCTGCCTATGTATCTCATGTACGCACATTATCTTTACGCCTGTCTCTCACGCATTATCTCACACCTTTCTTCCTAATCGACGAGTATGATTCTAGCAGAGCATTCTGTAGGATGCCCCTTAAAGTTAGGTTGGATGAATAGTAATATCAGAGATAGAGGGGTTACCTTAGTCCGAGAACCTAGGGTTACAAATCCTAGCCGGCTTTGTCAGTGGACACAGAGTCCTTCACAATTCTGCTATCTTTGTCTTGTACGACTAGTCATCCATGGGTCTTCCTAAATGTGTCATGGACCGACCAATGTGGCGCAGGACGGAACCAAACAAAGGGCCTCACCTCGACCCACCAGACCTCACGCGGCGACACACCATCTGCCCCCACGTCTCATTATCTTCTTACACCCACACATACCAACACAAACACCACACACACAGAAAAATTCTCCTGGTGCCTCTATTCCCTCCCCCCTTGCATATACACACTCAAGGGAATGGAATCTCTTGTCGTGACGTCATATTCGTCTCTCTCTCTCTCTCTAGAC
>NC_041391.1:339750280-339759084 GCF_002162155.2 Triticum dicoccoides | reverse complement strand
ACACATTCACACATGTTACATCACGTACCCCATTGATCTAAAAAGCCCTCTCTTCACGTTTATTTCGCATACAACATTCCTTTTGAATAAAGTGTGGCCAAAAAAATATTTTAGAGTTTCTACATATATACAACATTACAAAGTTATATGGAGGAGTACGAACGCTAATTTGCATTGCATTGTGCCCACAATGATATTTATTCCGCACTATCAATTTGCATATTTTTATACAATATACAAAGTTAGTCATAATAAAAAGAAACGGAGAGCATCTCTCTCTCCATCGCATACCCCCCCCCCGGTACGCCCCTTTCACGTATGCACACAAAACTATCGCCATGTCCTCTAAAAGTAAGCCCCCAGAAAATTCACGCGTGTTTCATCTTTCTCTCGCAATTTATGCAATGACGATCATTGTATTTGAAGTGAAAGCACGATACATACATTGGACTTCATAATCCACTCATTACGGTCACCGTTTACGTTTTGTGGTTATTATACAGTCACGGGCTCACCGTACAACTTTGTATTTGCTCATGACATGACTAGTTGACCAGTTGAACGCTCCACGTGGCACCTGATCTAGTGTTGCATCACATTATCTCACTAAGATCGTGCCCACCTGTCGACTTGTATCTACTCTACATCTACACTATTATAAAATACACTCTTATAAAAAACAGATTTGGTGATGATGGTGTGCCTGCCATCCCGCAATATAGGTCGTCCGATTTATATCTGACAGATAGGAAAGAAACTATGGCAGTTTTGCAAAAAGGTACCCACACACCTCTCCACATTTGCAAATAAGGCCTTCCCTCGTTCATCCTTTTCTCTCACAAGATAAACAAGTCATACAAATGCATCTTGATGTTACGTGCAACGCACGGGCATCTTGCTAGTAAGAATGAAAACAAACGACAAATAATTTTTTTGACGGTGGTGTGAAGTCATGAATGCGGGCACAGCGGACAAGGTGGCCTTGTATTGGTATGCTGAGCCGTCTGTTTTAACACACAGGAGCTGGTGTGGTGATTATACACACACGCACGCATGCACACGAACTCCATCCATGCAACACTCACACAAACACATGCACCCATGCACGCACGCAACACTCACACGTACACACGCAGCCATGCACGCACGCAACACTCACACGCACACACGCACGCATGCATGCACACACCAGTACACCACACGACCAACACACACTCTCATGCTCAAGTGCTCAACCTACACATGCATGCGCACACATCAGGCCCTGACAGACACATACACAACCAGGTGATTCCCGTGCACGGGTTGGAGCCTTGTCGCGCCTGCATAAATTTGTGTTTATCTGACCTTTTCCCTATGCGAACTGACAGGTGGGACCCACAAGGAACATGGTCAATTTAACTAGTCAACATGGCACCACGCAGACTATTTGGCCGGTCAACAGAGTGCAATCCGATGATGAACTATGAGCAAGTGACCGGATAATCACCGCAAAACGTATATAGTGACCGTAATCAGCTTATTCTGAAGTTCGGTGACCGTACTACGCTTTTCTCTCTGTAGGCCCTCCAAAACTACATCTCTACACGTTCTCGCATGTTACATCTAACAACTATGCAATACAGCACTACTACTATGCTCTAACACAATAAATCAT
Source organism: Triticum dicoccoides (assembly GCF_002162155.2). NCBI lineage: Eukaryota > Viridiplantae > Streptophyta > Magnoliopsida > Poales > Poaceae > Triticum > Triticum dicoccoides. The sequence continues at coordinate 339,757,427 of NC_041391.1, read as the reverse complement.
ATGTGTTTTTAATTTTACTAGATATCATATTGTTACTTACAATTATTCAGTTTGCATACATTAAAATTGCCTTTGAAATGTATGGTCAGTATCATCTACCGCGCGGGAAAAATCCCGCCCTTTCCTGTTTAATCGGTTTTGTATCGATGGATCGTGTGAAACAACAAAACTATAGTACTATACAGTACAAGTGACAGTTCGCTGGGAAGTTGTGTTGTCTACTCCTCCGTCGTAAGAGTGGAGCGTTCGCTTTCATAAATCTTCTAGTCCCTTTCGCCGACATGTGGGACATCAAGCTACCGGGTCCACGTGCCATACCGGAATACAGTGCAGAGCAGCCGGGGTGAAGCACCCCAGTCATGGCGCCGACGTAGTAATGAGCAATGAGGCGTCAAATCACAAAGCTGCACCTTTCCCATAGTTAAGTTGGAGGGACAAAGTAATAATGCTAAAAAAAGAAGTTGGAGGGACGAAGCAACCATCATTTCACTCGTTGCTGAATCCGCTTCTCCCTCATCTTCTTCAACTTAACCACGTGTTGCTTATGCCGTTGTTCTACCTCATGTGGGACGTGGATCAGCTTGGTCGCTTCTCCCTCATCTTCTTCAACTTAACCATGTGTTGCTTCTGCCGTTGTTCTGCCTCATGTGGGACGCGGATCATCTTGGTAAAGCACTGACACGTGGGACCGCATGTTAGCAAACTGCCAGGATAACGTCCTCCGAAATTAAGAAACCTCCCCCGCCATCCGCGCGGCAAAATCACCTCCTTTTTACTAATCTTTGATTCTATAATTTTTTAGATCAATATAATTGAGATTTGTATACATAGCACACAGGAGCAAAACCAAGTGGTACGGTTAAGGGCATCCACAATGTGTAGCCAAATGTGAAAATAGCTTTTGGCATCGTGGGAACCATTGTGGACGGCATTGCCAAAGCCAAAAAGATGGAATCGAAGCTCCCTGATTGATTCATTGAAGGAATAGAAAAATGCAATGTCTCTCCTCTTTCTCCCATGCTTGGACGCATGTAGGAGTAGTACAGTATAGAGCACAGAGTCTACTCCCCTGTCCCTTCTATCACAAATCACAAAGCAGTGAGGCGTCAAATCACAAAGCACGGACGAAGCAACTATCATTTCACTCTTCGCTGACTCCGCTTCTCCATCATCTTCTTCGAGAAACCATCTCACCGCACTAGTACTCCTAGTAGTAGTAGTACTAGTAAAGGACTTCCTGGATGCAAATAAGGCGGTTGTCTCGGCTTGCAGGCGGCACTTGCGAACGACTTACCGTGGTCTCCCTCAATGGTGTTCTCCGTCGAACGCACTTCGCCAAACCACAAAAAAAAGTCGTCGACGTCACCGCAATGGGCTAGGAATTCAAATATAGTTACTACCTCCATTTTTTGTACACAAGGCCAGTATATCAAAATTACAATTTGCAAAGGGCCACTAACACTAATCGAGGCAAATTTGATGGGGTTAGCAACCAAGGACATTAATATCCCCTGCATGCATGTGGAAGTGAGAAGGTTCGTTTGCATGGCGCTGCATTAATCAAGCGATGAGGGGTGAGATGGTTAGCTCTTTGGTCATTCGAGAAAAAAATACGCATTACTTGACACGTGAAACAAGGATTTGTATCGAAGGAAAACCCCGACTTTCTTTTTTAACACTAGTACTCCTAGTACGTACTACCTCCGTCCTGGTTTATAGGTCCCTTTTATAGTTTGTGCCAAATTTTGACTAAAGATTTAACTAACAAAATGTTAATGCATGTCAAGAAAAATTATCTCATTGGATTCGTATTTGAACATAGTTTTGAAAAATATAATGTTTGGTGACATGCGTGAACATTTTCTTAGTTTAATCTATGGTCAAAATTTGGCACGAAATACAATGGGGACCAATAAACCCGGACAGAGGTAGTACATACTTATCCTGTTTGGGTCTAGGCCTTGCATTGCCAAACTTCGCCACTCATATTTGCCAAGCTTGCCTAAAGTTTTCAAAATGAGAAGGAGGTACACTTGCGCACGGTCGTCGCGGTCGCACCGCACCCTCAGGCCTTGTACAATGAGAGGTGCTTAGGAGAGGTGCTTAGAGAAATAAACCAGGCTTTCCTTAAGCACCGATGCTTATTTGTACAGGGTAAATTCTTAACTAAGCGTCTCTCCTATAGAAATAGGCACCGGTGCTTTAGAAAAACCCGGTTTATTTTTCTAAGCACCTCCCATTGTATAAGGCCTCACACGGTCGCTCCTGCACGCCGCGGTCGCACCACACCCTCACACTTCGCTCCTGCACGCCGCAAACCCAACCAAGGGAACGCACCCTCACTGACACGTGTTGTTGTAATTGAACAAACCAAACTCAGCCATCCTATCACTGACACATAATTTTCGTTCAAGAGTATGTTTATCCAACCGGAGTATCCGTACGGCCCGTGCGATGTTCTGTTGGGGAAGAAGAAGAGGTGAGGAAGAAGGAAAGAAGGGTTAGGAGACGTAGGATATTCATCCAACCGCCTGAAATGGAAGACTCAGGCGACTTGCATAACAAATAGTATGTTTTTACACAGCAAAAGATCCATAATAATAAAAACAACAACATAAAGAAAAACTATCACTGCTCGCGGAAAGAGACGACCTCATCGTCTTTGGCTGCCGGCGCGAACCAGCCGTCGCTTCCGACGTGTGTCTCCGCAAGGTTGTCCTCGTCTCCAGCTACTAGTTCAGGCGGAGCGTGCGGGCGCTTTGCACGGACGAGAGCACAGCCCGGTTCAAGTCGAGGACGTCCGGTTCCGCCTGTAGGAGGGCCTCGATGGCAGCGGCATCCACGTGCTCCGCATCGAGTCGAGCCTCCGCCGCCCGGTTCAAGTCCAGGACTTCCGGTTCCGCCTGCAGGAGGGCGTCGATGAGGGCGGCATCCGCGTGCTCCACGTCGAGTCGAGCCTCTGCCGCCCGGCTCAAGTACAGGACTTCCGATTCCACCTGCAAGAGGGCGTCGATGAGAGCGGCATCCGCGCCCTCTGCGTCGAGTCGAGCCTCTGCCGCCCGGTTCATGTCCAGGATGTCCGGTTCCGCCTGCAGGAGGGCCTCGATGGCAGCGGTATCCGCGCGCTCTGCCTCAAGTTGTGCCTCTGCCGCCCGGTTCACATCCACGACATCCGCTTCCGCCTGCAGGAGAGCCTCGATGGCAGCGGCATGCGCGCGCTCCGCATCGAGTTGAGCCTCTACCTCCTGGTCCTCCTTTAGTATCGCCATGTTGAACCACTAGTCCGCCTGCACCATGGGGGACTCGGACGCCGGCACGAAGTTGACGTCCATCGTCTCATACCCATCGGGGGCCTTCTGCGCTGCGACCTCCACAGTGAACATTGGATCGACTTCCTCCTCCTCGTAGCTTGGCTCCAGAGAACTCGGGGATTGGCCCGCCGGAAAGCGAGCTTGGGAACGGAGGTCTGTGGCGCCGACCGCCGCCGCGATTTCTGCGTGGCGCTCCGGCGTCAGCATCTTGTAGTAAGTGATCTTGCGGTGCACCATGGCTTTCCGGGGAACTAGGGGACGCTTGATGCGGGCTAGGGGATCGAATGGTGGGGGAATGGGCTGGAGATTTGGTGTGGTTTTAGGGCAGTGGCTGGCGTAGGCCGAGCAGTGAAGGTTTTGGTGTGAATAGTGGTTCCGGTGACGACCGGTCAATCGGTTTTGACTGTACATCGCTCTTGTCGCGTTCGTGTTACAGCCCGGCACGCTGGACCCTCCACATCTCTCACCGAATGGAACACACTTCGTCTTGTGTTTTCGCTCGCTTGTGGGACCGTAGTTGAGAGCAAACCGACGTCCCTCCCCCTCCCCCGCCCGCGTCATTTATTATACCACCACTCCCTCCATTTTATGCAGAGTAAATAAAAATGGAGGGAGTATACTACGGATGAGGATCCCCTGACGTGGCCGAACCCATTGAGTAACTGACATGCGGGGCGTAGCAAGCATGGGGTCCACCAGTAAGTGACCGAAAGGGAGGGTAAGGCAGGGATACCTACGTCAGAGGATCCACTTCCACTATACTACTTTGACCAAATGTTAGCGTAATAATATATGACATGCAACTTACACAAATTTTAGAGTAATAATATATGACATGCAACTTACACAAAGCATACAGGGTCTAATGCGTTTTTCGAGGCTAACTTTGACCAAATGTTAGAGTAATAATATATGACATGCAACTTACACAAAGCATATGGTCAATTTCGTATGTGAAAGGAGTTTCCAATGTTATAATTTTCACATTATACATCTCATGTACTCCCTCCGTCTAGGTGTGTAAGTCATCTTACGAAAACCAAATAATCCCAACACACGTAGGCGCGGTGCATTAACTTCTACCTCGTTTCGTGTTTCTTGACATATGAACCAATAAGAGATGAGGGTGTGCATGCTTTTAATGACCTGAGACTATCAAACATGACATGGAGTGGTTAGTTCATTGCATGCAATACTATTAATTAGCAAATAAACATTACTGTCTCTCGTTTTCCCCTCCTCCTTGGTCACGGTGCACAGCCTAAGATGACTTACTCACCTATGTGAAAGGAGTACTATTAATCTTGTCAATAGTCAAATTGGAAACCATCTCGAGTACAAATCTAGGAGTACGTACGAATCTAACAATATTGATTGGGCGTTGTTGAATGTTGATACCTTTTTTTATCATAGTGGAGATACATTGACTACACAAAAAACTTATATGTAAGGTAGAAAGGATAGGAGGGAGTATATTGTACGTTCAAAAACGAAACGAACATTGAATACCCTTTATATATGATTTGCGGATGCTATGATCACCAGTTCAAAATTTTGAATCTGCCTTAGGTATCACGTGCCCCCACTCATTCCCTCTCGATTTCATCTCGGGGTCCGGAGATCTATTGAAAGAGGACTAGGGTGGGTACATGCGAATGATACTCGGCGGAATGTTCAAATGAAGCATGCGGGAGGATGGACTCGACTGGAGGGCGACATGATCGATGGAGAAGAGGGTTGGAGAGGAATGAGAAATAAGCAAACGCCACCTGATTACACTTGAACAGCTCAAATAAACAATAAGTTGTCTCGCTTGGCCTACATAGTGAAAGGCCTAATGTGCAACGCGGAGCACTGACGCTCGAATATGGCCGGGAAAACAGGGAAACCGACATGTGGGGCACACCCGTCGGGACGACGTAGCGCAGACTAGTCCAATGGAGGAGCTGGCCCACGACCTCCTCGCCACCGACAACCATTCATGTGGGTCTTTGGGGCCAACAACGGGGCGCAGCTCCAGCACCGCCTCTAGACACGGCGACCGCGGTGAGCGACACGCTCATATCGTTGATAGACACGGTCGGTTTCAGTGTGCCGAGGTGGCGTTTGTGCTGTGGCACGACCAACGGTATGTTTGGTTTGTGCCCAAGGTTGCCCCATCAAAGCATTGGGTAGCCAAAATTTTGGTTGAGGTATTGGTTGCCCGTGATTTGGCCGACATTGGCAAGAAAAATGAACTAGAGTTGGCTAGAGTTCATTGGCATGCCAAAGAAATGGCAATCATCCAAACAAATACCAATCTTTGGGTCATGACCAAAATTTTGGTAAGGTGCACTTTGGCCACAATCCAAACACACCCGAACACCCAGCTCGTCGAGGATGCACGGGGCGCCGCAACGCGTCCACGGAGTGGTGTGGCGCGGCCAACTGCATCCTCTGGACCTGAGACCATGCCTGGTCGTCTTGCTTTTTCAATGACATGCGGGGATCGCATTTGAGCAAACGACATCTCCAACGTTGCCACGACCGCAGCTGACTACCCTGGCACACCAAAGCCCTCGTCCCTCGCGCCGTCGCATGGTGCATTCCCAGCCCACGCCAGCTGCCCGCATTCATGCCGTTCGTTCGTATGTCATCGTTAAGAGGCTCGGTGCCCGAGGAACCAACTCCGGTGACTTAATGACGCACCCGGACGCTTGGCCTCACCGGAATGCACTACCTAAAGCGGCAACACCCAGCTAACCTCCACACCATAGCGCATCGTCCTCCTACCTGACACCACATCCGCCATGACCGCAAGTGCGAATGCTCTGCGGGGGAGCTTGTCTTCAGGGATGAAGCTCGAGGTAGCCGGACACGGACGCGACGCTGGCGGCCGACGACGGGGGCACCGTCAGCCACGCGTCCTACTTGCCGCCGTCCAACGTCCGGCACCGCCGAGGTCGGGGACTCCTCCGAGGATGAGTAGGGCATGGGAGGCGGCAGGGCATGGTGTGCCAACTTGCCGGTCCGTATCCCGTGTTCTACTCTTCCTCGCCGGAGACCGCACCTTCACTTCATGGGTCTTGAACCCCGCCCCCATACATAGAGATCGCAGATGGAGGACATCGGTCGCCGCTGTAGAATAGGTATAGGATCGGGTTTCTTTTATTTTTCTGTCTTATAGAAGTTCGAAATGTAATGAAAATCTGCCGTGTTTGCATTAATCTCGGCCGGTGTCTATGAACTTTCACAATAATATACATATTGCAGGAGTACTAGTGCACGGGAGATCAAGATCTTGTGGGAGAAAAGGATGAACGAGGGAAAGCCTTATCTGCAAATGTGGAGAGGAGTGCGGGTAAATTGTCATAGTTTCCTTCCTATCCGTTAGATATAGATCGGACGGCCTATATTGCAGGATGACAGGCACACCATCATCACCAACTCTGCTTTTTATTGAACCGAGACAAATCTAAAAAAACCCAACTAAGCCAACCTCCAAGCATATCGCGCGGGAAAAGACCCGGCCGCGCTGTTTCATTAGTCGGGATTACCGGATTACTAGTAGTAGTATCGATGGATCATGCGATGCAACATTTTTTTTGAGGGGGCGAAGCACCTAGTTTAAAAGGAAAAAAGGCGGTACACTCACAGCACTCATGTCGCGGTCGCATTGCACCCCACACACGTTCGGTCCTGCACACGGCTCACGCAAATGGAACGTGCTTCGGCCTGCCTCTTCACTGACACGTGGGACTACACTTGGAGAAACCGACCATGCACCAAACTCCCCCCACCCACCGCGCGAAAATCCTCCCCCCACACAAAAATTACCCCCCCCCAAATTCGATTCA
>NC_041391.1:339742897-339750094 GCF_002162155.2 Triticum dicoccoides | reverse complement strand
GTTCGTCGAGGGGACGCACGGCGATCCTCTCGCTCCCACAGTACGCTCTCGTAAACTGCCGTCCTCTAGCCGCGCCGCCACCTCTGGCTACGTTCTTGTGGAGGCACACGGCGGTCAGCGCCGCCACCGCTGGCGATGTTCGTGTGGAGACACACGGCGGTCAGCTTCTCCCACGGTACGCGCATTCTAGACTGAGGCCCCATTCATGTCGGTGTAGTGTTGAATGTTAGCTGATAGACGCTGTTAATCTCACTGTTTGCCGAAGTAGTTTACTATCAATATGCTCTGCTTAAGAAGCTTCCTTGCCCTGTTCTGCACTCAATCTGCTTAGCTGAGATGGCATGCCAAGGCCGATTAGTTGCTAAAATATCCTGCCATATATTTATTGTGACGTAGATTGCCATGGTCTAGTAGCCAATCTGTTAGGTGAAATAGCTCTACACCGTTTTATACTCGATCTTTGTTGCTGCGATGGCCTTCGATAGTTCGATGGCTGTGTGCTCGGGCTCAATGACTGCTGAAACAGCCTGCCATAATTTAGCACTCAAATCTATTTGCTGAATTAGCTTTACATATATTTCGTTACTTAGATCTGCTCATCCAAATATCTTGCCATAGCTTTAGACATCGACCTAGGTATTTATTTCTGGACTTCATAAAAAAGCATATATGTTTTTCCTGTAATATCTACTAGAAGAACTAATTTGTATGTCTAACAGATGGACAGGACTTGGATAACTTCTGCTCGAAGATTCTCCGCTGCATATGTCGAGGGGGTTGAAAACTTCATGAACTTTATCAGAGCTGAGTACGGTGGTCCGAAATCAGATGTGCTCTGCCCGTGTAGCAGTTGTATGAATTTAGTTAAAAGACCCCAGTCAACTGTGCAAAATCATCTACACTTGTATGGGATGTCGGTCACATATACTAGGTGGGTTCATCATGGTGAAGCTGTGAACGTCAATGTTATTGACTACGTGGAAGCAGCAGATCACCATCTTGATCTGCCTAATGCTCAGGTGGAAGAGGAGGAGGAGGTGTTGGTGGCGGAGCTAGTGAGTTTGACCAACATTGAAACAATGTTACGAAATGCTCGTGCATGCCATGAACTTTCACCTGCAGAAGAAAAACGATGGGCCCACATGTTGGAACAATGCAACGTTGCTGTCACCCCAGGAAATAAGCTGTCAGTATTCTCAGCTATGGTCACCTTTCTTCAGGTGAAGACATCTGAGCGGATGACCAACAAATCATTCGATGCGATGTTGGCTGCTTTCCGCAAATCTTTCCCAGATGCGTCTGAGCTGCCACACACAGCTACAGTAAAATGAAGAATTTCCTTCGTGCAGTTGGAATTGGATATGATATGATCCATGTTTGTAAGAATAATTGTGTTCTGTTCCGGAAGGATTATGCCAACTTAAGTGAATGCCTAAAATGCAAATCATCAAGATGGAAAGATGGCGATGTTGTGAAGAGGGTTCCTCATAATGTTCTGAGACATTTTCCAATTACACCAAGATTGCAGAGGTTGTTTCATGATGCTGAAACAAGAGAGGATGTACTGTGGCATTCTAGGAACCAGGAGTACAGAGATCAGAATGTAATGAGCCATCCATCTCATGGTAGTGAGTGGAAAAGCTTCAATGATAAACACAAAGAGTTTGTTGCTGACCCAAGAAACATTAGACTTGGCTTAGCTTCAGATGGATTTAACCCATTTGGCCACCAGAGCGCCACATATAGCATGTGGCCAATGCTTGTTATCCCTTACAACATGCCTCCAAATGTCTGCACCAAAGAATCAAACTACATGATGGCCTTGCTCATCCCAGGTCCAAAAAGTCCTGGAAAGGATTTTGATTTGTTCATGGAGCCTCTTGTGGAGGAACTTCAACAGCTATGGAAGGGTGTTCTCACTCGAGACCTATATAGCAGCCCACTAGCTGATTTCTTTCTGCGTGCTGTTGTAATTTGGTGCATCCATGATTATCCGGCTTTGGGCACTATGTCAGGGCGAACGACACATGGTTACAATGCATGTGTTCGCTGTGACAGGAATCTGCTGTCATACGCAATACTTAGCAAGATCTGTTACATTGGACACCGCCGTTTCCTTGCCAAGGACAAGCCGCATCCTAGAAAATACCGAAGACATGTGTTCAATGCAAAGCATGAAAACCATGATGCTCCAAAGAGGCTCACCGCCGATGAGTTGCAAGTGGAATTAGAGAAGGTCAGGCATATTACACCAGGAAACCATCCTGGTAATGGTAGCGGGAAAAGGAAGCGTGGCATGGTAGAAGAGAGATTATTGTTTACCCGGAGGTCAACTTTGTGAGACTTGGAGTATTGGAAAGATTCGGATCTGCGGCATAATCTTGATGTGATGCACATCGAGAAAAATATATGTGACAACATTATCGGCACACTTCTTAAAATTGAAGGCAAGACGAAAGATACCTTAAAATCTAGGATTGATTTGACACACCTGGGTATCAGAAAGGATTTGCAGGTGCAAGATGAAGGTAAACCACGGGATATGGCACCAGCTGTGTACGTCTTGGACAAGGTAAAAAGAAAAGAATTCTGCGAGGTTCTGTCACGTGTGAGATTCCCACATGGATTTGCTTCCAACCCTGAAAGGAGAGTCAGTGCAGATGGAAACAAGGTACAAGGATTGAAAACTCATGACTGCCATGTCCTACTTCAAAGGGTTTTACCTGTTATCCTTAGAGGAATGAGCCGCCCTGACTTATACAGAGCAGTTGCAGAGTTGGGTCAATTCTTCAGGGAACTTTGCAGTAGAAATATCAGGATAGATGCTTTGGAGCGTCTTAGAGACAAGATACCAACTATCCTATGCGACCTTGAGAAGATATATCCTCCAGCCTTCTTTGATGTGATGGTGCATTTGGCTGTTCATCTACCTGATGAGGCACTACTTAGAGGTCCAGTACAGTATGGCTGGATGTACCCTATTGAAAGGCGGCTAGGCACTTTCAAGGGCTATGTTAGGAACAGAGCTAGACCCGAGGGTTCCATTGCAGAGGCCTACATTGGTACAGAAGCGTTGACATTCTGCTCAAAATACATTGAAACAGCTGATCAGCTTAGCAAAGAGGTGGGTGAAGACAATCCCGGGCTCAATGTTTTCGATTATTCTGTTCGAGTTACAGGGAAGAGTCGACAAGAGGACAAACCTAAAGATTTGGACAAAATGGTTTGGTATGTGTTGAATAACTATCCTGAGATACTACCTTATATCAAGTAAGTGCAGTACTGCAGCTTATACATTGTAATCTACTAAACTTGCAGCACATTCTTATATATTTAGATGTTTGACGCGATCACTATGTTGTGCAGCATGTACAAAGAGGAGTTACTGCCGCAAAATCCAAGAAACATTGACAAACTGGTTATGGCAGGATTTGCGAAATGGTTCAAGAACCATGTAAGCTTTTGAAGTGCATTGTCAGTTTTTTTAATTTATTGAGTACATAAGACGATCAGCTTGTCTATTTTCTAACCATAGGTTAAGAAGATGCGGGAGGATGGGCAGGCAGTTGATGATGCCCTTTACTCACTAGCAAACGGTCCTGATACTCGGGTAAGATATTATGAATCTTGCATTGTTGGAGATGTGCGCTACAACACCCTTGGACGAGACGAAGGCAGGAAGACACAAAACAGTGCCATCATGAGCACGGATACGTATGACAAAGAGACAACTGAAATGTATGCTAACATAACAGACATTGTTTAGTTGTAGTATATCTCCAGTTTCGAGGATCATCGGTGTGTGGTTCTGTTGTGCTGTCGTTGGTATAACCTGTTTTCCAGGATTGCAAAACCCAGAGCTCATCATTATTTCAAATCCATCAATGTCAAGGCAGCGTACCAGACCAACGAGCCTTTTATTTTGGCAAATTAAGCAACACAGATATTTTTCTTAGAAGACACATTTGCAAGTAGCGATGACTGGAGAGTATTGCAAAGGTTTGAGCAGCGGAATTCATTTAATGAAGTTGCACATCAAGATGATGCTTACACTGCTCCTGATGTACAAGATAACAAAGATGTTCCTAATATCTTTCAGAACCATCACGTCAATGACGCCGGTGAAAAGATTGCCTGTCGTGCTGTGGACATACAAGAGTTGATCAAGAAGAAGCCAACGTTCGAGGACGTCAAGGACGAAGAAGAAGATGACACCGTGGGAATTACGATTCAGACTAATACACATGGCGAAGATGTTGACGCTGCTGCTGCGGATGATGATTACATTGTTTTTGTCGTATTTGCCTGTCAGAAGACGTTTTTTTATCTACTATGTGAAATTGTGTTTGCTATGACAACTGAAACCTGATGAACATGTTGTTTAGTATTTTGCTGTGAGAACATCACTTGTTATGTATGCTGATTTGTGTTTGGTGATTGTATGACAACTAAAACATGATGACACTGTTGTTTAGTTGTACTCATATTTGGCTGTGAAACTTGAATTTGATGACATAGTTTGTTGTTGGACTGCAATTTGCTCGACGTCTTCAAATGAGAACAAAGCTGACTCGACAGGGCCTCTGCTATCTATTTATTTATATGAGCGAAAGCGGATACCCCCTGATTTCCGTTAATAGAAATCATTAGATGTTCACAACACTACGACCAGCCTGCTACACAGGTTTCATTCATTACTAGTTTCAGCAAAGTGCTCATGTCATAGCCACTAAATACATCACGAGTGCTACATACACTGCAAATAAAGAGACAATGATCCTACAGAGCACATCGATTTTGCCCATTATCTTCACAAGCTCTTTCGTCTCCTCATTGTTGTCAAGGCCGTTCAGCAGCTGTTGCTTGGCCATGATCAGAGGAACTGCGTCTTTAACCTTCTGCTCTGCATCTTCCTCTTCTATCGTTCATTAGTTACTTGTCCAACACCCCAACCTGCTGGTATTGGGATTCCTCGGCTAACCGAATAATCAGCATAGTTGCATTCCCCCACATCAGCAACTTCCTAGAAATACAAATCACACGAATCTTCCCTTTTCTGCACGAATCAAATTGGAAGATCATCAACCAAACTATTAAAAAATCAGCAACTAAAAGCAGCAGAACAACACTTAAACATATTATTACCCCATGATTTGGGCATTTATAGAAGACTCGGCCAGGGTTGCGGATTGTGGTTGGGACGCGATGGATGACTCTGCGTGATTTGCAGTAGTGACACCACACCAACGGCAGCGGGTTGCGATATGCAATCGGCTGCGGTGCGCGTGCCGGCGGGGGTGTGATGAGACCCACAGGCGATGGTACGGGTGGCGACTTGGCGCATATCTAGTTGTTGCCTGCTGAAGAGCAGGTGGACGAGCAGCCAGCGGACATGGTTGCTACGGCCAGAGCTTCTGATGCTAGGCAGAGTAAGTAGAGAAGAGGAGAAGCGAACATTGGATATGTCAGTTTCATTACTTGCAGAGTAGCATAGCACCATATATAGTCATAGTCTAGGTTTGGATTCGAACCAGCTACAGGAGCTCGTCTTTCTTTTTTCTAAAACTCGGCAACGTCTCTTTACTGGTACACTAGCTTGTTCTATACGCCTTCCCAAGTCTTTGATTTTCTTTCCCTTTTTTCTTGCGAGGAAGGAAGGAGGACAAAATTGAGTGTTCCTCAGACTCGAACCCAAGACCTCTTGGTTGAAAACCAAGGGTGCTAGTCACTTATGTGGCGAACGTTTCCTGTGAGGAGGACGGCAGACGAACGCATTTTCCTCGCAGTTTTCTTCCTATATATAAAAAAGTATGCTACTTGGTGTCCGCTTAGTCAAAAAACGATTGTGCCAACCTTGACCGTTTGATTGACATTCAACGTCTGTCGCGTTTCTTCAGTCTCTTCTTCCTCGAGCCGCCAAAGCCAAACCAGCGCTGGCGGGACCGCCTGCTCCCGCCTCCCACGGCTGGCTGTGATCTTCCCCGGCTCCTGTTCGTTCCCGTCCGAGGACTCACCATCGTCCTCTGCGCTCGCTGCGGTGCCGCCCTCTAGTGTTGTCAACATGGTCAACAACCTAGAGGAATAAGGAGATGACTGTACATGGTGAGGATGACAGTAGGGACCTAGCAGCGCGCGCAGTAATTTTGTTTTTTCGGGATGGAGAAGGGTACCAACTGGGTTGTGCGGGACCCGTGGTCTGTCTAGCCTAGGCTTTTATTTCATATGTTTAGCACATGACCAGCCCAGTTTGTTTTTTTCCTTTCTGAAAAATGGCTAGCCAGCTATTTTGTTTTTTGCAGAATAACCAACATAGGCCTACATGCTTTTCTACGCCCTGCTGGGCCGGAAATCTTTCAAGATGAGGAGGGATGCATTTTGCCCATAAAATGGGCTATAAGTAATAAGAAATGGGCTATAAGTAATAAGAAATGGGCTATAAGTAATAATAAATGGGCTATAAGTAATAATAAATGAGCTGTAAAATGAAAAAATACAGCAAACAGGCAATTAGTTCCCAAATACTATTTTCTTTCGGATTTTGATATTTTAAATTTCATTGTTTTTGTGCGGGTAAAATTTCATTGAATTTAAATTAAGGTATATTTAGATTTAAAATTAATTTGAATCCGGCTAGAAATTTCGGGTTGTATGCTGTTTGGGACAGATTTGGAGGCTGACTTGTGGGTCTACTAGGTTGACATGTACTTTGGCTTTGTCAACTTAGTCCACAAACGATTCTAGCAGCAGTGACCGTTGGATGTTAATCCAACGGCCGTGCTGCTTCTTCAATATCTGATCTTCTTGCTCCAGCCGCCCAAACCAGCTCCGGTGGGACTGCCTGCTCCCGCCTCCCATGGCCGGCTGTGCTGCCGCACAAGCCGCACCGCCCCACCCTAATTCATTGCTGGCTAGGCCATTCCTCTACTCACCCACACCTCCTATTATTTTCCGGCGACGGCAGCCGGACCAGTAAACCCTCATACTCCCCACCGCGTGGGCAACCATTGCCGAGTCTTCCCCGGCTCCATGTCGTTCCCTTCCTAAGCCTCGCCGTTGTCCACCGCCATGCTGCTCTCGGCGCGGCCTGGTCAACATGGTCAATGAACGACATCCATCGGCCGTGGACTGTACGCGCAAAATAATGATTCCTCCACCTGACAGATGGGACCCACCGGAAGGGCCTCTGTATTTTGCGAA
>NC_041391.1:339739550-339742383 GCF_002162155.2 Triticum dicoccoides | reverse complement strand
CGTGTCAGACCCACCAGCTATATCTTCGCATGCAAGGAAGTTCCACCTTATTACGCACAAAAAATGAATACCCACCCTACTAGATGGGACCCGCCATACTGGGAGGATGACTTGTGGGCCAACTAGGTTGACGGGGACGGAGGGCTTTGTCAACTTAGTCAATATGAACGATTCTAGATCCAGTGACCGTACGATGTCCATCCAACGGCCATAGTGCTTCTTCAACCTCTGCTCTTCTTGCTCCAGCCGCACAAAGCAGCGCCGGTCATGCTGCGTGCTCCTGCCTCTCGTGGCCGGCTGTGATGCCGCGGAGGCCTCACCGCCCCCTACTACTCCCACCGCTGGCCCAGGGTATCCCTCTACTCACCCACACCCCCTGTTATTCTGCGGTGACGGCAGCCTCACGTCGCAGCCGAACCAGTGAACCCTCGTACTCCTCTCCGCGCGGGCTACCGCTGCTGCGTCTTCCCCGGCTCCGCATCATCCCCTTCCTAGGCCTCGTCGTCGTCCAGACCACCGCCCTGGTGCTCTCGGCGCGGCGTGGTCAACGTGGTCAACGACCGACTTCCATCGGAAGAGTACTGTACGTGGAGAGGCTGACAGCTGGGTCCAGGCGGCCGCAAGGAAGTGCCTCCTTATTACGCGCAAAATAATTATTCCTCCACCTGACAGCAGGGACCCACCGGACGGGCCACCTTATTTCGCGAAAAAAACGTTTCCCCCTGACTGCTGGGACCCACCGGACGGGCCAGCGTATTTCGCGAAAAAAACGTTCCCCGCGCTGTCAGCTCAGACCCACCGGAAGTGCCTCCTTATTACGCACAAAAAAATGAATACTCCCCTTGCTAGCTGGGACCCACGATGGTGGGAGGCTGACTTGTGGGCCTACTAAGTTGACTGGGACGGGGGCCTTTGTCAACTTTAGTCAATATGAACGATTCTAGCTCCAGTGACCGTACGATGTCCATCCAACGGTCGTAGTGCTTCTTCAACCTCTGGTCTTCTTGCTCTAGCCGCCCAAACCAGCGCCGGTCGTGCCTCATGCTCCTACCTCCCGTGGCTGGCTGCGATGCGGCGGAGGCCTCACCGCCCCCTACTACTCCCACCGCTGGCCAGGCCATCCCTCTACTCACCCACACCCCCTGTTATTCTGCGGCGACGGCAGCCTCACACTGCAGCGAACCAGTGAACCCTCGTACTCCTCTACATGTGGGCATCCACTACCGCGTCGTCCCCGGCTCCGTGTCGTCCCCATCCTAGGCCTCGCTGTCGTCCATCGCCCTGGTGCTCTCGGCGTGGCGTGGTCAATGTGGTCAACAAACGGCTTCCATCAGACGTGGATTGTACGTGGAGAGGCTGACAGCTGGGTCCACGGCCGCAGCAAGGAAGTGCCTCCTTATTACGCGCAAAAAATTTATTCCTCCACCTAACAGCGGGGACCCACCGGACGGGCCACCATATTTTGCGAAAAAAATGTTTCCCCCTGACTGTTGGGACCCACCAGCTACACCTTCGCACGCAAGGAAGTGCGTCTGGGCAAAAAAACGATTCGCCCCCCTGACTGCTGGGACCCACCAGCTACATCTTCGAACGCAAGGAAGTGCGTCCCGGCAAAAAAAACGATTCGCCCCCCTGACTGCTTGGACCCACCAGCTACATCTTCGCACGCAAGGAAGTGCCTGACAATCGGGACCCACCTGGTCGAAGCGTACGTAGCGTTGTCATTCTGGTCGCGAACGTGTATGTACATACTGGTTGATGTAGAGGCACGCACGTGTCGTAGATGTAGAGGCCCGCACGTGTCGTAGTAGAGGCGCACATGTAGCATGTACACATACGTACAGAGGCGAGGGTGCAAGAAAGAAAATACGGCCACGTATGTACATACGGGCAGGGTCTCTAACGCCTATCGCACATACGTACATGGCTGGGTAGGAATGGAGAAACAGCATCGTCGTCGTGTTCATGGGGAGCCAACCGGCTGGGTCGGAACGAAATGCGTGGTCGTGTTCATCGAGAGGGCTTGGACGGAACGGACGATGGAAACGAGGCCTGGCGTACCGCACAACGGAGGAAACGGCCTTGTGTTCGACCGGCCACATTCGAAACGGGGTCTTGTTGATCGGGAGGGGCCCGGTGTACCGCAAAACAGAGGAAACGGACCTCCTACGGTCGAAACGGGGGCCTGTTCATCGGGAGGGGTGTGGCGTACCGCAAAACGGAGGAAACGGACCTCCTACGGTCGAAACGGGGGTCCTGTTGATCGGGAAGGGTGTGGCGTACCGCAAAACGGAGGAAACGGACCTCCTACGGTCGAAACGGGAGTCCTGTTGATCGGGAGGGGTGTGGCATACCGCAAAACGGAGGAAACGGACCTCCTACGGTCAAAAAGGGGGTCCTGTTGATCGGGAGGGTGTGGCGTACCGCAAAACGGACGAAACGGACTTGTGTTGGAGCGCTACGGTCGAAACGGGGGTCCTGTTCATCGGGAGGGATGTCGCGTACCGCAAAACGGGACTCCACGGGATACTGTTCATCTCCACCGTCGACCTCCTCCAGCCTCCACGGGCTACCGTCGACCTCCTCCAGCCTCCACGGGCTCCTGTTCATCCAGCCTCCACCGCGCGCTACTCCACCGGCTACTGTTCAACCACCCTTCCATCGTCTACTGTTCATCGAGCCCTCCACCGTCTATTGTTCATCCAGCCCTCCACACCACGGGGTCCTGTTCAACCACCCCTCCACGGCCACCCCTCCACCGTCTACTGTTCATCCAGCCCTCCACACCATGGGGTCCTATTCATCCAGAGGCAACGCCACCGCTCACTATTCA
>NC_041391.1:339598291-339739397 GCF_002162155.2 Triticum dicoccoides | reverse complement strand
CAGCCCTCCACACCATGGGGTCCTGTTCAACCACCCCTCCACGGCCACCCCTCCACCGTCTACTGTTCATCCAGCCCTCCACACCACGGTTCCTGTTCATCTAGAGGCAATGCCACCGCTTACTGTTCATCCAAACCCCCCCGCAACACTCACTGTTCATCCCAGAGGCAGCATCGATCGGCTTCAGTTAGCAGCAGTAGCGAAGGAATCGCTCCATCGGGTTCAGTTAACAGCCATCGATCGATCGCTCGGGTTCAGTAACGCGTAGCCTGCAGTGCAATCGCTCGGTTTCGGTGCCTCGCTGGGGTTCAGCAAGAGCCAACGCCTCGCACACACACGCGTACCTGTACGAGAGAAACGCGCATCGCTCTCCCACCGTAACCGGCAACTCCTCGAAATTTTCCTCCCCCTCGCTTCTACCACGGTTTTTTCCGTCATGGACGGCCCAAAGAATGTCATGCAGCTGCGTCTCCGGCCCGCCCAGGACGAAAAGCCCATTTTCTATCATGATTTTTTGTCATAGAAGTAGGAGCCCACCACATCTATGATGATACCGGGTTTTGTCACAATTATCGTCATAGAAGTGTCATATGTATGACAGAATTTTTTTTCGTTCGGCCCCAAAATGTCACGGATGTGTCCTTTTTTTGTAGTGAAAGTTGCATGGCAATATATCTCGGAATGGCTATGGAAATACCATAATAGGTAGGTATGGTGACTGTTTTGAGGAAGATATAGGGAGGTTTATGTGTGATGGAGCGCATCATATCACGGGGTTTGGATGCACCGACGAAGTTTGCACCAACTTTCAAGGTGAGAAAGGGCAATGCATGGTACCGAAGAGGCTAGCAATGGTGGAAAGGTAAAAGTGCGTATAATCCATGGATTCAACATTAGTCAAAAGAACTCATATACTTATTGCAAAAATTTAGAAGTCATCAAAAACCAAGCACTACGCACATGCTCCTAGAGGGATAGATTGGTAGGAAAAGACCATCGCTCGTCCCCGATCGCCACTCATAAGGATGCACAATCCAAGTACACTTCATGTTTCAAATTTGTTACACAACTTTAACCATACGTGCATGCTATGGGACTTGCTAACTTCAACACAAGCATTCTTTAAATTCATAATTACCCAACTAGCATGACTTTAATATCACTACCTCCATATCTCAAAACAATTAGCAAGTATCAAATTGATCATAGCATCCAATTCACTTCCTAAGATAGTTTTTATTATACCCAACTTGGATGCCTACCATTCTAGGACCAATTTTATAACCATAGCAAATACCATGCTGCTCTAAAAGACTCTCAAAATAATATAAGTGAAGCATGAGAGACTAGCAATTTCTACAAAATTAAGCCACCGCCGTGCTCTAAAAGATATACGTGAAGTACTAGAGCAAAAACTATCAAGCTCAAAAGATATAAGTGAAGCACATAGAGTATTCTAATAAATTCTAATCAAGTAGGATTCTCCCAAAAGGTGTGTATAGCAAGGATTATTGTGTTAAACAAAAAAGCAAAGACTAATATCATACACGACGCTCCAAGCAAAACACATATCATGTGGCGAATAAAAATATAGCTCCAAGTAAAGTTACCAATGAACGAAGACGAAAGAGGGGATGCCTTCCCAGGGCATCCCCAAGCTTGGGCTTTTGGCTATTCTTGAATATCTTGGGGTGCCATGGGCATCCCCAAGCTTAGGCTTTTGCCACTCCTTATTCCATAGTCCATCAAATCTTTACCCAAAACTTGAAAACTTCACAACACAAAACTCAATAGGAAATCTCATAAGCTCCACTAGTGAAAGAAAACAAAACCACCACATAAGGTACTGTAATGAACCCATTCTTTATTTATATTGGTGTTAAACCTACTGTATTCCAACTTCTCTATGGTTTATAAAATATTTTACTAGCCATAGATGCATCAAAATAAGCAAACAACACACGAAAAACAGAATCTGTTAAAAACAGAACAGTCTGTAAAAATCTGTAACTAACGCAAACTTCTGGCTCTCTAAAAATCCTACCAAAATAGGAAGTCCTGGAAAATTTGTCTATTGATCAGGAGCAAAAACAATCAACACAAAAGCACATTTCTGTGATTTAACAAAACTAATTTCGTGCGCGCAAAGTTTCTATTTTTCATCTGAATCAAATTAACTATCACCATAGGTTATCCTATAGGTTCTACTTGGCACAAACACTAATTAAAACATAAAAACACATCTAAACAGAAGGTAGATGCAAAATTTATTACTAAACAGAAATAAAAACAAAAAACACAAAATCAAAATTGGGTTGCCTCCCAACTGCGCTATCGTTTAACGCCCCTAGCTAGGCATTGATAATTTTAATGATGCTCACATGAAAGACAAGAATTGAAGCGCAAAGAGAGCATCATGAAACACGTGACAAACACATCTAAGTCTAACATACTTCCTATGCATAGGCATATTATAAGAAAACCAATTTGCAAGGCAAACAAAAACTAGCATATGCAAGGAATAAGAAAGAGACGATAGCAATCTCAACATGACGGGAGGTAATTTAGTAAGATAAAAATTTCTACGACCATATGTTCCTCTCTCATAATAATTACACGTAGGATCATAGGCAAATTCAACAAAATAGCTATCACATAACATATTCTTAACACAATCCACATGCATGCAAAGTTGACACTCTTCCAAGATAGTGGGATTAACATTACCTAAAGTCATGACCTCTCCAAACCCACTTTTATCAAAAAATTCATAAGATTGATCAAAATCCAAATATGTGGGATCTAAAGTTGACACTCTTCCAGACACACTTTCAATAATATTGCAAACACTATTATAAATCTCATATTCATCATGGTGGTTAAATAAATTTTCAAGTTCAAAAGAAGAGTCACCCCAATCTCATATTCATCATGGCCACAAGAATAGCAAGCATCATGGTCATCAAGGGATGTTTCAATCAAATCATCGGAATCATTATTTACAAATTCATGCTTTTTATTCAAGGAGCTATTGTGAATCTCTTCACAAATTTCTTCATCCCAATTTTCAGATTCACGAATTTCAAGCAAAACCTCATACAGATAATCTAGTGCACACAACTCACTAGCAATTGGTTCAACATAATTGGATCTCTTAAAAAGATTAGGAAGTGGATGAAGATCCATAAAGTTCTAGCAAGCAAAGATGCAAGCAAAAGGAAGGCACATGCAGACACAAGATCTAACGGAAGAGGGGCGAAGAAAAGGAAAAGGTGAAGTGGGGGATAGGAAAACGAGAGGCAAATGGCAAATAATGTAAATGCGAGGGAGATGAGTTTGTGATGGATACTTGTTATGTCTTGACTTGAGCGAAGACCTCCCCGGCAACGGCGCCAGAAATCACACGTTGGCGGCAGGTCGAATCTTGACTTGACTTGGTGGAAGCCTCCCCGGCAACAGCGCCAGAAATCCTTCTTGCTACGTCTTGAGCTTGCGTTGGCTTTCCTTGTAGAGGAAAGGGTGATACGGAAATAGTAGCGTAAGTATTTCCCTCAGTTTTTGAGAACCAAGGTATCAATCCAGTAGGAGGCTCCTCAAAAGTCCCACGCACCTACACAAACAAACAAAGAACTCGCAACCAACACAATAAAGGGGTTGTCAATCCATTCACGGCCACTTGCGAAAGTGAGATCTGATAGAGATAGTATGATAAGATAAATTTATTTTTGGTATTTTATAATATAGATGCAAATAAAAGTAGATTGAAAGCAAATATGATAAAAGATAGACCCGGGGGCCATAGGTTTCACTAGTGGCTTCTCTCAAGATAGCATAAGTATTACGGTGGGTGAACAAATTACTGTCAAGCAGTTGACAGAAAATCGAATAATTATGAGATTATCTAGGCATGACCATGTATATAGGCATCACGTCCGCAACAAGTAGACCGACTCCTGCCTGCATCTACTACTATTACTCCACACATTGACCGCTATCCAGCATGCATCTAGAGTATTAAGTTCATAAGAACAGAGTAACGCATTAAGAAAGATGACATGATGTAGAGGGATAAACTCAAGCAATATGATATAAACCCCATCTTTTTATCCTCGATGGCAACAATACAATATGTGCCTTGCAACCCCTGCTGTCACTGGGTAATGACACCGCAAGATTGATCCCAAAGCTAAGCACTTCTCCCATGGCAAGAAAGATCAATCTAGTAGGCCAAACCAAACTGATAATTCGAAGAGACTTGCAAAGATAACTCAATCATACATAAAAGAATTCAGAGAAGATTCAAATATTTCTCATAGATAAACTTGATCATAAACCCACAATTCATCGGATCTCGACAAACACACTGCAAAAAGAGTTTACATCGAATAGATCTCCACAAGAGAGGGGGAGAACATTGTATTGAGATCCAAAAAGAGAGAAGAAGCCATCTAGCTAATAACTATGGACCTGAAGGTCTGTAGTAAAGTACTCACAACTCATCGTAAGGGCTATGATGTTGATGTAGAAGCCCTCCATGGTCGATTCCCCCTCCGGTGGAGCGCCGACGAATGCTCCAAGATGGGATCTCGCGGATACAGAAGGTTACGGCGGTGGAAATTGTTTTTCGTTGGCTCCCTGGATGTTTTTGGGGTACGTGGGTATATATAGGAGGAAGAAGGACGTCGGTGGCCGCCTGTGGGGCCCAGGAGACAGGGGGCGCGCCCAGAGGGGGTGGGCGCGCCCTCCTATCTCCTGGCCGCCTTGATTGCTTCTTTACATGCACTCCAAGTCCTCTGGATCATGTTCGTTCCAAAAATCATGCTCCCGAAGGTTTCATTCCATTTGGACTCCATTTGATATTCCTTTTCTTTGAAATACTGAAATAGGCAAAAAAACAGCAATATGGGCTGGGCCTCCGGTTAGTAGGTTAGTCCCAAAAATGATATAAATGTGTAAAATAAAGCCCATAAACATCCAAAAGGGGTAATATAATAGCATGAAACAATCAAAAATTATAGATACGTTGGAGACGTATCACGTACGTGGCGCAAGGAGCGGGCGTAATGGGATGCATGGAACGACGGTTCACTGGCGTGGAGAGTAAATGAGCAGCGGCCCTGTGGTCTCGAAGGGACACGGAAGCCGCCTCTTTACTGTTCACCGCAAGATGACACAAGCGTGCTTCGATCACCCCCGCGCACGATCCCCATGTCACGCGTTCAACCTAGATCATGGGGAAGCGCAGCGGGTGGAAAAATCACCTCAATAAAATCAACCCCGCCTGCCCGCGCACCGTTTTGGGCCTGGCCCAACAACGTGTTGCGCTTATGTGTGGCCCAGACCCGGGGACTCCTATCGGTGTACAGAAGTAGGAGCACTACTTTGTACCCCTTTACCTGTGCACGGGCAGTCAGAGGCACGCCTGCGGCCACACTTAAGTGGGGCAGGGACAGGGAATCAAAACCGCAAGATGGTCAAAGCAACGCCAAGATAGAGACACAAAGAGCAAGAAGCCGAGGTGGTTTTCGCCGGCAAGACCCTTGCCGGCGCGGCCTCCACGGCCCCGGCAAGGACCTTGCTGGGGCAACTTGCCCAACGCTAGCGAAGCGCACCACCCCTGAGCCCCAGGTCTTCCAACACCACCAACCACGTTGAGACCAAGGCTCGGGAGGCGCCTGCATGATGGCATGCTGTAGGATCGAAAGTATGTCTAGAGGGGGGGGGGGTGATTAGACTACTTGACCAAATAAAAATCTAGCCTTTTCCCAATCTTAGTTCTTAGCAGATTTTAGCAACTTAGCACAAGTCAAGCAATCAACCTACACATGCAATTCTAAGAGTATAGCAGTGGAATGTAAAACAATTGCATATGAAGGTAAAGGGAGGAGTTTGAGGAGGCAAACGCAATGTTGACACGGAGATTTTTTTTATCCGTGGTTCCGATAGGTGGTGCTATCGTACATCCACGTTGATGGAGACTTCAACCCACGAAGGGTAATGGTTGCGCGAGTCCATGGAGGGCTCCATCCGCGAAGGGTCCACAAAGAAGCAACCTTGTCTATCCCACCATGGTCGTCGCCCACGAAGGACTTGCCTCACTAGGGTAGATCTTCACGAAGTAGGCGATCTCCTTGCCCTTACAAACTCCTTGGTTCAACTCCACAATCTTGACGGAGGCTCCCAAGTGACACCTAGCCAATCTAGGAGACACCACTCTCCAAGAAGTAACAGATGGTGTGTTGCTGATGAACTCCTTGCTCTTGTGCTTCAAATGATAGTCTCCCCAACACTCAACTCTCTCTCACAGGATTTGGATTTTGTGGAAAGAAGATTTGAGTGGAAAGCAACTTCAGGATGGCTAGAGATCAAGATTTATGTGGTAGGAATGGAATATCTTGACCTCAACACAAGTGTAGGTGGTTCTCTCTCAAAAAATGTATGTTGGAAGTTTAGGCATGTTCTGATGGCTTTCTCCACGAATGAAGAGTGGGTGGAGGGGTATATATAGCCTCCACACAAGATCTAACTGTTACACACAACTTACCAAATTCGATGGGACCGAATCGTGAAACTCGGTCGGGCCAATTTAGTAAATAATGTCACCGTTAGGAATTTCGGTGGGACAGACATGTCATCTCGGTGGGACCGATATGGTTAGGGTTAGGGCATAACGTAATCTCGGTGAGACCGATTACACAAACTCAGTGAGAATGATTTTGGTAATAGACACACACAGAGTTGGTCAGGCAAACTCGGTGGGACCGATTCGCTCATCTCGGTTTGACCGAATTATTACGAAAGGGAAACAGTGAGTTTAAATTGCAATCTCGGTGGGACCGATCGCTCATCTTGGTTTGACTGAAACGTTACGAAGGGAAACAGAGAGATTACAATCCCATTTCGCTGAGACCGAGATCCTACCGGTGAGACCAAAAATACTAGGGTTTCTGGCAGTGGCTATGCCAACAGAACTCGGTGGCGCCGGATATAATGTTTCGGTACGGCCGAGTTTGACTTTTGTTTTGGGACATATGTGGATGTGAGAAAGTGGTTGAGGGCTTTGGAGCATATCACTAAGCACTTTGAGCAAGCAAGCCATTAAGCAACACCTCATCCCCTCTTAATAGTATTGGCTTTTCCTATGGACTCAATGTGATCTTGGATCACTAAAAGTAAAATATAGAGTCTTGTGCTTTGAGCTTGAGCCAATCCTTTGTCCTTAGCATCTTGAAGGGTCGACTTTTCTCATCCATGCCATACCAATCATTGAGCTTTCCTGAAATATTTATCTTGAAATAGCATTAGCTCAATGCGCTATATGTTGTTAGGAATTACCAAATCCACCCAGGGATAGTTGCACTTTCAATCTCCCCCTTTTTGGTAATTGATGACAACATATAGATCAAAGCTTCGACAAATGATAATAAGATTGAAAAACATCATCTCTTTGAGAAGTATGTGATAAGTAAGAGCTCCCCCTAAATTTGTGCATTATTTAAAATTTGCTTTGGACTACAAATGCTCAATGTGTTAGGATCATGGGTCACTCTTCCATGTCACATACATCTTGGTGGAGCGCTCAAAATGATAATAATTGAACACATGCACTCATAACCAAGCAAAGTGAATGATCATATAAGGATATAAGAGATAATATCATCCAACAAGCATTAAGGTAGCATATGATCAAACACATGATCATCCAAGTATCTCACAAAATACATAGTGTATCAAGCAAGCTCACAAGCACACAAAAAAGAAGTTCAACTAAAAACAAGAGAGACCAAAAGCAACACTCTCTCTCGAAGCCTATGATCTGTACATTTTTCTCCCCCTTTGGAAACAAGTTACCAAAAAGTTCAAAAATGCATAGTGCTAAACGACTCTCAGGCTTTGTCTTCATGTGGTGGTGTAGAGATGACTCCAAGGACGAAAGCATCAGTTGAGGTAGCTGGAGCTGGTGGAGTGGCTGCTGGAGCTGGTGGCACTGTGGCTGTATCTGCTGGTGCAGATGAAGTAGCTCTAGTATCAGGAACAGGCACTGCAGCAGATCTCTGTCCTCTGAGCACTCTAGTAAATACATCTGTAGTAGACTTTCCCTTCTTCTCCTCCACATCCTCCTGAAGTTGCTCAACTGCAGTTTGGATCTCAGTGACCTTGACATCAAGAGCATAAAATTTCTGCCCAATGATCCTCTCCAAACTCTCCTGATTTTGAGCCAGGGTGGCCAAGCCCTTCTCAATCCTCAAGGTGGAGGCAATCAGATAGCCAAGCTGATCTTGCTTGCTCTTCAGGAACACTTGAGATGCCTCTTCAGCAGTTGGCATCTTTGCAGCTTTCTATGCCCTTGCCTTCTCTCTCTTCTCATGTGCTTGCATAGATGATGGATCCTCCTCATTCATCTCAACTGTGTTATCTTCAAATTCAGGATATAAGGGTAGATGCTCCTTATCCAATAGATATGTGTCTGTGCCCATCTTTGAGTTGATGAGCTCCTGAATGTCTGGAGCATACCCACAACTTTTGTTCTGATCAGCTGTTGTTCTCTTGATTGTTTCCACAATCAGACTCATGACTTTAAATTTTTGAGGCACATCAAACAAGTGCAGCAAGTTGATAGCATGTCCTCTGATCATCTTGTGATCTCCAGACTTGGGTAGCAATGTGTGTCTGAGCATCCAGTTGATTGTAGCAAGACCAGACAACAAGAAGTGTACATATCCAAGCTTGTGAGTTTCCAAAGCGTTATCTGGGATCTCTCTATACATGTGTGCCATAGAGTTGTGGTCTTTCTTCTTCTCAGCATATACATGCAAGTCATCTTGATTTGTGTTTTGGAGCATTGATCAACTGAGCCCATTCTTCAACAGTGGATTGGTACCTAGTACCTTCAGACATCCAGATGATCTTCCCATCTGGGTAGAAGTGAGATGTGGAGTAAAACTGCATGATGAGCTCATCATTCCACTTGGTGAGCTTCTCGGCAACAAATTCATCAACTCCATATGCTTTGAAGTAGTCATATACTCCTAGATAGTGACCCTCATTTTTCTTGATGTAGTCCTAGTTGATCCATCTCATGTCACACACAATGGGCTTCTTGTCAAGCAAAATTGTCTCATAAAAATCTTGTTGCTCCTTTGTGTGAAATCTGTAGTCAACTGCTGTCCTTCTCCTCACAGCATATGGATCTGACTGTCTCCACAGTCTCAGTCCAGCATCCTTTCTGATGTGCATGTCTTCAGCTACTGGATGAGCATCATTATGGTCAGGAATCTTGGGCTTCAACTTCCTCTAAACAAGAGAACCATCTTCTTCTTCAGCAGCTTCAGGCACTGGGGCCTTGTTCTTCTCTGCAGCAGGTATACTTCTGGTGTTCCTCTTGGGTTTAAGCTTTGGAGCTGGAGCAGCAGCCTTGGGAGCAGCTTTGGGCTTAGATGGAGCAGCCCCTGATCTGATGGCATCTCTCATGAGCTTCTGAGCTTTGGGTGCTGGTGTAGTATCCTCTTCCTCTTCTTCTTCTTCTTCATCAGAATCTCTCCTCATGGAGGGCTTGCCAAGGACTTTGGGAGTGGTTGTTCTTACCCTCTTCTTCTTCTTTGGCTTCACCAGCAGCTTCTTCTTCAGACTCAATGGTGAAATTCATAGTCTCACCTATGGCAACCTTCCTGGGTTTGGATGTGGGCACTCTCCTGGTAGGTGCCTTCTTGTTCATGCCTGGCTTTGTGGTAGCAGTTGTGCCATACTCCTTTTTCAACACCTTCTTCTTTGAAGTGGCCTCATCCTCAACAGCCCACATAATCCTCATCTTCAGAATCTGAGGTTTTCTTCTTCCTTGACCTGGTGGCTGCCTTTGGCAAGTTGCTGGGAGTGTTCCTGCTACCCTCATCATAACTGCTTGAGGGACTAGTGCCCTCACTCAACTGAGCTTGTTCCTCTGACTTGTTCTGACTATAACTTTGATCAGACATCTTTAGGCAAACTCACTGATAGCAGACCCTGTGAATAGTTATAGATGAGGTAGAGTAGATGAGCATCACAAAGTGCAGAGGTTTTGCAAAACAATTGAGTCAAAAACTTAGTTTTAGTTTTCCATAGAAAGCATTTTGGAGCTACCGATTTGTAAACTCGGTGATACCGAAGCAGCTTTTGCAACCTAAACTAGTGAACTCGGTCAGACCGAGTCATAGTTCGGTGGCACCGAGACTACTAGGGTTTCATAGAGAATCGATCTCGGTCACACCGATTTGCAATTCTCGGTCAGACCAAAAATCGCATGTGCAATGGCTTAAGCCAAATCGGTGAGACCGATTTCTACAACTCGGTCGGTCCGAGATGAGTTTGGCGGAAACCTAACCCTAAATTTTCAAATCAAATCTAATCTATGGAATGCTTTCGCTCGATAGAATGATTTCAAACGTGGCAAGAATCATGGCAAGGCAATGTCCTAGGAATCGGAGTTAAAGATTAGCACAAAGTATCAAGTTCATACCCTAAC
The DNA here is from genome assembly GCF_002162155.2 of Triticum dicoccoides. Taxonomy (NCBI): domain Eukaryota; kingdom Viridiplantae; phylum Streptophyta; class Magnoliopsida; order Poales; family Poaceae; genus Triticum; species Triticum dicoccoides. The sequence continues at coordinate 339,728,899 of NC_041391.1, read as the reverse complement.
TCGGCGGTGAACTTGCTACGGCGCCAACGGCGGGGCAGAATGCCATTGACAGCGGCGGAGACCAGTGGCGGGAGGTCGCTGGCGGCGAAGAGGATGATCCGGAGACCCGAAGAGGCAGAGCAGGCTATGCGCAGGCGAAGAATTTCAGAATTTTTTCCAAAATTTGACCCGTCGGTATATATAGCCTGACCCTGTCGGTGTGACCGAGTGAAAAAACTCGGTGGCACCGAGATGCAAAACTGTGAGCAGTTACTGCAACTCGATGTGACCGAAAGGTTCTAATCGGTTGCACCGAGAGTGAAAACCTAGATCAACTTAGTGCTCTCGGTATGACCGAAAAGTGTGAATTGGTCAGACCGAAATGCACAAAGAGGTTTTGGAAGTTTAAGTCTATGACGAATCAGGGACTCCGAGTGCTCCTCACACAGAGTGGTTCGAATCTGACTTGATCAAACTTTGTGATGTAGCGTAAATAGAGTTTGAGACAAGAAAAGCATAGACAGCTAGAGAAGGTTCTTGGGCATTCTTGTCCATCCACTTGGCAAAAGGAAAGAAACCAAACAATCAAAAAAACAAGTGGATGTCCTCGAATGAGTAAAGTATGCAACCAACATGCTCACACAATAAAATGGCAAATGAAATATGTGGAAAAGCATGCACAACCAATTCTAGCATCTATCAAACAATTGGCGATGAATAGGTCATATATATATGAGTATATTGACTTAGGAGTCAAATGAGAACATTTGATGATAGGTCATACTCATCGTTTAAGCACAAGTGGGGCAACCACTTTTACATAAAGCATTGTTGTATTCACACCATTAGAGTTACTTTACCTCAATACTTAGAGTAAAGCTCCCTCTAGATGTGAGATCCCCCTAAGAGGGATGAACTAACCTTGGGTTTTGTCGATGATGACTTCATGTAGGTCTTGAAGATGTGGATGCTCAATGTTGCTGTAGATCATTTGGAGCAATCCATTGGAGTGAGTTGCACTTTCAATACCTACACGGGTTAGTCCCACAAGGAACAAACAAGGATATCCATAGACATAGAGTGATGTACACACAAGATGATGTCCGTTAAAGCATTAGGTTACCTTCTCCCTTGTCTTACCAACAAGAGGGTTTGTGACTCCTTGAACTAGTGCAAGATGTGAAAGTTGATTGCACTTGTCCATGAAATAGTACAAGAGGGTTGAGTGAAGTATATTGGCGGAGTCACCCTCAAGAACTCTATAGTTCTTCTTCTTTGGGATCCACATCATCTTGATGGGAATCCTTGGAGTTGTAGTTGTACTCGATGAAGTAGATGATGCGGAGCATCCCTCGACTACTCGCACCGACACTCCATCACCACCGCAAGCACCAAGTGGACCTATGACAAGAGCACGTGCACTCACCGTCGAGAACGCGGTGAACTCCTTCCTATTCAAGTCTCGTTTGGATTCGTGTGAGGATTGGATTCTACCTCAAACGGAAAAATTGCTCACTCTTAGGTATGAGGAAGATGATCGTGAGAAGGAGAAGGTGGAGCTGCGAGCAACCATGGAGCAAGAGAAGGAAGGAGAGGCCAAGGAGAAGGAAGGGAAGAAGCTCCTGGACATGCCGGGTGCCCGGATGGAAGGACCTCGGGTGCCCGGACTCGAAGACAAGGGGAGGGCCAAACCCCCCTGGACGCCCCGGGTGCCCGGCCATCTCAGCCCCGGGTGCCCGGCCTCTGCCCAGGCCACGCCCCAGCCGGCCCCGGGTACCCGGCCAGCCAGCACCGGGTGCCCGACCCAGCACACCCAGCCGGCCCCGGGTGCCCGGCCAACCAGCCCCGGGTCCCTGGGCCTCCACTTGGACGCGCCCAGCCGGCCCCGGGTGCCCGGCCAGCCAGCCCCGGGTTCCTGGCCACCCCGCCAGGCCACCTCCAGCACCACCCCGGGTGCTCGGGACTTGGGCCCCCGGGTGCCCGGCCTCCCGCCAGGCGGCCCCTGAGCAGTCCGGGTGCCCGGCCCAAGTTGCCCGGGTGCCTGGCCCCCTTCGTCCAGCCGCACGTTTATGGCCTTTTTGGCCTTGTACCCCTCTCTTCTTGACTTGTTTCGCCCCTAGAGTATATAAGGACACCTCCTAGGTCATTTGTAAGGTTAGCAAAGATATTAGAACACAAAAGAGGGCTTTGCTCATCTTCCTCCTTTAGGAGATCTAGACCTCCACTTGGAGAAGCTCCTCTTGGAGATCAAGCCCTCCTCTTGGAGAAGATCCTCTTTGGATGCAAGACCTCACCTAGTGAGAAGACCTTTATCTTAGTGATATTCCCCTTGGATCGATCTTGTAATCTTGTGGATCTCATGTATGCCCCTCTAGTGGATGTGATATTTGGGTTTGCTTGAGAGTTTTATTCTTGTGTTCTTGAGAGTTTTTCCTCCTTTTCCCCCTCCAAGTGTGAAAAGATCCAACCTAGGGTTTGACCCTACAACATCTTGGTATCATGAGCAAGGTTTATTCACATCTTGGAGTCCCATCCCCCCATTTGCTAGCTTGATTTTGTTATTTGTCGTCCAAATCAGAAAATCCCCACAAAAATAGCCCCAATTTTTTTTCTGGCAATTTGTTGGATCTTGTGAGATTTGGTTGTTTTGGTCCATGGATTCGATGTTTGGCAAGTGGATCTAGCCCCTCCCCAACAATCCCCACCCTTCCCACCACGAAATTCGCGGAATTTTGCTTTTTCCCCAATTTTTCCGCCCATCCCGAAGAACATCGGGTGCCCACACCTCGCCCAGCCAACCCCGGGCACCCGCACCTCAAAACCCCGGGTGCCCGCACCCCCCCCCCAAATCAGCCCACTACCAACACCGTTTTGGCCATAACTTCCACCTCCCAAGTCCGATTTTCGTGTTCTTTAGCTCGCTTAGAAGCTCTTGACATCCCCCATCCACTCATCCCACTACCACAACCATTAGCCCCATCCAAAAAATCATCACAAAAACACCCACCTTCGGCATTTGACCGATTTTGTGTTGCCGTTTGCGTTTCCTAAGTTGTTTCGGCTACTTAGGAGCGTGTGACATCATCATCACCATCATCGACTTGGAGACATCTTCACCGCTAACCATGAGAAAGGACGGTAACCTCGACGACACTTACTTCTTACCTTGCTTTTTGCATTGATAGCCCGAGCCCCTTTGCGTTGCTTACCCATTGAGACTAGCAAGTTGAGAATTGCCGGGCTACGCTATTGTGCACCGTAGTGATCGTGTTATCATCCTTGTGCCATAAGTCTCTCCCGTGCATATCATATATACTTGTCTCATATCATACTCGGCTCGAGCATCAAGCATAAAAAGAGAAGAAAAGCTTTTAAGCAAAAGAGGAGAAACAAAGAGATTGTAAGCAATAGAGTTGAGCCATTTGCATACCTATATCATCTTGGTCACCGCATATATACCATAGTTGGGATTGAAGATAGCACGGTTCTCTAATAGGTAGGTGCACAAGCGTATCTTGCCCATTTGAGCAATCGAGCTAGTGTCTCTCGAGCATTCGCACAACAAGAGCATTTTCCGTGGTTGCACATTTTGAGCTCACTCCTTGGTTGTGAGGATCCCATCTATCTTCCGTGCGTGTGTACCTAGTGATACCTATGGGGTTTGATCTATTTGCTTTACTTGCATTTTTGTGAACCTTCTCAACCTTATCGATATCTTGACTAACATTTGCTTGAAATTTTTGCCACCATCCTAACCGAGCTACTCCATAAGCCTCTTACTTGTAGGTGTGAGAAACAAACCCGGTTCCAATTCTCCTATTGTGGCATTACATTGAGTGACACTTGTTACATCTTCAATCCTCGGAGAAGGTAACTTTGGTATTGTTCTCTCATTTTCCTACTCACCCCACTTGGTTATGATGGATAGGCCAAACTCGTCGTCGAACCCACTTTTCGAGGAGCAAGGTGATGATTCCGGCTTTGTCTCCAAGAACCACTTCTTCATCGCGCAACGAGCGCTTCATCAAGAAAACGTCGCATTGGGTGAACGCTTGGAACAACTCGCCTCTGACCTTCGTCAAAAGATCGACGACAAATTCAACACACAAATGGAAGAGCTCCACAACATGATCGTGCGACACCCGTCTTCCTCATCGGCTTCTTCAAGACGGCGCCACTCAAGTCACCGTACACGTCGGCAATCTTCGGACTACTCCTCTTATGATGCTAGTCCGCCACGAGCTCGTCCTCCTCGACGTGATCATCATCAAGATCACCAAGCTCAAGAAAATCCATTCCATGGCAATGGCTTACAAGACCGAGTTCGAGCACGTGAACGGATGCGACACCAAGTCCCTCATGGAGCAATGGAGCAAGTGCAAATACCTCCACAAGTACCACGTCAAGCCCCTCAAGACGGTGATGCACTTCGACAAGCAGAAGAGCAACGTGAAGCACAAGCCCTCGACCGTGAAGCACAAGCACTCGAGGCTCAACACACACTCGCCGAGGCCACTAGAGCCATTGAAGACCACAACCACCAAGTGCGAGAACAAGAGGAAGCTTTTCGTCGCGAGATACAAGAAGAAGCCGCCCGACGCGAAGAGCAACAAGAAAGGCGCAACCAAGCGCACATTCCTCGCCCTCCTCCAAGACAAGAGAGACACCAAGTGGAATAAGTGCTTCAAGACCCTCCTCCACGCCAAGAGCGACATCACGAGGAACGAGCATTTGAGGACTTTCCAAGGCAAGAGCGCTATCACAACCGCTATCAAGATGAAGAACTCCGCTACGACAAGCTCAAGTTCACCATGCCAAAGTTCTCTAGAAGCAATGATCCTGAAGAATATATCTCTTGGGCATTGAAGGTGGACAAGATTTTTCGCCTCCACAACTACGATGAAGAAAAGAAGATCACCATGGCCTCCCTCGAGTTCCAAGACTACGTCCTCATTTGGTGGGAGCAAGTGATCGAGCGACGGCATACAAGAGGCGAACCACCAATCACAACTTGGGAAGCCATGAAGGAAGTCATGAGAGCCTGCTTTGTGCCTACTCACTACACTCGAGATCTTTTCAAGAAGTTGCAACTCCTCAAGCAAGGCACCAAGACGGTGGAAGAATACTACCAAGAAATGGATATTGCCATGATACGAGCCAATGTCAAGGAAGATGACGAGCAAACAATGGCACACTTCTTGAACGGCCTCAACCACCCAATCAAGTGGATCGCCGACTTCCAACCATACTCCAACCTTCTTGAGCTAGTTCATCAAGCGACCAAGGCCGAGCGACAAGTGCAAGATGACTTCAAATACGCCAAGTACTCGTCCAAGACATACGGCTCCTACTCTCAAGCTCCCGCGACTTCGGCACCTCCTACATCAACTCGAGCATCACCAAGTACCAGCGACAAGTCAAGTTCCAAGCAAGTGTCACCTTCCTCGACTCGTCCTCTGGCAAGCACCTACAAATCCAAGCATGCTTCATCTTCGGCGCCTCCCGATGACCCCGTCAAGACAAGTTCAATCAAGTGTTTAACATGTGGCGGCCGAGGTCACAAGTCCTTCCAGTGCACCAACAAGCGAACAATGATCTTCAACGATGATGGCACATACGATTCGATGAGTGAAGAAGAAATGGAAGCCATTGAGCACGTGGCCATGCACCGGTGCGTGAACAAAGATGAAGATGACCAACTCTTTTGTGACAATGATTCAAGTCCCTCTCTCGTGGTCTCCAAGGTCTTGACGCTCCAACACCACCAAGAAGAAGACCAACGGTGCCACATCTTCCACACCAAGGCCGACATCAATGGACGGTCCGTCAAGGTCATCATCGATGGAGGTAGTTGCCACAATTTGGCAAGTGAAGAACTATGCTCCAAGCTTCAATTGGTCAAGAGGAAGCATCCGCACCCTTACAAGGTTCAATGGCTAAGTGACTCCGACACTATCTGAGTTGAGCATACGGTCCAAGTCCCCTTCAAAATTGGTGCATATGAGGACACTTTGGAATGTGATGTGGTCCCAATGACCATTTGCCACCTCCTTCTTGGTCAACCATGGCAATTCGACCGTGGTGTCATCCACAATGGGCGTACCAATCACTATAGCTTCAAGATGAAAGGGAAGGAATATGTGCTACGACCTATGTCTCCTAGTCAAGTGATAGCCGAAAAGCAAGCCACCCATCATGGAGAGAAGAGTGAGAAAGTGATCCACCCAAATGTGAGTGAGAGCCACAAGCCAAACTTGAGCGCCTCTTCGCCTAGAGAGAGAAACCTCATACTAATTGCCACAAAAAGTGAGATAAGAGAAGTGTGTGAGAACCCATCGAGTGTGATGCACTTTGTCCTTGTGTGCAAGGATGGAGAACCAAAAACTAACACCTCTCATGAGCTACCTTTGGTGTTTCAATCTCTTTTGCAGGAATTTCAAGATGTTTCCCCGATGAGCTACCTCCGGGTCTACCTCCTCTTCGAGGCATTGAGCATTGAATAGACCTCATCCCCGGCGCACCTCTTCCAAACAAGGCTCCCTACCGCGTCAACCCTGAAGAAACAAAGGAGATCCAATGGCAAGTGCAACAACTCATCGACAACGGTCATGTACGTGAAAGCTTAAGCCCTTGTGCTGTTCCCATTATACTTGTGCCCAAGCAAGACGGTAGTTTTCGCATGTGCTCGGATTGTAGACCTATCCCATTCCTCACTTAGATGATATGCTTGATGAACTTAGAGGTGCCACCATTTTCTCAAAAATTGATCTTAAAAGTGGTTATTATCAAATCCGCATACAAGAAGGCGATGATTGGAAAACCGCTTTCAAAACTAAATTTGGCTTGTACGAGTGGCTGGTTATGCCTATGGGTTTATCGGAAGCTCCAGTACTTTCATGCGTCTTATGCATTTTGTGCTTCGACCTTACATTGGAGTTTTCGTTCTGGTTTACTTTGATGATATTCTTGTCTTTAGCAAATCCATGAAAGAGCATCTAGGTCATGTTAGGGCTGTTTTACAAACTCTTCGCAAGGAACGTCTTTATGCCAACATGAAAAAGCGCATGTTAGGTGTTGACAAGCTTGTTTTCTTGGAATTCATTGTTTCTTCCAAGGGTGTACATGTTGATGAATTTAAAAATTGAAGCAATTAAAACTTGGCCCCAACCCACCAATTTGCAACAAGTGCGAAGTTTTCTTGGCCTTGTGGGTTTTTATCGTCACTTTGTGAAAGATATTAGCACTATTGCCGCTCCTTTGCATGCTTTGAGTAAGAAGAATTCTCCTTTTGTTTGGGGACCTTTGCAATCAACTGCTTTTGATGAGCTCAAATCTTTGCTTACACATGCTCCGATTGTTGCTTTACCCAACTTTGACAAAACTTTTGAGGTTCATTGTGATGCAAGTGGTACCGGAATTGGTGGAGTTTTGATGCAAGAAAAATGAGCTATTGCCTATTTTAGTGAAAAACTTTCCGGTGCTCAACTTAACTATCCCATCTATGACAAAGAATTGTTTGCTTTAGTGCGTGTGTTACATGTGTGGGAGCATTACCTTAGACCGCATGAGTTTGTCATACATACCGATCATGAAACAGTTAAATACCTCAAAGGTCAAACCAAGTTGAATAAACGACATGCTAAATGGAGTGAATTCATTGAATCTTTTCCCTATGTGATAAAGTACATTAAGGGCAAAGAAAACGTGGTGGCGGCTGCCCTTTCCCGCAAATGCATGTTACTTACTCAACTTGAATTGAATGTCATTGGATTTGATCATATCAAAGATTTGTATGAGGGTGATGTGACTTTTGCTATTCCTTATGCTAAGTGTGTGACGCATACTTCTTGGGAAAGATATTATATCAAAGATGGTTATCTTATGAGAGCTAACAAACTATGCATTCCCGAGTCTTCTCTTCATTTGCTCCTTTTGCAAGAGGCTCATGGAGGTGGACTCATGGGACACTTTGGACGCGACAAGACTTTTGCCACGCTTTCCAAGAACTATTATTGTCCCAAGATGTTTCGCGATGTCGCCCGCTTCACCAACCGGTGCTCTACATGTTGCAAAGCTAAGTCACACTCTCAATCCCATGGTTTACATACGCCTTTACCTATTCCACATCAACCTTGGGAAGACATTAGCATGGATTTTGTACTTGGATTACCTAGAACTCAAAATGGCAAGGATTCCATTTTTATTGTTGTGGACTGTTTCTCTAAAATGGCTCATTTTATCCCATGCAATAAGATAGACGACGCTTCACATGTTGCCAATCTCTTTTGTAGGGAAATCTTGAGGTTGCACGTTGTGCCAAAGACAATTGTGTCGGATCGAGACGTCAAGTTCTTAAGCTACTTTTGGAAGACACTATGCACCAAGCTCGGGATCAAGCTACTATTCTCCATGGCATATCATCCTCAAACCGATGGCCAAACGGAAGTCGCCAAACGGACGCTTGCAACTCTCCTACATGTGTTGATCAAGAAGAACATCAAGGAGTGGCAGGAGTGCCTACCCATCGCCGAGTACGCCTACAATCGTGCAAGACACTCTACAACCGACAACTCCCCCTTCGAGGTTGTCTATGGTTTCAACCCTTTCTCGCCATTGGACATCCTTCCTCTACCGCTTCAAGAACGAGCAAACATCGACACAAGTGCAAGAGCCGCCTACCTCAAGAAGATACATGAAGAAACACTTTCCATGATCGAGCGCCAAGTGCAACGCCTCACCACCAAGCTCAACATCAACAAGTCTCCGATGGTGTTCCAACCGGGTGATCAAGTATGGATACATCTCCGCAAAGACCGCTTCCCCAAGGAACACAAGTCCAAGCTACTACCAAGAGCCGACAGACCATTCAAGGTGATCACACGCTACAATGACAACGCCTACAAGGTCGACATCCCATGCGACAAGTACAACGTTAGCGACATCTTCAACGTCAAAGACTTGGCCAAGTACCATGGTGATGAAGAGCACGATCCATGGACAGATCTCTCCCAAGGGAGGGAAGATGATGCGGAGCATCCCTCGACCACTCGCACCGACACTCCATCACCACCGCAAGCACCAAGTGGACCTATGACAAGAGCACGTGCACACGCCATCGAGAACGAGGTGAGCTCCTTCCTATTCAAGTCTCGTTTGGATTCGTGCGAGGATTGGATTCTACATCAAATGGAAACATTGCTCACTCTTAGGTATGAGGAAGATGATCGTGAGAAGGAGAAGGTGGAGCTGCGAGCAACCATGGAGCAAGAGAAGGAAGGACATGCCAAGGAGAAAGAAGGGAAGAAGCTCCTAGACACCCCGGGTGCCCGAATGGAAGGACACCAGGTGCCCGGACTCGAAGACAAGGGAGGGCCAAACCCCCTGGACGCCCCAGGTGCCCGGCCATCTCAGCCCCGGGTGCCCGGCCTCTGCCCAGGCCACGCCCTAGCCGGCCCCGGGTGCCCGGCCAGCCAACCCCGGGTGCCCGGCCCAGCACACTCAGCCGGCCCCGGGTGCGCGGCCAACTAGCCTCGGGTGCCCGGGCCTCCACTTGGCCGCGCCCAGCCGGCCCCGGGTGCCCGGCCAGCCATCCCCGAGTGCCCGGCCCAGCACACCCAGCCGGCCCCGGGTGCTCGGCCAACCAACCCCGGGTGCCCGGGCCTCCACTTGGCCGCGCCCAGCCGGCCCCGGGTGCCCGGCCAGCCAGCCCCGAGTGCCCGGCCACCCTGCTAGGCCACCTCCAGCGCCACCCCGGGTGCCTAGGACTTGGGCCCCCGGGTGCCCGGCCTCTCGCCCGCCGGCCCCTGAGCAGTCCGGGTGCCCGGCCCAAGTTGCCCGGGTGCCCGGCCCCCTTCGTCCAGCCGCACGTTTATGGCCTTTTTGGCCTTGTACCCCTCTCTTCCTGACTTGTTTCGCCCCTAGACTATATAAGGACACCTCCTAGGTCATTTGTAAGGTTAGCAAAGATATTAGAACACAAAAGAGGGCTTTGCTCATCTTCCTCCTTTAGGAGATCTAGACCTCCACTTGGAGAAGCTCCTCTTGGAGATCAAGCCCTCCTCTTGGAGAAGATCCTCTTTGGATGCAAGACCTCACCTAGTGAGAAGACCTTTATCTTAGTGCTATTCCCCTTGGATTGATCTTGTAATCTTGTGGATCTCATGTATGCCCCTCTAGTGGATTTGATATTCGGGTTTGTTTGAGAGTTTTGTTCTTGTGTTCTTGAGAGTTTTTCCTCCTTTTCCCCCTCCAAGTGTGAAAAGATCCAACCTAGGGTTTGACCCTACAACAGTAGAGCTTGATGTAGCCTTGGGAACCCACTTGACCAAGGCCTTAGGAGCTTCTTCAAATGCATCAATCTCCTCTTGAAGCTTGTCCTTGCCTTTTTGCTTGTGGTCTTGTGGTGGAAGATCATCTTGAGCTTGTGTTCCTTTGAAAGAAGTAGGATCATACTTCTCTTGTTGAGGAACAAACTTTGTCTTGGGGTATTGATCTTCTTCCCACTCAACTCCATTGGCATTGAACTTTTGTTCAAAACCAACACCTTGATTCTTCCGGTGCCTTCCTTGCTTGCGTACAATTTCCTCAAATTGCTTACTTCCGGCAAGACTCTTGTAAACACCTTTCTCTATAATTCCCTTCAATAAGCTATTTTCTTGCTCAAGTGTAACTTGGCTAAGAGAATCATTAGAGAAATCAAGAGAACTACTAGAAACAACAACATTGGATTTAGCATGATTATTGTTACTACTAGAAGAAGAATCTTTCTTGTTCTTGTTACTAGACTTGACTTGTGGCATGTAAGTAGATAAGAGTAAATGCATGGCAATGTAAGAAGAACTTTTCTTGCGAAGATCATCATTAATTGCCTTTAAAAACTCATGCCCTTGCTCAAGGTTGAGCTTTTCAAAGCATAACTTCTCATGAGTTTTTAAAAGTTCTCGATGATATTCCAAGATAGTTTCATGAGCTAACTTAAGAGTGTTTAGTTCTTTAGTTAGGCGCTCAATCTTCTCCTTATCATTGTCATTCGTTTTATCTTGATTAGCATGATTATTTGATGTTTCATCATAGTATTCATCACTAGTGTTGTCAACAAGTAAATCATCATCACCTAACAAGTCATCTTCATCACTATTGAAATCAACATACTCGGGGTATGATACCTTTGGGCCTTTATCCATGAAGCATCTTCCCATTCCTTCATTTGGTGAGTCAAATATGTCGTAGGAGTTGGTTGACACAACTGCTAGACCGGCAACACCTTCATCTTGAGTTATTTCGGAGTTGGAGTGATAGCTTCTCTCGGAGTGATTGTCGGAGTCGGAGACAGATACCCATTCACCAACATGAGCTTGATGTATTCATTTTGTGTAGCTCCTTGATGACTTGTCCTTCCTTTTTGAATCCTTGCTTCTTCGAGATGTTCTTCGTTCATAACGATCATCTCTACTCCTTCTTTCTCTTGATGGTGATTCTCCTCTTCTACTCCTTCTTTCTGGAGAATCTTCTATTCTTTTGTAGGGAGACATACACTCATTGGAATAGTGTCCAGGTCTTCCACAATTGTAGCAATTACGCTCATGACTAGAAGATCTTTTGTCATTGTAGGACCTTGACTTGGAACTTCTTTCCTTGCTTCTACTCTTGTAGAACTTGTTGAAGTTCTTCACCATTAGGCTCAATTCTTCATTGAGGGTTTGTTTCTCACTTGATGATGTGGGAGCTTCACATGAGGCTTTGTAAGCACCACTTGAATTGTTGTGGAGCTCTTCCTTATCCTTGAGTGACATCTCATGAGCAACAATTCTTCCAATGACTTCCGTTGGCTTGAGATCTTTGTAATTGGGCATCATTTGGATCAATGTGCACACGGTATCATATTTTCCATCTAAGGCTCTTAGGATCTTCTTGATGATGAATTTGTCGGTCATCTCTTACTTCGTAAGCAGGCAATCTCATTTGTGATGAGAGCAAGCCTAGAGTACATTTCAGCGACACCTTCACCATCCTTCATCTTGAACTTGTCAAGTTGACTTTGCAGTACATCCAATTTGGATTCCTTGACGGAGTCGGTACCTTCATGCATGTCAATCAAAGTATCCCAAATTTCCTTTGCATTCTCAAGATGGCTGATTTTGTTGAATTCTTCAAGCACAATCCGTTGAAGAGGATATCACAAGCTTGAGCATTGTATTGCAGCATCTTCAACTGTTCCGCGGTAGCTTCACGGTTCGGTTCTCTCCCATCAAAGAATTCACCTTGCAAGCAAATATACACAATAGCCCAAACTGCGGGGTTATGTCCAAGAATATGCATTTTCATCTTATGCGTCCAACTAGCAAAACTAGTACCATCAAAGTAAGGACCTCTATGGTGGTAATTTCCCTCGGTAGACGCCATACTCTCCTAGGTTGTGAAACCAAGGCTATGACCACCAAAAGCTATGGAAATCAAAGCAAATGGAGACCAAAGATCTGATACCACTTGTAGGATCGAAAGTATGTCTAAAGGGGGGGGTGATTAGACTACTTGACCAAATAAAAACCTAGCCTTTTCCCAATTTTAATTCTTAGCAGACTTTAGCAACTTAGTACAAGTCAAGCAATCAACCTACACATGCAATTCTAAGAGTATAGCAGCGGAATGTAAAACAATTGCATATGAAGGTAAAGGGAGGAGTTTGAGGAGGCAAACGCAATGTTGACACGGAGATTTTTTTATCCGTGGTTCCGATAGGTGGTGCTATCGTACATCCACTTTGATGGAGACTTCAACCCACAAAGGGTAACAGTTGCGCGAGTCCATGGAGGGCTCCACCCACGAAGGGTCCACGAAGAAGCAACCTTATCTATCCCACCATGGCCGTCGCCCATGAAGGACTTGCCTCACTAGGGGAGATCTTCACGAAGTAGGCGATCTCCTTGCCCTTACAAATTCCTTGGATCAACTCCACAATCTTGACAGAGGCTCACAAGTGTCACCTAGCCAATCTAGGAGACACCACTCTCCAAGAAGTAACAAATGGTGTGTTGATGATGAACTACTTTCTCTTGTGCTTCAAATGATAGTCTCCCCACCACTCAACTCTCTATCACAGGATATGGATTTGGTGGAAAGAAGATTTGAGTGGAAAGCACCTTGGGGAAGGCTAGAGATCAAGATTTATGTGGTAGGAATGGAATATCTTGACCTCAACACAAGTGTAGGTGGTTCTCTCTCAGAAAATGTATGTTGGAAGTGTAGGCGTGTTCTGATGGCTCTCTCCATGAATGAAGAGTGGGTGGAGGGGTATATATAGCTTCCACAAAAAATCTAACCGTTACACACAACTTACCAAACTTGGTGGGACCAAAACGTGAAACTCGGTCGGACCGATTTAGTAAATAATGTGACCGTTAGGAATTTCGGTGGGACCGACATGTCATCTCGGTGGGACCGATATGGTTAGGGTTACGGCATAAGGTAATCTCATTGACACCGATTACACAAACTCGGTGAGACCGATTTTGGTAATAGACACAGAGAGTTGGTCAGGCAAACTCGGTGGGACTGATTCGCTCATCTCGGTTTGACCAAAATGTTATGAAAGGGAAACAGTGAGTTTGCATTGCAATCTTGGTGGGACCGATCGCTCATCTCGGTTTGAGCGAAACGTTATGAAGGGAAACAGAGAGATTACAATCCCATCTCGGTGAGACCGTGATCCCTATCGGTGAGACCGAAAAGAATAGGGTTTCTGGCAGTGGCTATGTCAACAGAACTCAGTGGCGCCGGATAGAAGGGTTCGGTAGGGCCGAGTTTGACTTTTGGTTTGGGACATATGTGGATGTGAGAAAGTGGTTGACAGCTTTGGAGCATATCACTTGTAAGTGCATCTAGTGCCACCCCTAGTTGGTTTTGGAGTATTGACGACAAATTTGGTTGAGGGACTAATGCGTTTGTGAGAATTGCAGGATAACGCAGGTAGTGTCCCTCATTGATTCAGTTTACCTACCGGAGATGACCCCTAAAAATGTATGAAGACATTGACGACAATGGTGGTATGTGAAGATATACATATTGAAGACTATGACATGAGAAGACATTGAGTGAAGACTATGGAGCACGAAGACTGTGTCATTTCGTTGTTTCCTTTTTCTTCTTTGTTGAGTCATAGGAACCACCGTACTATTAAGTGGGGTCCAAGTGAACAAAGTCAGAATGACTGAAGTGATGCTCAACCCAAATCCTATGTCTTCGAGCGAAGACAATGAGAGCAAATCTTATCCAGAGCTGGATGAGTCAGCTTTGCTTGTAGCCCAAGTAAAGTTGCCGTGTGTGTTTGAAATCTGACCGTTGGAACACGTGTCAGTTCCTTAGTGACCCAGGGTCATTTCAGACATATCAGGTCGGGTTGCCTAGTGGATATAAATAGCCCACCCCCTACACCATAAATTGGTGGCTGCTCAGAGTTAGTGCACGGCTTTTGTCGTTTGAGAGCAACCCACCTTGAAACCTTTGAGAGAGAGAAATCCTTGCGAGGACAAAGCCCAAACACCCAGAGCCAAAGAGTGTTAGGCATCACTGAAGTCTTTCTGTCTGTGTGACCTGAAGACTTATTACACTTGAGGACTGTGAATCCTCCAGCCGGTTAGGCGTCGCGTTCTGAGCATCCAAGAGTCATTGTGGATTGCCGGTGAACGAAGTCTATGAAGGTTCAGAAGTCTACCTTGAAGACTTACCAGAGTGATTGGGTGAGGACTGTGTGTCCTTAGCTCAAGGGGAATAAGGTGAAGACGCGGTCTTCTGAGTTGAATCTCAGCCTCCCTAACCAGACGTACAGTTGTCACAGCAACTGGAACTGGTCCAACAAATCATGTGTCTTCAACAAGTGACTGGTTCTATCCTCTCCCTCCCTTTACTTAGAGTTTGTCTTCGTGAAGTTATTGCCTATCTGTCGTACCTGTTTGACTTCATTGCTTGACTACTATCGTTGGTTGGCTTCATACTATCTTCCATCCTGATCCTCACTACTAAGCTGCTATTAGTCTTTGTACTTTCACATTATTGCATACTTGACTATGGTTTTCTTGTTGTAGTTTATCTTCCCCTGCAATATCAATTAGGTCATTTCTATTATTTGTCTTCGAAACTTCCACGTTTTGAAGACTTGCATAAAAATCGCCTATTCACCCCCTCCCCTCTAGTCGATAACTAGCACTTTCAATTGGTATCAGAGCAAGGTACTCCCTTGTTCTGTGTGATTCGGTTTAACCACCTGGAGTTTCAGCTATGTCGACTACAGGATTGAGGAACATATCTTGCCCCACCTTTGACGGTCATGAGTATCCTCGGTGGAAGGCAATGATGAAGAAGCAACTCATGGCTATGGATAGCGAACTGTGGACCGTCACTGAGATTGGTCTTACCGATCTATGCAAGATGGCGGAGGCCGATGACATTCGCAAGTACACTCTACTGAACCTCACGGCGAAGGATGTCATCTACTCCTGTTTGTCCCGAAATCAGTTCAGGAACGTCATGCACCTCAATCACGCGAAGCTAATCTGGGACCGGCTTTCTGAGGTCTATGAAGTTCATCGTACTCGTCATGATCCTTGGTTTGAGGATTACAAGGAGTCTCTTAAAGAGATGACCTTTGCACCTGAATGGCCATCATCTTCTCCATGCCTCATGGCAAGGGGTGCTAAGGTAACTGAATGCTACCTCTCTGAAACTAGTGATGATGAATCAGGTGGTGAATTTGGCCCCAGCTATGTCAAACTTGCTTCCCTTGCCACTAAACAACAAAGAGCCTTGGAAAAGGTTCAAAACATGCTTAGTAAGAGCGATGATATGTTGGGTGAAGAAATGGATCAGTCAAAAGCATTGGCTGAGAGTCTTCAGAGACTTCATTCCAAGTTTGACGCCCTTCAAGATCAACATAATGCTCTCTTGTCTGATCACGAGAAGCTTTCTTCTAAATGTCTTCAAAGAAAGCAATATCTTGAAAAGATAAGAGTGGATTATGAAGATCTTCAGAAGGAGCGCGATTCATTACTTGCTCAACAAATCAGCATTACAAAGGATGGATTTGAACCACCATGTCTAAAATGCATTGAGCGTGATAACGCTACCTCTGTTGCTGAATGTTCCACTGCTGCTACTGTTGCATTGTCTTCAACTACTGATGTGGTAACTAACCCCTCTGCGGAGGATACCACTACTATTGCTGATGAAAATGCTAGGTTGAAGACATTGCTTGAAACAGGGATGTATAAAACTCTGAAAGGACATCAGACACTTTGCGATGTCCTCAAAAAGCAGATTCTGAATCGAAACCCTAGGAAAGAGGGTGTTGGGTTCGAGAGGAAAATGAATGTTGATGGTTCCGACTAGAAGCCTGAGCAGTATCCCAAACCCACATGGGTTGCTGCAAAGGGACCTTCAGTGGATCCATCCACCTTATCTGGCTTTACCTGTGCTAATCCTATTATCATTGATGAATCCCTTGATGCAAACTATAAGCTCTTCAAGAATCATAATCGTGAAGTGTTTGCCAGGTATATTGGTACTAACTACAGGAATGGACCACCTATGAAGAAGATCTGGGTACCTAAGCAGTGTATTGAGAATCTTCCTGTGAATGTCATCATGACACCACCAAGGAAGAAGACAAACCCCAGACCTATGGCTTCATATGGCCCAAAGGCTTCATACAGATACAGGACTCACCTGAGTCACCCTAACGCCAATGTTTTGCAGGGAAACCATACTCAAACTTATGAATATGAGCGTGTGTCTTCAAACCGCTATGTTCATAGAACTAAGACCTTTTCTGCTTATTCATATGAGTATCATGCTTCTCCTGCAAGGCTATTTGCTAGGGCTTCAAGGCCAAAGTTCTCAGATGTTGCACTTAGACTCATTGCTTCTAAGCCACCCCTGAAGATGTGGGTGGTGAAGAAGAATTAACTTTCTTTTGCAGAGTAAGGTCTCCAGCCTGTAATAAAAGGCGTCTGATGCTATTGCTGGGGACCTAAAACACATTAAGGGACGCATGATAAAATGGTCTTACTATGTATTTCACATATGAATTGCTTACCAGTCATACTATGAGTCCTAACCTTGATCTAAGCTGTGATAATCCTCGTGTGCGTCAAATGCTTATGCTTCACAACACTCTTTGTGAAGCCTATCCTTCTAACTGCACTGTAGGGTATGACACCTCATGCTTCAGAATGGATTATGGACAACAGATACACTAATCATATGACTGGTGATCGAAGTCTTCTCATGGACTCAACCTTACGTCCATCACACAAGAGTCACATCACATTTGCTGACCCTGGTAAAAGCAAGGTATTGGGTCTAGGTAGAGTTGCAATCTCAAAGGATCAACACATGGATAAAGTGATGCTTGTTGAATCCCTTGGTTTCAACTTAATGTCCGTCTCGATGCTTTGTGACTTGAACATGATTGTGCTATTCGGAAAATATCGTTGCCTTGTACTAATGGAATCTGAAAAGTCTCTAGTCTTTGAAGGGTATTGGAAAGATGATCTATACATGGTATATTTCTCAGCAGGTCCACAGCTTGCCGTATGTATTCTTGCAAAAGCTTCAAAATGCTGGCTCTGGCATCGGAGGCTGGGGCATGCTGGCATGAGGAACTTACACACACTCGTCAAGAAGAAGCATGTCATAGGCATCGAGGCTGTCAAGTTCAAGAAGGATCATTTGTGTGGTGCCTGCGAAGCTGGAAAGATGACTAGGGCCAAGCATCCCTCGAAGACAATCATGACGACATCTCAACCCTTCAAGCTGTTACACATGGACTTATTTGGCCCTACTCACTACTCTACACTCACAACAACTGCTTGTCTCTATGGCTTCATCATTGTTGATGACTACTCAAGATATGCATGGGTGCAAATAATTCTCTACAAGACTGAAGTGCAAGATGTCTTCAGACGCTTCGCCAATCGAGCCATGAACAAATATGGCGTCAAGATCAAGCATATCAGAAGTGACAATGGCACTGAGTTCAAGAACACCGGACTTGATCTTTATCTGGATTCAATGGGAATCACTTATGAGTTCTCTGCTCCATACACACCTCAGCAAAATGGCATCGTAGAGTGCAAGAACAGAACCCTCATTGAGATGGCTCGAACAATGCTCGACGAGTACAAGACACCAAGAAAGTTCTAGCCTGAGGCTATTGATACAGCATGTCACGTCATCAACCATGTTTACATCCATAAGCTTCTGAACAAAACATCCTATGAGCTCCTTACTGGCAAGAAGCCAAATGTCAGCTACTTCAGAGTATTTGGAGCTAGGTGCTAGATCAAGGATCCCCATCACAAGTCAAAATTTCCACCTAAAGCTCACGAAGGCTTCATGCTCGGTTACGGAAAGGACTCGCACTCTTACAGAGTCTTCAACCTCTATCTCCACAAAATCGTCGAAACTGTGGACGTGTGATTTGATGAAACCAATGGTTCACAAAGGGAGCTCCTGCCAAGTACACTAGACGAAGCTCCACCCAGCAAATCTATCAATCTGATGGGAACTGGTGAAATCATGCCTTCTGAAGCACAGCCTGAAGAGGAACTTATCATTTCTGCACCTAACCAACCTGAAGACAATGCTCAGACTGAAGACAATCCTACCAACTATGACAATGATCAGCAAGAGCAAGGTCTTCGTCCAGTTCATCCTCGAGGTGCAAATGAAGTACAAATTGAGAAGATAATTGATAGCATCAATGCACCTGGTCCACTTACTTGCTCAAGAGCAACATAGTTAGCAAATTTCTGTGGGCACTTTTCCTTTGTGTCAATATCAGAACCCAAGAAAGTTATTGAAGCCTTTATGGAACCTAAATGGATACAAGCTATGCAAGAAGAACTTCAATAGTTCAAGCTGAACAATGTTTGGGAACTTGTCAAACATCCTGACCATCGCAAGCATAACATTATTGGCACAAAATGGATATATCGAAGCAAGCAAGATGAGCATGGTCAAGTCGTTAGAAACAAAGCATGTCTTCTGGCTCAAGGATATACTCAAGTTGAAGGAGTTGACTTCGATGAAACATTTGCTCCTGTGGCTAGGCTTGAAGCTATTCGCATACTGCTAGCCTATGCTAACCACCACAACATATTGCTATATCAAATGGATGTGAAGAGTGCATTTCTCAACGGCAAGATTGAAGAAGAAGTATATGTCGCTCAACCACCTGGCTTTGAAGATCCAAAACATCCTGATATGGTGTACAAGCTAAACAAAGCACTGTATGGCCTCAAGCAAGCTCCTCGCGCTTGGTATGATACGATCAAAGACTTCCTGAAGAGCAAAGGCTTCAAACCTAGATCCCTCGATCCCACACTCTTCACGAAGACATATGATGGTGAAATGTTTGTGTGCCAAATATATGTGGATGACATTATCTTCGGCTGCACCAACCAGAAGTATAGTGATGAGTATGGATACATGATGCAAGAGCAATATCAGATGTCCATGATGGGTGAGCTGAAGTTCTTCCTTGGTCTTCAAATTCGTCAACAAAGGAATGGCATCTTCATATCTCAAGAAAAATACCTCAAAGATTGTCTGAAGAAGTTTGGAATGCAAGATTGCAAAGGTTACACGACGCCAATGCCAGCCAAACACCATCTGGGTCCCGACAACAATGGTAAAGAGTTCGATCAAAAGGTATACCGCTCCATGATTGGTTCCTTACTTTACCTATGTGCATCTAGGCCAGATATTATGCTTAGACTTAGCTGTGAAGCGAATTCTTTGATATTTGGCTTACACCCCAACACTCGGATTATGGTATCCAAAGGGCTCAAAATTTGATCTGGTTGGATTCTCGGATGCTGATTATGCTGGTGACAAGGTGGATCGCAAGTCTACATCAGGCACATGTCACTTTCTGGGACGATCACTTGTCTGTTGGTCTTCAAAGAAGCAGAACTGTGTATCACTCTCGACTGCTGAATCTGAAAACATTGCTGCTGGATCTTGCTGCGATCAGCTTCTATGGATGAAGTAAACTCTCAAGGACTATGGCATCAATCTGCAACAAGTACCTCTCTTCTGCGACAACGAAAGCGCCATCAAGATCGCCAACAATCCAGTCCAGCACTCGAAGACAAAGCACATTGAAATTCATCATCACTTTCTCAGAGATCATGTCATGAAGAAAGATATTGACATCATTCACGTCAACACTGAAGAGCAACTAGCAGATATGTTCACAAAGCCCTTGGATGAGAAAAGGTTTTGCAAGTTATGGTGTGAGCTAAATATCTTGGAATCCTCAAATGTCCTGTGATCAGGCACACATCCTAACACTTATGCATGTTGATGACTTAGATGTGCAACGCACGAAGTAAAGTATATCTTCAATCAATGAAGACTTACATTCTGAGTGTGAATACATTAACGTGGAATTTGACTTCGGAGCGCAACGATAATTGTGCGCCGTGTCTGGGTCTAATACTTCCTATACGGTGGGTAACGCCACCACCAAATTTCTGGGTTTGAAGTGTTTCACTCATGGCGTTATTTTTGCAATGTCTTCGCATTTGGTTTATCTTAAATTTCAACTTATCTTCATGATTTTCTTCACTATGTTGATTTGATTGCTTTCTGATATATATACTAGTGTTCTGTCCTCTACAGCATTCACTTATAGCTATGTCTTCCTAGTTGAATCGTTTGAACTAAGTGAATGTGATCGGACCCTAATCTCTCTATGCCTTCTATCTCAAACTCTATCTGTCCAAATCATATGCATTCTATTGAAACTGTCGAATGTCTTCTCTGCGTCCTTGTCAGCAGAAGACACAGAGACAAACATTAAGTCTGTTTTAAATGATTCATCCTTATTGTTTGAAATCCGGAGAAGCGGAACGACCATCCGACAAACCTGGCGGGTGTGGGAACGTGGGACAACTCTGAGTATATTGCATGCTTGCCATGTGCCCCTCAGATGTGAACCGCCAGGGGCACCTGCGTAATTGTGCTGTGCCGCACACTTCCTTATAAATACATGTCCCCTGCGGTAAAGAAAACCTTCTTCCACCTCTCCACCTCGTCAAAACCCTAGCCCCACCGCTAGCTCTCGACGACGCCGGCGACGAAGCGCTTAGCTGCCGCGACTTCTCTGACGCCGTCCTCACGCCGGCCGCGGACATCGTCCTCTCCACCGCCGCCGTAGGTGTCCTCCGTCGCCAAGTTAGGGCACGGTGGATTGAACTTCTCGGTCTCTTGTTCATCCCATCTAGCAGTTCTTCGTGTGGTAAATACAACTCTATTTTTACCATCTTTTTGACCCTCAAAGATTCATCCTATTTACCAAAATTGGTTTCTGCCTATACAATGTTAGACCTATTTTGTCTGCATCTCATACTGCCTAGTATATTCACTTAAGCTTCATATCTAGTTAGATTCCTCACTTGTACTTATTCACGGATTCGTACAAATCTCGAACCAACTCTCAACATATAAGTGAATGTCTTCGCATCATGAGGTCAATGTCTTCAAACTGATTTATCTTCAAAATCTTCTGAGAATGCATATGACCTCTTCCCCTTCCCTCGCATCTCTAATGCTGTCACAGGTACATGTCCGTGGGAGAATCCCTTGGTTCTCATAGTATGCATTCGTTTGCAGAATTCTTACAGCATCACATTAACTCTCCCGAAGCCATTTCCTGTTTGTCTAGCAAGCGAAAGCCTTTGAAGCCTTTGAACGTGTTGAAGCCATTCAGTTTGAAGTTCATGGCTGCAAAGAAATCAGTAAGGAAGGGTGGTAGACAGCGTCGTGGGGGAACATCAAGAGATTTGCCTGATGACCTCGCAGAGCTTTACAAGACAGATCCTGAAGAGGATTATAATCAGCGCAAAGACACGAATCCAATGGATTCGACGATATTGGGATGAACAATGGTTCAAATACAAGTTTGTGACCCAGGAATACGCTGAGAAGAATGCTATCAAAAGTCCTTGGGGTGATATTCTCTATCGAGGCCTTCCACCCAAGAACAGAGCTGAAGCTATTGCACAGGGTTTCTATCCTTGTATGGTCCGTGGACCTCAGCCTGAAAATGCTGACCCATCGTCATTGCTCTGGTGTCGTGACGAAAATCTCTTCAAGCGCAACTTGCAGCACGCAAAGGCATCGGCCAAGGAAAACAAGAAGTCATTGGGATTAGACTTCAACCCTGGTCCCTCTGCTCCCCGTGCTGACGGCTCACGTGATGCAGAACCCAATGTCATCAGTCCTTTCTGCAACCTTGATGGCCTCATCACTCACATCTCGGTCCAAGGTGCCAAAATGGACCATTCTGATGATGATACTGACACTGATGAAGCCCCAGCTCCTACTCCAAAGCCTAAGAAGCCAAAGAAGACTAAGGCTTCAAGATCAGCTGCTCCTCCCAAAGCTTCATGTGTGATGCCACTGGCCACTGCACCTCCTGAAGACAGTGTGCAGTCTGAAGATCTATCACGTGTCTCCAAGAAGACGGAGAAGAAAAAGAAAATTGTCAAGAATACTGATCAGACATTGACTCCTGCTGCCATTCTACGAGAAGAGCACATTGATCTGTCCAACGATGAAGATCTTGAAGATGATGCTCTTGAGCAACTGATCAAGAGCAAGGAAGAAGCAGAGATCTTCAATGATTTGCCTCTCTTCGATGTGGCAATCATCCATAACTTCATTGATGAGTGGTTTGACACCTAAATCTCAGCTTTGAAGATCTACAACTTCCCATTGGCCTCAGCGTCTCCTTCAATGGTGCCATTGCTTCTGAGCTAGCTCTTGCTCAGCGCATCGTTGAACTGAAGCACAAGATCGACTATGAGAAAGCCCAGTTCAAGAAGCATGTGGCAAAGCTCAGCGTGCAAGATGTCAAAAACTTCAAGATCATGCTGCACGAGCTCAAAGAAGCCTTTCACAAGAAGCGCGAAGAAGCTCAAGGCTCTCGTGAGCGCATGAAGAGTCTGGCTGACAAGTGTGTGCTAGCCTACAATGAGGCTGAGAAGCGCAAGGCTCTTGGTCGTCCTAGCATTGACCCCAGAATGGTTGCAAAGAATAAAAAGCTATCAACTGACCAATCTGCACCTTCCAGGCAGGAAGAACCTCGCATAGTCTTCCTAAGCAGCATGACTAGCTCGAAGCCAAAGGTCAGGTCAACCGCTTCAGAACTGAGGAAGACGAGGACTGCCGAGGCTGAAGCCAGAAAAAGGAAAAATACTGAAGCCTCTGACGTTGCTCCCTCCAAGAAGAAGCGCAAAACCAAGAAGAATCGGGCTGCTCCCACAGAGCCCTTAGTTGTTGAACCTATCTCAATGATTCGCCCTGAATCTGAACACCAAGAACGACAGATGATAGTTCATGAGCCTGCTTCCAGAGAGGCTCATGAAGCTAAAGACGTTCCAGCAGTTGATCCCACCGCTGCTGAAGACATTGGTCACCATGACAATGTTGAAGATGATGAAGTTCTTCCTTAGATCGAACGCAACTTGGTATCATCGCCTGTTCTCACGAACAGTGAACTCATCAACATTGGTCGTCCTCTGACACCAATTGCTTAGGATGCGTCATGGGCTGATCACCCACAACAACAAGACTCCCCAAGTACTCCCCAACAACAACAAGTCACACCACATGTGCAAGTAGAAGAAGATGACTTTGAGGCCCAGCCAACTCCATCTCCAAAGGCGTCGCCAGCATTATGCAGGCTTCGCAAAGGACCAAGGCCTCAAGTCCCTCTTTTGAGCATTCCAGAAGGAGAAGTGCACCACCAATCTGTTGCACGTCAAATGTTTCCAGAAGCCAATCCGACTGTGAATGTCTCCGTGTCTGAAGCCAAATCTGCTGAAGACAATCCGGCTGCATCAGTCGATGACAAACAAGAAGAAGAACGTGTCCCTACTCCCCCCATCACTGAAGAAGTTGTTCCTGATGTGAACGTGCCAGTGCCCGACCCTCCAGCTCATCAAGTGGAGGTTGAAAATCTTGAGGCTGCCACCACCAACACAAATGAAGCCAACGACGTAGTCATGGCTGACGCAAATGTGGAGCCTGCACCAAACAATGTGCCAGAAGCCAATGATGCAACTGCTCCTGAAGCATCTGTTGTGCAGCCTGACGCCTCTGTTGTTGCCACTGTTCCTGTTCCGCCACCAAGGACCCATACAATTGAGCAAGCATACAACTATGGTCAGCTAACCACTGTCAAATGGCGCGGGCTGGTCCCTCCGCCAAATGCCTCTGGTCCTCAGTTTGATTATCATGTTGAGCATAGGCCTCTGGTCCAGAAACCAAAGCCAAGACTGCCAAGGTTCCCAGGTACTACCACCTCTACAGGGTCCTTCAATGCAAATGGCTTCAAAAGCCACAATACCTTCTTTGACAGAGCAAAGAACCCATACTCAAGGCCAAGAATATCATCTGATCGTTTCTGGAGCTATCAGCAGCGAAGCTATTACTCCTGCGTTCTGTATGATCAAGGGCGCATTTTCCCTCATATGCGCCTCTACACTGAAGCCATTGCTGGACTGCCATGCTTAGAAGAAGCACTTTACTACTTTCGTGATGCAGGTCTGCTCAGCTTTGTGACAGACAAAGAACATTGGAATGAGGAACTTTTGCTTCAATTCTATGCTACCCTCCACATTCGCGGCTACTACAGGGATACAAAGACATGGGTTCTCAAGTGGATGACAGGAAATGTTCATCATGAAGCCAAAGCTCTTGACGTCATTGAGCTTATAGGCCTACCCACTCCCGGAGAGTTGTTGGAACCTGATTGTCAACTCCACCGCAATGCACTAGAGAGCATATTCCATAAGCCAGAGCCAAACATGAGCCAGATGTTGAGCATGATGAAGCCTCTGCCACCTGACGCTGAATACCCAAAGGAGTTCTTTGTTGATGACCTCGAGTATCTGCCTCGCACAATATATCACATCATCAGGCGAACTCTATG
This sequence comes from Triticum dicoccoides, assembly GCF_002162155.2. Taxonomy (NCBI): domain Eukaryota; kingdom Viridiplantae; phylum Streptophyta; class Magnoliopsida; order Poales; family Poaceae; genus Triticum; species Triticum dicoccoides. The sequence goes on along the minus strand of NC_041391.1, from coordinate 339,703,923 downwards.
GCCTATCACAGGGCATTCATCAGCTGCAAAACTTGAAGGAGTCATGAAGACATTGGTCTTTTACATCCTTAATGGCATCAGCTTCAATACAAAAGAATTCTTCATCCGGCAACTGGCTGCGTCTAGATCTGACCTTTTTGGCTTGAAATTCTATGTTCCATGGGTTGTGCGCCTCATCAAGCTACACTCTGCTATTAACTATCATCCCTCTACTCGCAATCATCTGATCTTTCTACCAGAGGTTGATATGTCAGTTGAAGCTAGGGCTGGAATTCAAGCCGAGTCGAGCCAGCTCGGCTTGAGTTGCTAGAGCTTGTTCCATTAACGAGCTAGCTTGACTCGACTCGTTATTATAACGAGCTCAAATCCAAGATTGGCTCGACTCGTATAAATCGCGAGCTGGCTCGTTTAGCTTGTTAAGCTCGTTAAAGATATGAACATAAAGCCCTCAAATATTGTAAAAATGATTATGTATATATTAAACATATATATCACTAAACAATAGTAATTTCCTTTTAACGCATGAGTCTCCTATGCGGCTGGGCCTTCAACGGCTAGGCCTTGTGTTTTGTGCCTGGGACATAGGGTGATGAGTGGCTGATCTTTTTTTTGTCTTGGGAGTGGTTGATCTTTTGTACCGAGCCTAACGAGTTACACGAGTACTCGTGAGATTGGCTCATTTAACTTGGTCTATAAATGATCTTAAACTAAAGCTCGGCTCGACTCGTTATTCTTCGAGTTCGAGTCAATTCGAGCTGAGTCATGAGCTACTCGTTTAGCTTGCGAGCTTCGAGCTTTTTTCCAGCTAAGAAGTGCTCTCGCGTCCTAAATTACCGAGAACTTCTTGTGGCACTGCATCAGAAACAAGACAAGCATCATTTTTGGCTCAAGCGACAGATGCAAAGCCTCTTGGTGGACGTCAATCGCATTTGAAATCTTGCCACCAAGAATGCTTTTGTCACTCACGAGACCTGTCGGCGATCATGGAAGAGTTTGACCCTGCTCAGTGCTGAAGCAGACCTTCAAGACGATGGCTTCACTAAAAGATTCAAGTTTGACTCCACTCCTCCATGGAATGTTGTCCTACGTCGAACTCCATCCCTTGAAGACTCTGACTATTCTTCCTCCGCGGCAACTATGAATGCCAAAGTGATCGATGATGAAGACGATGCTACTTCACCGCCCCCTACTTCTGCACGCATCGACACTGCACCAAGTTCGTCTGCGCCGCCAAACAACGACAACCCTGCTGCTTCACCTACTCCTCATGGGAACGAGTAGATGCTCTATGTCTTCAAACCTTTTTGGTCCTTACTGACAAAAGGGGGAGAAGCATATGAGTTTGATAGTCTGCAAGCGGATTCATATGGGCGGTTGCTTTATATTTTGCCTAGTGTTTACAACTCTCGCGTTTGATACATTTGGTTCTTTGAGTTGTAACACTTAAACTCGATGGTCGTCTGCTACTTATTTGCTTTTCTGTGATGCGATGATAAATTCCACATGTGCGATGATAACTTCCGCACTTAGATCATTCTGCAGACGTCCATTTTTCATGATGCATCTCATTCTCTTAGTTATATTATTTCATGCATGATGAATTATCTTCATAAGTTGAAGAGGATCTCCACAAGTACAACCTGCCATGTGCATTTGCATTCCAAAAGCAAATTACTTATATGCACATCTTAAGGGGGAGCCTTTGCAACTTATGAAGACAATACCCTATCCTTTACAAAATTCACATACTTTATCCCTGTTGAAAACTTCAAATAGTTTGTCATCAATCACCAAAAAGGGGGAGATTGTAAGTGCATCTAGTGCCACCCCTAGTTGGTTTTGGAGTATTGACGACAAATTTGGTAAAGGGACTAATGCGTTTGTGAGAATTGCAGGATAACGCAGGTAGTGTCCCTCATTGATTCGGTTTACCTATCGAAGATGACCCCTAAAAATGTATGAAGACATTGACGATAATGGTGGTATGTGAAGATATTCATATTGAAGACTATGACATGAGAAGACATTGAGTGAAGACTATGGAGCGCGAAGACTGTGTCGTTTCGTTGTTTCCTTTTTCTTCTTTGTTGAGTCATAGGAACCACCGTACTGTTAAGTGGGGTCCAAGTGAACAAAGTCAGGATGACTGAAGTGATGCTCAACCCAAATCCTATGTCTTCGAGCGAAGACAATGAGAGCAAATCTTATCCAGAGCTGGATGAGTCAGCTTTGCTTGTAGCCCAAGTAAAGTTGCCGTGTGTGTTTGAAATCTGACTTTGGAACACGTGTCAGTTCCTTAGTGACCCAGGGTCATTTCGGACATATCAGGTCGGGTTGCCTAGTGGCTATAAATAGCCCACCCCCTACACCATAAATTTGTGGCTGCTCAGAGTTAGTGCACGGCTTTTGTCGTTTGAGAGCAACCCACCTTGAAACCTTTGAGAGAGAGAAATCCTTGCGAGGACAAAGCCCAAACACCCAGAGCCAAAAAGTGTTAGGCATCACTGAAGACTTTCTGTCTGTGTGACCTGAAGACTTATTACACTTGAGGACTGTGAATCCTCCAGCCGGTTACGCGTCACGTTCTGAGCATCCAAGAGTCATTGTGGATTGCCGGTGAACGAAGTCTGTGAAGGTTCGGAAGTCTACCTTGAAGACTTACCAGAGTGATTGGGTGAGTATTGTGTGTCCTTAGCTCAAGGGTAATAAGGTGAAGACGCGGTCTTCTGAGTTGAATCTCAGCCTCCCTAACCAGACGTACAGTTGTCACAGCAACTAGAACTGGTCCAACAAATCATGTGTCTTCAACAAGTGACTGGTTCTATCCTCTCCCTCCCTTTACTTAGAGTTTGTCTTCGTGAAGTTATTGCCTATCTGTCGTACCTGCTTGACTTCATTGCTTGACTACTATTGTTGGTTGGCTTCATACTATCTTCCATCCTGATCCTTACTACTAAGCTGCTATTAGTCTTTGTACTTTCACATTATTGCATACTTGACTATGGTTTGCTTGTTGTAGTTTATCTTCCCCTGCAATATCAATTAGGTCATTTCTATTGTTTGTCTTCGAAACTTCCATGTTTTGAAGACTTTCATAAAAATTGCCTGTTCACCCCCCCCCTCTAGTCGATAACTAGCACCTTCATCACTAAGCACTTTGAGCAAGCAAGCCATTAAGCAACACCTCATCCCCTCTTAATAGTATTGGCTTTTCCTATGGACTCAGTGTGATCTTGGATCACTAAAAGTAAAATGTAGAGTCTTGTGCTTTTAGCTTGAGCCAATCCTTTGTCCTTAGCATCTTGAAGGGTCCACTTTTCGCATCCATGCCATGCCAATCATTGAGCTTTCCTGAAATATTTATCTTGAAATAACATTAGCTCAATGAGCTATATGTTGTTAGGAATTACCAAAACCACCCAGGGATAGTTACACTTTCACATGCAGATCTTTCTGGACAGAAGAAGCACTCCAAATCAGATGGGGATTAGAAGACGACAAACCTCAGCGAGATCCTCGCCGAGGAAACCCACACGACCTCCGGCAAGATCCTTGCAGGGGACGACCATGATGCCACGGCAAGACCCTTGTCGGGGCCCCGGCAAGGCCCTTGCCGAGGACATCCGCAGGTCCACAGCCAGGCCCGCGCCCGCCAAGTTTCCACCACTGCTCCCATGTAGCTGCTAGCCCACCAGCTAGGCAAGCACCTGCGTGTCGACGTGAGGCTTCCAAGCCAACTCAGCGCATGCCTATGTTGTGGCTTGCATATCTTCGTGAAGGCCCTACCACCACGCCACCTCAGCAGTGGGCCAACCTACATGGTGCTGACCGCCTCGCTGTCCCGGGCGCGTGTTGAAGCAGGGCGAGTCGATGGTAAAGCAAGGGGACACATCAAAGGCGCATTTAATGTGTCTTGTCCCGTAATGGCTAAGCCATAAGCTTAGCCACTGTACACCGATGCCACGTCATGTGTGCTACTGTGGCGATCCCCTTGACTATAAAAGGAGGCCCGAGGCATCCAGGAGAAGGAGTCGGGCCCTAGGACAAGTTACGCTCATTGTAGCTAGCTCAAGAACTCCAAGAGCACAGATATACACACCAAAAGCAGGACTAGGGTATTACGCATCTTCGCGACCCGAACCTGGGTAAACGACCCAAGTGCTTTTGCTGACTGTTGATCCCGCTCTTCTCATGACCCCGCCCCTGCAACCGTAGTAGGGATTCTTGTGATCCCATAGGTGTCGTTTCCACCGACAGCAATAGTCTTTTTACTCGTTCAAACTGACGCAACTACATGACATGTACTCTTAGAAATAACAACATACAACTTTCAGTGGTAGCTGAACCTTAGTACTAGCTACTTGGACTGATGCATAAGTTTAAGTTTTTTTGACTTGAACTGAAACTACCATACTAGAGGTACTGACAGTAACCTCGACATCCTAATTGTGCATCAAGCGACAGGGGTGTAATGAACTATCGCAAGCATTTGCAATGTACTGTCACCTTCTGCATCATAGGAACATGTGACACTGATGCAGCACACATGTAGTACTGATGAACCTAATAGTGTAACATGTAGGCAGAGCATAGTAGCACTGATGAACTGATGAACTGAGACAAATGTGGTAACTATCTTCATTCAAACCCAGATCTGAAAAACTTGGTGTGGCTAGTAATTTGTGTGGGAAGAAGACATCATCTGCATCCTGTTGCATCTGACTTCTCCTTCCTCTCGTTGGTGGCGTATTGGCAAAAAACTTGGAAGGTGGAGCTATTGTTGTGGGGAGACGACGGCTGCTTGTGGTGGAGCTCCGTCGACGAGGTTTGGCGAGGGGTGGAGGGAGGAGGCATGGATCACGGCCCAGGCGGCGGGGAGGCGCGCGGGGAATCTCCGGCACCAGGCGGCGGGAGGCGCGCGGGGAAGCTCCGGCACCAGACGGAGGGAGGTGCACAGGAAGGCTCCGGTGCCCGGCAGCGCGGAGGTGGGAGGGGAGGCTCTGATGCCCGACGAGGCGAGCGATGGTGGTGGCGGTCGGGCCGGCGGGATGGCTTGATGCCAGCATGTCGGGGGAGTGGTGGGTGGGGATCGGGGTGGGTGTGGGGGTGGATGGTGCAAACTCGCCGTTGGGCGGGTCATGGCGCCGCGGGCTCCCTCGCTCCGGCTGCCGCCGTCGCTCACTCGCCCGTGATGACTTCCTCCGGCGGTAGGAAGCGGGTTCGGTTGGGGCTGGGTCAGGTCGGGGACGCGTCGCGCCCTTATAGGGCCGGGGGGTAACAAATAATATTCTGTTACTAGTAACATAATAGCCCGGCCCTATATATATTATCAGTGAAGAACATAGTCAGAAAGACTAAGGAAATTGCAAAGTTGAAGAATTTGAAAGTTGAAGAAATTGCAAAAATTCAAATTGAAGATTTTCAACGTTGGTTGGTGGCGTATCCCACCGTATAAGCATGATGATTTCAGACACCGTGTACAATTGTCGTAGGGTTTTGAGAATCAAATGCTTCATTAATTTCTTCACACTTAGAGGGTTAGTCTTCATTGATTGAAGAAAAACGTTACTTCGTATGTTGCACATCTAAGTCATCAATTTGCATAAGTGTTAGGATGTGTGTCTTTTTCAAAGAACATTCGAAGATTCCAAGATACTTAGCTCACACCGCAACTTGCTAAATCTCTTCTCATCCAAGGGCTTTGTGAAGATATCTGCCAGCTGATCTTCAGTATTCATGTGGTCAATGGAGATGTCGCCCTTCAACACATGGTGACGAATCTGGATGTGCTTAGTATTTGAGTGCTGAACAGGGTTATGAGCAATCTTGATAGCACTCTCATTGTCGCTGTAGAGTGGCACATTCTTCACATTCATGCCATAGTCCTTGAGGGTTTGCTTCATCGACATCAATTGAGCATAGCAACCACCAGCAATGTACTCAGCTTTAGTAGTAGAGAATGATACGCAGTTCTGCTTCTTCAAGGACCAACATACCAAGGATCGTCTGAGGAAATGACATGTGCTTGAGGTTGACATGCGATGCACCTGATCACCAGCATAGTCAGAGTTAGAATATCCAATGAGATCAAAAGCCGAGCCCTTGGGATACCATAATCCAAGTGTTGGAGTGTGAGCTATATCTCAAAGAATATGCTTCACAGCCTTATGGTGTGACTCCTTCGGTGTAGCTTGAAATCGGGCACACATGCAAACACTAAGCACAATATCCGGCCTAGATGCACATAGATACAATAAAGAGCCAATCAAGGAGAGGTATACCTTTTGATCGAAGTCTTTACCATTTTCATCGGTGCATAGATGGCCATTTGTGGGCATAGGGATTTTGAAGCCTTTGCAATCTTGCATGCCGAATTTCCTTAACACATCCTTGAGGTATTTCTCCTGGGATATGAATATGACATTGTGTTGTTGACAAATTTGAAGACCTAAGAAGAATTTCAACTCTCCGATCATAGACATCATATAGGTAAAATTCGTCACTGTAATGTTGGTTAGTACAGCCAAAGATAATATCATCAACATATATTTGGCACATGAATAATTCATCAACATATGTTTTGGTGAAAAGAGTTGGGTCGAGTGAACTAGGTTTGAAGCCTTTCTTCATGAGGAATTCCTTCAATGTATCATACCACGACCGAGGTGCTTGCTTGAGGCCATAGAGGGCCTTGTTGAGTCTGAAGACGTGGTCTGGAAGTTTCGGATCCTCTAAACCTGGTGGTTGAGCAACATATACTTCTTCCTCAAGCTTACCATTGAGGAATGCACGTTTCACATCCATTTGATGTAAGATGATATTATGATTGTTAGCATAAGCAAGCAATATGTGAATAGCCTCAAGTCTAGCAACAGGTGTGGAAGTTTCATCAAAATCAATTCCTTCAACCTGTGTGTAGCCTTGAGCTACAAGACGAGCCTTATTCCTCGCCACAAGGACATTTTCATCTTGCTTGTTCCGGTAGATCCATTTGGTGCCGATGATATTGTGCTTGCGTGGGTCTGGTCGCTTGACAAGCTCCCACACATTATAGAGCTCGAATTGATGTAATTCATCTTGCATAGCTTGAATCCACTTAGGCTCCAGAAATGCTTCATCAACTTTGGTGGGGCATGTGATAGAGACAAATGCAAAATGCCCACAAAAGTTAGACAAATGTGAAGCTTTTGAGCGCGTGAGAGGATCTGGTGCGTTGATATCATCGATGATTCTCTCAATATGCACTTCATTTGCAATGCAAGGATGAGCAGGTTGACGAATTTGATTTGGCACAACATTTTCTTCAGGGCCATTTTCTTCAGTAGCACCAGCATGATTTTCTTCACGATGTGGAATGATTTCTTCTACAGATTCTTCAGTGGGAATGACATCCTCATTAGCCTTGAACTTGATGGATTACTGAGGTGTCATTTCATCTATCATAGGAGGTAAGTGCTCTCTTTGCGAGACGTTAGTTTCATCGAATCGCACATCTACAGTTTCAACAACCTTGTGGTGTCGGATTTCGGGTTCCGCAAACCCTTGATAGGTTCGAACTCTGGGGTGCGTGCGGAGATCTCAACCTACCCAGCCTGCCTACTCGCGATCCTCTAAGCGTAGCGTGTCGAGCTCAAGGGAACAAGAATACACAGTTGTTTATCCTGGTTCGGGCCACCTTGTCGTATAATACCCTACTCCACCGTTTTGGTGGATTGATTCGAGGGGCTGAGGATGAACTAGTACAGTGGATGAACCGGCCTCAGGAGGTGAGGTGTTCTCGAGTTCAAGAGAGCTGGTGAGGTGGTTGGATAAGAATGGATCCGATACCTATTCTACTCTTTTCCTCTTGGTTCGACCCCCCTTCTATGTTGGTGGCTAAGTCCTATTTATAGTGGCCTTGGTCCTCCTCCCAAATGTTGGCGAGAAGGGATCCCATAATGACCAGATTTGAAGGCGGACAAGAAGTACATCCTATCTTGACTAAAGTGGTCTTTGCCTGTTGTCGGTGTCAAAACCGGCGGATCTCGGGTAGGGGGTCCCGAACTGTGCGTCTAGGTGGATGGTGACAGGAGACAAGGGACACGATGTTTTTACCCTGGTTCGGGCCCTCTCGGTGGAGGTAAAACCCTACTCCTGCTTGATTAATATTGATGATATGGGTAGTACAAGAGTATATCTACCACGAGATCAAGGAGGCTAAACCCTAGAAGCTAGCCTATGGTATGACTGTTGTTCGTCCTACGGACTAAACCCTCCGGTTTATATAGACATCGAAGAGGGCTAGGGTTACACAGAGTCAGTTACAATGGTAGGAGATCTACATATCTGTATCGCCAAGCTTGCCTTCCACGCCAAGGAAAGTCCCATCCGCACACAGGACGAAGTCTTCAATCTTGTATCTTCATAGTCCAGGAGTCCGGCCGACGGTGATAGTTCGGCTATCCGGACACCCCCTAGTCCAGGACTCCCTCAGTAGCCCCCGAACCAGGCTTCAATGACAATGAGTCCGACGCACATATTGTCTTTGGCATTGCAAGGCGGGTTCTTCTCCAAATTCCATGTACTCGCCGAATGGTGTCCGGCTTCTTATAAATGCTGCGCTCCTTGGCTTCCACGTCCAATAATGGCCATCTTCCACGTGTCGTACGAATGCGAAAAGCCAGGGCATTTATACATTCCACCCCCTAGCTGCGCGAATGAGCCGCCTATAAAGAGAGGCAAGGATCCAGATCCAAATCACACCATCCTGCTCCCACGAGTATTCATCGGGGCGCTTCTGACCAAAAATCCATTCCATCATGGACAGCCGACATGGCTCCTCCTCTCGCGCTCCCAGCCCTCAGCCAGGAGATTGGGGAAGATGCTCGGTCCCGCAAAATGAGCTAGTGACGCTCCAAGCTGAGGGATTTCTTCCCCCAGCCTTTATGGTTCCGGTTCGAGCCGGACTTGCCACCTACAAGGGCGGAAAGCAGGTGGAGAGCGTCCCCAATCCCTCCAAAGGGGAGCGGGTATGCTTCGTCCCTTATCTAATAAGAGGACTCGGATTTACCATACACCCGTTTCTCTGGGGGCTCCTGGAGTTCTACGGGCTCCAGCTTCACCACCTTACGCCTGCCTCCATCCTGCACATCGCGGGCTTTGTGGCCCTTTGCGAGCTGTTCTTGGGCGTCGAGGCCCATTTTGCGCTGTGGTAGAGATTATTCTGCCTCGTACCCCGTTCTCATGAGGGGTCGATATATCAAGTGGGCGGAGCCGAACTATGGCGCATCACCAGGACCGGATATCTATCCGGAACCCCGAAGAAGGCGTCCGAAGACTGGCCTTTGGAATGGTTTTATATGGAAGACGCCCCGCTACCGGACCCAGTTTGGATCGGCCTCCCGGAGTTCAGCAACGCTCCTCTGAAGAAACGCCTGAGTTGGTGCCCACGGAGCCCTCAATGGGAGAGTGATAGGGACGTCCAGTATCTGATGGGCCGAATAAGGTTACTGGCCCATTCCGGATTGACCATGATCGGGGTCATGGCCACATGCATTATGTGAGGGGTGCAGCCGCTCCCGTATAGGGGCCACCCCATGTGGGATTTCAACAGGGAGGATGATGCCACCCGTCATGGCCGCAAGGGGCCGGGATCGGTAGACGATCTGGTGAAGATCCTGTCCAGCCTGTACAAAGGGGAGAAGGAGGACTTCCTCCGTGCTAGTCCATTGAATGGATTTTCCATGAACAACCCTCGGAGCTGGGTAAGCGGACATTTGTCTAGCCGATCCATATTCCCAAAGTTAAGTACCTCACTTTGTGATTTTGACGCAGGAACTGCACCGGGGCATAGAGGTATACACAGCCTGGCCCCACAACCCGAGGATCTAGAATGATCCCTCGATCCGGCCTCCGGAGAGGATCCGGACATCGAGGTGGAGCTGATTGACGGGGTGTTCCACCAACCTAGCATCGACAATGCTTTGGTCGCCATTACGGCCGACTACCCCGGAATATCTCCGGCTTCCCAGGTAACTGTGACCGGAGTCCTGACACCATTACTCATCCATGCTTATCTGACCACGGTACCAATGGTGTTCCGCAGGAGGTGCCTTCGAGGCGGGAAGCCGAGCCCGCGGCGGCTGGCCAACAAGGGGCAGCTCGGCCCAGCAGGCGGAAAAGAAGTGCGGCGTGGATCCGAACGTCGCCGCAACGGTATGGCATGCCACTATGTTTCCAGGAAAGATTCCTGGAAGGCATATTAACGCTCGGGGTTTTTCTTTTCAGGAGAAAGAGCGCTCACCGGACTGTGTCCGGGGAGATTGCCAATCAAGCCTCTGCCAGCCAGGCTCCAATGCCAGGTCCGGAGGGGAGGCGAACGCAAGGCGCGCATCGGGTGCTCATTCAACGGAGGACGCCGACCGGTTGTCCGCCACCAGATCTGAAGTGGAGAGCGCCATGAATCACAGGCGCCGCCGGACAATGCTTCGTGACACATGCTTTTCCCCAGAGGCGTTAAATGCCTTTGATTCGGGAGATGCGCACCTCCGTGCCGCTCGAGATGGTCTAGCCAGAGCCACGGAGCAGTATGTGAAAGACATATGGGTGAGGAATTTTGACAGTTGTATATGCCAGTAGCCCCCGAGACTTAAAATAGTTAGAATACTGATTTAAGGATCATTTGTTATGCAGGATCTTACGGAGAAGAATAACCACCTGTCCCAGGAGCTTCAAGAGTGCAAGGCCCAACTTGAAGCCGCACTGGCCACCACGGGAGGAGCCACAGAGACCCCCTCCGGTAATATATACTTTCGAAAGAGAAGTAGTTTGTGAAGTGCGGCGTGTGCATGGGTCTGACAATAATATTACAGATGGTGCCGGACTAGATCCCGGACAGGCAGCAGCTACTTCGCCAGGTAAAGGCCGGCGAGAAGGTGTTGACAAGGGTGCGGCAGGAGAAAAATAACCTCCAAGATGCCCACGCTCAGCTGGGCAAGGAACTAAAAGATGTTCGGGTCCAGCTGTCTTACTCCGTGAAGGAGAATCTGCGGCTTCGTCGCGGCATTTATAGTAAGTGCTTGAACGAACTTTTGAAAACAAGAGTTCAGCGAGGAAGTCGATTAACCAGAATATATCTGTAGGTATGCTCAAAGGCCGTCCTGCAGAGGAAATGCCCGGTTAAACGGGTGACCAACTTCCCGAGCTGTTGCAACTGCACGAACGAGTTCGGCAGGTGATGAGCAGCGTCGCCGAGGCCTTATGGCCGTCTGTCTCCCTACCCGAGGGTCTTGGAGGGCTTGTGGAGAAGCTTCAGGGAGCACAGCGGCGCTTCCGTCTGTGGAAGATATCGGCTTGCTGTCAAGGTGCCAGGGAGGCCTGGGCCATGGTGAAGACGAGGTACACGAAGGCCGATCCAAACCACATGGCCGAGGTCGGACCTGTGGGGCCCGATGGGAAGGAGATCCATGTGAGCTTAATGTACGGCCAAGTAGAGTTGGCCGCAAAGTATTCCTAGCGGGACTATAAACTAGACATCCTGTTAGATGGTATTGAAGAGGAATACAATCAGTCAGTTTGACTATGTAATTTAAAATGACATGTAAAATGCCTTCTAGCCGGATTGTAGATCGTTTGTCATTGCGGACCTTTTCGCTTCAACCTCAGGACCTGACAGTCCGGAGTGTGTCCGAATACCCTCGCGGTTATAAAAAAACAAGGGCATGCGTGGAGACCAGGCGTAGGGGTCATTAGTGCTTTAGCAGACAAGTGCCCAACTAGTTATGTTATATTACATGGTTAGTAAGAAACATCTTCCAGGCAGAATAGTTCCGTTAGGGGTTCCTTTCCCTGGGAGGCATGCCCTAAAGTGTATGTCCGGACTGCGAAAAAAGCTGGAAAGCATCTGGAGGCAGATAAATAAATAGGTAAGAAATCGTCTTTTAGTTCACCGACCGAATATTCCCTTAAGAACGCTAGCTTTTGGCTTCACCCAGTCTGAGGTACACATCTGGCTGACCCGGCAGTAACAATCGCAGAGGTGCTCCCTTTACCTCCTAGCCGAACAATCAGGAACGTAGGGGTAAGCACAGGAGCCAGGCAACCCAGCTTGGCCAAAACTTAAGTCATATCGATGCATATAATGGTGAATAAAAGGTACATGCGGAAGTGCGACACATGTGTTGGGCATGAAGCCCGTATAAATAAGCTTCTGTTAAAGAAGCCCCCAGGTATAATGAGTGCGAGCAGCACGTCAAGTGTGTGCGAACAATGTGCAGATCAGCCTCCAAAGGCTTTAGGAAGAAAAAAAGGAGGGAGAAAGAGAGAAACAAAAGACAACTAAAGTATAAAATGTGGACGGAGGAAGGAGACGAACTCAGAGTCCGGCGCTAGGCGTAGAATCTTCGGAGACGGGCTGCGTTCCATGGGTTCGGCTCGAGTCGGTTGTCCGATGCATTTCGCAGACGGTATGCTCCGCTGGTCAGGACTTGGTCGATGATGAAGGGACCTTCCCATTTGGGCTTGAGTTTGTCCTTTTTCTTGTCCGGCAGGCGTAGAACTAGTTCGCCAACATTGTATGTTTTGGCCCGTACTTCTCTGCTTTGATATCTTCGAGCCTGCTGTTGATAAAATGCGGAACGGGCTTTTGCCACGTCGCGCTCCTCCTCTAAGGCGTCCAAACTGTCCTGCCGATCCAGCTCGGCTTCTCTTTCTTCATACATACACACGCAAGGTGAGTCATGAATTATGTCGCAGGGCAAGACTGCCTCTGTGCCGTACACCATGAAAAATGGTGTGAATCTGGTAGTGCGATTCGGCGTGGCACAGCCCCCAGAGTACAGAGTCGAGCTCCTCTAACCAGTTCGTGTTAGATTCCGTGAGGGACCGCACTAGTCTGGGTTTAATGCCTCTCATGATTAGACCATTTACTCGCTCGGCTTGACCGTTAGTTTGAGAGTGATAGACTGAAGCGTAGTCGAGCTTGATGCCCATGTTTTTGCACCAGAGTTTAACCTCGTCGGCCGTGAAGTTTGTGCCATTATCAGTGATGATGCTGTGGGGGACGCTGTAACGGTGTACTACCCCTGATATGAAGTCTATCACGGGTCCGGATTTGGCCGTCTTAACTGGCTTGGCCTCTATCCATTTGGTGAATTTATCCACCATGACCAATAGGTATTTTTGCTTGTGGGTTCCCCCATTAAGGGGTCCAACCATGTCAAGCCCCCAGACCGCGAACGGCCAGGTGATGGGTATGGTTTTCAGGGCGGTGGTGGCATGTGGCTTTGATTAGCAAAGAGCTGGCAACCGACGCATCATTGGACTAAATCCTGAGTGTCTGTCCGGGCCGTTGGCCAATAAAATCTTGTACGGAAGGCCTTGCTTACAAGGGCCCGGGCTGCGGCGTGGTGCCCACCGAGTCCGGCATGAATTTCAGCCAGAAGATTTCGCCCTTCCTCTTCGGAGATGCACCTTTGAAGAACTCCGGTTGTGCTTTTCTTATAAAGCTCTCCCTCATGTACATTATAGGCTTTAGATCACCGTACTATGCAGTGGGCCTCGTTTTGGTCCTCGGGAAGTTCTTGCCTAGTTAAGTAAGCTAGGAAAGGCTCGGTCCACGGGGCAATGACTGCCATTATTTCGTGGGCTGAAGGTGTTGTTTCATTAGCAGAACCACCGATTGTGTCAGAATGTGCAGTGTCGGGCAGTGCTGTTGGGTCCGGATTGTTATTTCCAGACTCCCCTTCCCATAGTACGGATGGCTTGAAAAGCCATTCCAGGAAGATGTTGGGGCGACGGCATCGCGCTTTGCGCCGATGCGTGCCAATACGTCCGCCGCTTGATTATTATCTCGGGCTATATGGTGAAATTTGAGCCCTTCAAACCGAGCTGACATTTTCAAAACGGCGTTACGGTAAGCTGCCATTTTCGGATCCTTGGCGTCGAAGTCTCCATTTATTTGGGATATCGCGAGGTTCGAATCCCCTCGCACCTCTAGGCGTTTAATGCCCATGGAGACCGCCATCCGGAGGCCATGTAGAAGGGCCTCGTATTCGGCTGTGTTGTTGGAGTCCGTGTACATTATCTGAAGTACGTATTGGACTATGTCCCCGGTTGGGGACGTCAGGACGATGCCAGCCCCCAGGTCGGCCAACATTTTGGAGCCGTCGAAGTGCATGATCCAGTTAGAATATGCGACGTACTCTTTAGGGAGTTCGGCTTCAGTCCATTGGCAATGAAGTCGGCCAAAACTTGCGACTTGATAGCTCGCCATGGTTTATAGGTTATGTCAAATGGTAGGAGCTCGATGGCCCATTTTGCAATCCTTCCGGTCGCGTCGCGGTTGTTTATAATGTCATTGAGAGGTACTTCGGAGGCTACTGTTATCGAACACTCTTGAAAGTAGTGTCGGAGCTTCCGGGATGCCATGAACACTGCGCACGCTATCTTTTGATAATGTGGATACCGGGTTTTGCATGGAGTTAGGACAGTGGATACGTAGTACACTGGTGTTTGAAGAGGGAACTTATGTCCGTCCATTTCTCACTCAATGACGAGCACCGCGCTTACAACTTGATGTGTTGCCGCGATATATAATAGCATTGGTTCTCCCACATGGCACGGCCAGGACCGGATTTGTCGCCAATATGGCCTTTATTTCTTTGAGTCCGGCCGTGGTGGCATCCATCCACTCGAAGTGTTCGGTGCGCCGGAGGAGGCGATAGAGGGGTAATGCCTTTTCTCCTAAGCGGGAGATGAAGCGGCTTAGAGCCGCCACGCATCCAGTCAATTTTTGTATTTGCTTGAGGTCTTTTGGGATATCCAATTGTGACAGAGCTCGGATCTTGGCTGGGTTTGCTTCAATTCCTCTACCGGATACAATGAAGTCCAAGAGCTTTCCAGCTGGCACGCCGAAGATGCATTTTTCCGGGTTGAGCTTAATGTCATATGCTCGGAGATTGTCGAATGTGAGCCTCAAGTCGTCTACTAGAGTTTCGACGTGTTTGGATTTGACGACTACATCATCTATGTATGCCTCCACTGTTTTGCCGATCTGGTTTGCCAGACATGTCTGAATCATGCGTTGGTATGTTGCGCCGGCGTTTTTGAGCCCGAAGGGCATTGTGTTGAAGCAGAATGGTCCGTATGGAGTAATGAATGCCGTCGCGGCTTGGTCTGGCTCTGCCATCTTGATTTGATGGTAGCCGGAGTATGCGTCGAGGAAGCACAATGAATCGTGTCGTGCGGTAGCGTCGATAATTTGATCGATGCGGGGAAGGGGGAAAGGATCCTTTGGGCAAGCCTTGTTAAGGTCCTTGAAATCGACACACAGGCGCCAGGATTTGTCCTTCTTTGGTACCATTACCAGGTTTCCTAGCCAGTCCGGATGTTTTATGTCTCTGATGAATCCGGCTTCTAATAGCTTGGCTAGCTCCTCTCCCATTGCCTGTCTTTTGGGTTCGGAAAATCGCCGAAGAGCCTGTTTGACTGGCTTGAATCCTTTTAGGATATTTAGGCTGTGCTCTGCCAGCGGCGTGGGATTCCTGGCATGTCTGAGGGGTGCCAGGAAAAAATATCCCAATTTTCCCATAGGAATTCTCGTAGTGCGGTGTCTACATCAGCGTTTAATTGTGCCCCAATGGAGGCCGTTTTTGTAGGGTCCGTTGGATGGACTTGGAATTTGACTATTTCGTCCGCTGGCTTAAAAGAGGTGGACTTTGATCTTTTGTCAAGTATCACGTCATCCCTGTTCACCGTGGAGCGCAGCGCTGTGAGTTCCTCGGCCGCTAGGGCTTCAGATAGCGCCTCAAGGGCTAGTGCAGCTGTCTTATTTTCGGCGCGGAGTGCTACATCCGGATCACTAGCAAGGGTGATGATTCCGTTGGGCCCGGGCATTTTGAGCTTCATGTACCCGTAATGGGGTATAGCTTGAAAAATTGTGAATGCCTCTCGTCCTAATAAAGTGTGATATCCGCTGCTGAACGGGGCCACATGGAACGTGATCTCCTCGGACCTGTAGTTGTCCGGCGAGCCGAATACCACATCTAGTGTGATTTTTCCTGTGCAGCATGCTTCCCGACTAGGGATTATTCCTCTGAAGGTTGTGTTGCTTCGCCCAATGCGGCTCCAGTCTACTTCCATTTTTCGAAGGGTTTCCTCGTAGATGAGGTTTAATCCGCTGCCGCCATCCATGAGTACCTTAGTAAGGCGAAAGCCGTCCACTATCGGACTGAGGACCAATGCGGCTGGTGCTCAGGCTGTTCGGAATTTAGGTTCATCACTAGCATTAAAGGTAATAGCCGTGTCACTCCATGGATTTATGGTTGCTATTTGGTAGACTTCGGCAAGGCTGCGGAGTGTTCGTTTTCGCATATTGTTTGATGCGAAAGTCTCGAAGACTGTTAATACTGTACTGGAACTGCTGGGCTGGTTCTCTGGAGCTAGAAGCTCTTCGCCACTTTTGGCCACCTGCCGTAGTATCCAACATGCTCGAAGGCTATGCGTTGGAGTGGCGCCCTCTATGCTATGAATTTTGCAAGGTCCGTTGAGCCATCCCTCCAGTACGGTTTCGTGCCCTTTAGGGGTTTTTTGCTTTTTGGTTTTTAACCCAGGTGCCTTAATATGATCCACCCTTTTATTTCGGACTAGGGTTGTGTTCGGAGCCGGATTGTCCCAAAATTTGGTTTCGATTTTCCAGGCACTCTCCATCGCACAGTACTTTTGTACTATGGACGCCAGGCAGGCGAAGCGTGTAATTTCGCGACGACTTATGGCGTTCATGATTCCCTTGTCCGTGCAATTATTGCAGAAAATTGAGATTACGCTTTCCTCATGGCAGTCCTTTATCCTGTCCATAACCAGGAGGAATCTGGCCCAGTAATGATGTACTGTTTCAGCGGGCTCTTGCCGGATTCGGGATAGATCGCTTGTGTTTGGGTGGGCGGGTGGAATTAAATTCGGAACCCCATCCAATCTAAGACTCAGGGGCCGGAAAGTTTCCGAACTTGGAAGTTTGGTTTGTTGGATGTTGTCCAACGAATCCGGCCCGCTGCCTGACTGTAGGTTCAGGGTTTGATCAACGTCCGTTCCTCCGCAGGAATCCGGCATGGAGGGGTCGGGAATTTGGACATAGCTTGTCCTTAATGTAAAAGAAGATTCGCCGTGCTGTTCCTCCACCACAGCAACGTGGTGGGTAGCCTGGGGAGAGTTGATCTCTCTCAGATCGGTTTTAGGCCCAATCTGATCGTAGTCTGTAGTGACTCCCAGGGCGGCGATGCGATCAAATAGCTCATTTACGGAGGAGAGCTCCATCAGATCTAGCTGCTCGGCAAATTCCGAGTTGATGTGGAGATCGCTTTTGATAACCCGAGAGGTCATCGTCGGCGTGGCGGCCGAACAGGCGGTCATAAGAAAACCGCCTAGCCGGATAGTTTGGCCGATGGCCAGACCTCCTTTGGCGACGGTGCCGTCTTTAAAGACAGGACGAGGCATCCTTCCTGATTGCGACGGCATAGAGGAACTCTCAATGAAAGCACCAATGTCGGTGTCAAAACCGGCGGATCTCGGGTAGGGGTCCCGAACTGTGCGTCTAGGCGGATGGTAACAGGAGACAAGGGACACGATGTTTTTACCCAGGTTCGGGCCCTCTCGGTGGAGGTAAAACCCTACTCCTGCTTGATTAATATTGATGATATGGGTAGTACAAGAGTAGATCTACCACGAGATCAAGGAGGCTAAACCCTAGAAGCTAGCCTATGGTATGACTGTTGTCCGTCCTACGGACTAAACCCTCTGGTTTATATAGACACCAAAGAGGGATTGGGTTACACAGAGTCGGTTACAATGGTAGGAGATCTACATATCCGTATCGCCAAGCTTGCCTTCCACACCAAGGAAAGTCCCATCCGGACACAGGACGAAGTCTTCAATCTTGTATCTTCATAGTCCAGGAGTCCGGCCGACGGTGATAGTTCGGCTATCCGGACACCCCCTAGTCCAGGACTCCCTCACCTGCGAAAAGGCTCTGGTCGTGACGCTGCGATGGGCTCGGCGATGACCTCCGTCCTGCAGTCCTGGCGGTCTTGGTCTTGTTGCACCAGAATGGAAACCTTTGGCCAATTCCTCGGGACTCTGCGCCTGCCGCTTGCCTCCTTTGCACCAAGAGGAAACTGGTACTCTGCGCCCACTGGCACACGCCTGGCCTTGGTCGTCATTGCTCACGTCAGCTGAGCCTCATGAGGTGCACCTTGCATAGGATTCTTTGCCCCTCGGGAGCCAGCCTGAGGAGGCAGATCCCCTTAGAGGTCTTGGCGCCGTCCGCCTCGTGAGGCTTAGCCCCTCACGAGGGTCTTGAATTGTTGATGCTAAAGCTGGGCCGTAGTAGGCCGTCGATGGAGCTGCGCAATGAGTCACAGGCAGGCAAGTCTAGGTACCCCCGGATCCAGAACGCCGACAGTAGCCCGTGGGACCAAGGCACGCTCGGACTTGGCTTCGAGGCAAAGCCAAAGGGCAAGTGCGGAGCGCCACGGGCCCTAACCGCCTGCAGCCTTGAACGACATGTGGCGATTGATGGGACATGGGCGGAGATCTCAACCTACCCAGCCTGCCTAGTCGTGATCCTCTAAGCCTACCTCGTTGAGCTCAAGGGAACAAGGAGACACAACAGTTTATCCTGGTTTGGGCCACTTTGCGTGTTAATACCCTACTCCAAAGTTTTGGTGGATTGCCTCGAGGGGTGAGGATGAACTAGTACAGTGGATGAACAGGCCTCACGAGGTGAGGTGTTCTTGAGCTCAAGAGAGCTGGTGAGGTGGTTAGATGAGAATGGATCCGATACCTATTCTACTCTTTTCCTCTTGGTTCGACCACCCTTCTATGTTGGTGGCTAAGTCATATTTATAGTGTCCTTGGTCCTCTTCCCAAATGTTGGCGGGAAGGGATGCCATAATGGATGGATTTGAAGGGGGACAGGAAGTACATCCTATCCTGACTAAAGTGGTCTTCCCCTGCGAAAAGCCTCTGGTCGTGACACTGCGGTGGGCTCGACGATGACCTCCATCCTGCCGTCCTGGTAGTGTTGGTCTTGTTGCACCGGAATGGAAACCTTTGGCCCATTCTCAGGACTCCGCACCTACCGCTTGCCTCCTTTGCACCAAAAGGGAAACTGGCACTCTGCGCCCGCTTGTGCCCTCCTGGCGCCCGCCTGGCCTTGGTCGTCATGGCCCACGTCAGCCGAGCCTCGTGAGGGGCACCTTGCATAGAAGTCTCCGCCCTCGGGAGCCAGCCTGAGGAGGCCTATCCCCTTAGAGGTCTTGGCGTCGTCCGCCTTGTGAGGCTTGGACCCTCGCGAGGGTCTTGAGTTGTTGATGCTGAAGCTGGGACGTACCAGGATGTCAATGGATCCACGCAGTGGGCCGCAGGCAGGCAAGTCTGGGTAGCCCCGTATCCAGAACGCCGACATGTGGTGATAGGTGTTGAAGATTCTATAAGTGTGTGAGTCCTTTCCGTAACCAAGCATAAAACTCTCATGTGCTTTCGAGAATTGTGATGAGGATCTCTAATCCAACATTTAGCACCAAAGACTTTGAAATAACTTACATTGGGTTTCTTGTCAGTGAGGAGTTTATATGGGATCTTTTTGAAGAATTTGTGAAGATATACCCTATTGATGATGTGGCATGCAGTATCAATAGCGTCAGGCCAGAAACAAGGTGGAGTCTTGTATTCATCAAGCATAGTGCGAGCCATCTCTATAAGAGCCACGTTCTTGCGCTCCACATCACCATTCTGTTGAGGAGTATAAGGGGCAGATAACTCGTGAGTAATACCAAGTTCATCAAGATAGTCATCAAGACCAGTATTCTTGAACTCAGTCCCATTATTAGTCCTGATATGCTTGATCTTCACACCAAAGTTCATAGATGCTCTTGAGGAAAATCATTTGAAGACTTCCTGCACTTCAATTTTGTAAGTGATGATATGCACCCATGTGTAATGGGAATAATCATCAACAATGATAAATCCATATAATGATGCAGCATTAGTGAATGTGGTAGAATGAGTAGGGCCAAAGTGATCCATGTGAAGTAATTCAAAAGGACGAGAAGTGGTCATGATAGTCTTCAAGGGATGCTTGGCTCTGGAGATGTTTCCAGCCTCGCCAACCCCACAGAGATGATCTTTGAGGAATATGACACCCTCGATTCCAATGACATGCTTCTTCTTCGCGAGTGTATGCAAGTTCCTCATGCCAGCATGACCAAGTCGTAGATGCGATAACCAGACTTCTGAAGCTTTTCCAAGTAGACATGTGGCAGGTTGTGGTCCTGCAGAGAAATCAACAATATACAAGTCTCCTCTCCTAAAGCCTTTGAAGGCTTTGGAATTGTCAGATCCATTAGCACAACACAATGATACTTGCCAAAGACGACAACCATATCAAGATCACAAAGCATTGAGACACACATGAGGTTGAATCCTAAGGACTCGACAAGTTTGACTTTATCCATGTGTCTATCATTTGAGATTGCAACCCTACCAAGACCCAATACCTTGCTTTTGCCTTTGTCAGCGTAAGTGATATGCTTCAGATGAGATGGAGATAAAGTAGTGTCCATCAATAAGTACCTATCACCGGTTATGTGATTTGTACATCCACTGTCGAGGACCCACTCAGTAGCTTTGGGTTGTTCATCCTGCAGATGAATTAGTGCAACTTACGAACCCATATACTTAATCAGTGAAGAATATGGCATTAATTTCATCAGATGAATTTCATCAACAGTATAACAGATATAGGAACATGAAGACGTGAGAAATGAGTAATCCATTTCTTCATGATTAGCTTGCGTCCATTCAAGCATATTCAGGTCTTCAGCAAATTCTTTAGACAATTAAGTTCGTCTGGAGACCTGACCCTGCATAAGAGATTAGTTCATTTTCTTCACCACCCACATCTGGAGGGGTGGCAAAGAATTCATCATTCTGTGAGCTCCATAAGAGAAAGATGGCATTGAAGCCAGTGCACTTCATTTCATAGAAGAGGGGTTAGGGTAAGCATATGAATAAGCAAAGAAATTCTTCGAGGACTTATGAACATATTAGTTTGAAGAATAATGCGCATATTCATAGCCTTTTGACTTTCCCTGCGAAACAGAAGTGTTAGCACGATGATGTTCATATGATGATTTGGATCCACGTTAGGAATTTGATCCAGATGAAGAATTTGGTCCATATGAGGAGTTCGATCCATATGAAGATTTTGGTCTAGGTTTCCTATTCTTCCTAGGTGGTGTCATGATGACATTCACCTGAAGATTTTCAAGGCACCTTTTGGGAACCCAGATTTTCATCATAGGGGGACCATTCCTGCAGTAGTTCAAACATATCGAGCAAATACTTCACCATTCTGATCCTTGAACAATTTACAGTTGGAGTTAAATGAATCATCAAAGGAATATGAAGATTCAAAAGTAAAGCCATATAAAGTGAGTGCATCTACAGGAGGTCCTTTCGCAGCAACCCATGAGGTTTTGGGATACTGCTCAGGTTTCTAGTAGGTCCCATGAGCATTGAGTTTTCTCTCAAAGGCAATACCCTCTTTCTTAGGGTTCTTGTTAAAGGTCTGCTTTTTGAGCACATCACAAAGAGTACGATGCCCTTTGAGGCTTTTGTATATGCCTGTCACTTACAATTCCTTCAACCCTGCATTATCGTTAGTGCTACTTGTGGTATCCTTGGATGAGGAATTTGTGACCACAGAGATAGTTGAAGAATTTGCAGCAATAGAAGCATTTGAACATTCAGGTGAAGAATTAGCAGATTCATGCCCAATGCATTTCAAACATGGTGGAATAAATTCTTCCTGAGTGGAACTGATCTGTTGAGCAAGCAATTAATTGTTTTCCTTCTGAAGGTCTTCATAACTCACTTTTAACTTCTCATGATCTTGCTTTCTCTGAAGAAATTCATAAGAAAGCTTCTCATGATCAGCTAAGAGAGAGTTATGATGACTCTGAAGATTGTCAAACTCAAACTGAAGTCTCTAAAGATTATCAGTCGAAGTCTTAGTTCGATTCAATTCCTCACCCAGCAGGTCATTGCTTTTGTCTAGCAGATTTTGAACCTTTTCCAAAGCCTTTTGTTGTTTGACAGCAATCTTAGCAAGTTTGCAATAGCTAGGTTTGAGATTGTCATCAGATTCATCCTCACTAGATTCAGAGGAGGAATGTTTGAGTACCTTGGCACCTTTTGCCATGAAGCAATAGGTGGGAGCATAGTCATCGACATTCTTCTCAGCAGTGTTGGGAAGGTCATTTTCTTCAGCATTGAACATGGACTTGCTGACGTAAGTAGTAGCGAGGGCTAGGCTCGCCACACCAGAGTCTAACTCCTCAGATTCCTCCTCTACCACATTTTCCTCAGATTCAACTTCAAAGTCCATTTTCTTTCCGATAAATGCCCGAGCCTTCTTGGAACTTCTCTTCTTGGGAGATGAAGATTTTGAAGATTTTGATGATGAGGACTTTGAAGATTTCTTCTTCTTCTTTGATTCATCAGAATCGGCATCTTTGTACTTCTTCTTTGATTCCTTTTCCCAATGAGGACAATCAGACATGTAGTGACCAGGTTTCTTGCATTTGTGGCAAGTCCTCTTCTTGTAGTCACAGGATGAGGAATCATCACTTCTTGAGGATTTTCCAAAGCGACCACGGAGAGAGAACTTATGGAACTTCTTCACGAGCATTGCTAGCTCCTGGTGCAGTTCTTCAGGATCACCAAGGCTGCTACCAGAATCTTCACCTTCAGATTCAAAGACTGCCTTGACATTCAGTGCATGTGATCTTCCATAGCTCGGCCCATAGAGGTCTCTCTTCTCAGCAAGCTGGAACTCATGATTATTTAGCCTCTTGAGGATATTAGCAAGATCTAGTGACTTGTAGTATCCTCATTCTTGAATCATCAGTGCAAGGGTATCAAATGAGGAATCAAGTGATCTCAACAATTTCTTCACCACCTCATGATCGGTGATGTCAGTGGCACCAAGTGCTTGAAGCTCATTTGAGATGTCAGTGAGGCGATCGGAAGTTTGCTGAACATTTTTCGTTGTCGAGTCTTTTGAAGCGGTTGAAGAGATTGCAAAGAACATCAACTTGGGAGTCACGTTGAGTGGAGACTCCTTCGTTTACCTTGGACAGCCTATCCCAGATCAGCTTTGCTATTTCCAAAGCACTCACTCTGTCGTACTATCCTTTGCTTAGATGACCACATATGATATTCTTCGCTTGAGAGTCGAGTTGCTTGAATCTCTTCACATCAGCGCATTCACAGACGGAGTGACCGAGGGAACACAATTTTCCACAACATACCAGAGATTGTTATCAATTTTCTCAAGATGCATGCGCATCTTATTCTTCCAGTAGGGGTAGTCCGTCCCATCGAAGGTAGGACACCCAGCCGAGACCTTGATCATTCTTGCAATCGGCATAACTAAAACTCTAGGTGGTTAAAACAAAATCACACAGAACAAGGGAGTACCTTGCTCTGATACCAATTGAAAGTGCATTATATCGACTAGAGGGGGGTGAATAGGTGATCTTTATTTTGCACCCCATAAGTTTCATCAGGTTTCCAGCATTGTCTTTGTAGTCCAATGCTTTTCGACTGGAGACCCTATCCTCCAAGAGAAATTAATTCTTCTTAACCACCCACATTTGAAGGGGTTGCTTAGAAGCAATGAGTCTAAGTGCAACATATGAGAACTTTGGCTTTGAAGCTATCACGCCCAATATGCGATCCTATCCGAGGGGAACTTGAATGTCCCACCAAGGATAGAAGCGCATATTGAAGATGCTTTCGCAAGGTGGACATCATTACATTGTACCATATACAACACAAATGGGGATACATGCAAAGACAAACAAATGCCACGTGAATACATCAATACATTGCACACACCATACAGAAGAGCAACATACAACTACAAATGAAAAGAAATGAAAAACACAAACAACATCCACCCTGCTAGCCTAGGCTGCAGACTAGGAACCTATCCCAACACCGGCGAGGAAGAAGAAGCAGAAGAAGAACTCCAAAACAAGCAAGCATCACTCTCATGTCATGTCATCGCATTACCTGTACTTGCATCTGTTATTGTAGTAATCTATGAGTCACGAGGACTAAGAAATCCCATTACCATGGGTAAAAGACTAGCAAAGCTTAATGGGCATGGAATGGGGAAGTGGTGAGGTTGGAGCAAGCACTAAGCATTGTATGGTGGCTAACTTACGAGTACAAGAGTAAACTATGCATAACGGTCGTGAACTAGTAATGATCAATATGTGATCCTAAACTACTTACGAGTCAATCATAACCCCGCCGTGTTCTCTTCCCGAGCTCCCTCAAAAAGAGACGGTCACGGTTATGCACGCGGTTGGTGTATTTTAATTCAGATCTCGTATCAAGTTCTATACAACCGGATAGTATAAATTTCCAAGTCTCCCCATAACCACGTGCATGGCTCTCAAAAAGATTTAACTCTGCAGGGGTGCTCCAACTTAATCCAGGATAAACTACCACACGCATCCGATGGAACATCCTCACACCATGAAGAATGTGATGCTTACGATAAGGAATTCCGGTGGACCCGCCTGTCCTCAAAGGTAAAAACTAAACCAGCAAGGCAGCCCGATGTGCCGACAACGCCGATAGGAGCCGTGTATCTTGATCTCAGGGCACAACCAGATGGGACAAGCTACGAGTAAAACATGTCCTCGAGTTTCCCCGTGGTGGCCCCGCAGGCTGCCCATTTTGGACCATTACCATCAGCACTGGCCCATCGGTATTATGTTGAATTAAGGAATCCTCGAGTAGAGCTAACTCCCTATGCATCAAATTATTATTATCGGTATTATTATGTTGGCAAATTTTCAAACCAAAGTGGGGAATTGCTGGTGGAGTTCTTTCCTAAGAGATTGGTCAGGGGGTTCCCATACACCCACATGTGTTAGGAGCGCTTGTCAAGGAACATAACACTAGTATGATGGAAACTGGGGTGGCAGGAGTGGAACAAAACACCAGGCAAAAGGCCAAGCCTTCCACCCTTTACCAAGTATATAGATGCATTAATTAAATAAGAGATATTGTGATATCCCATGATATCCATGTTCCAACATGGAACAACCTACAACCACATGTGCAACTACGAGTGCTATAAGAGGGTCTGAGCAAAGCGGTAACATAGCCAAACAACGATTTGCTGGGATGGTGGAAAAGGTTAGAGGCTTATCATGGCAATTTGGGAGGCTTGACAAAAACAAGTGGTAGGTAGTGCGACATGGCGATAGCATCGACACAAGTAGCAAAGCAATGATAGTAGTGATATCCAAGGTGATGGTCATCTTGCGTGAAATCCTGCTTGGAAGAAGATCGAGTCCATGAAGTACACGAACCAACGTAGTCGAATGAATCCTGACAATCGCAACTTAACCGGAACTATCATGAAGACGGACAACCGGAAAGAATCAAACAACACGGTAAACACATGAGCATAAACAATGCTTGATGCACAACCAAGTGTGATGCATGACAAGGTTAAATGTTGTTAACATGGCAAGAGGTGAACCATATGCAAGCTACCTATTTAGGCAAGTTTAAATGAGGCCTGAAACACATATAACAATTCCAGAAAATCCCCATATGCATATATCAAATTGGTACTGGTCTACCCTATACACAATTTAAATGTTGTTAAATAGCAAAATAAAGTGCACCATGTTAACCTACACATTTTTCTACCCCATTTACATCTAAAGTTTATTTAACTCGAAGCTACGGTTATAAAGATATGAAAAAACTATTTTAACATGACATTTAGGCAAATTAATGCAAATAATAATTTTAACCATTTTTTAACATGGATGAAAGTTGCAAATTATGAAACTACATGAAATTCTACCCAAGTTACATACATGACTTTTATTTGCATGCACGGTTATGTTAATATGAAATTTGCAAAATGGTCTAATATGCTGAAAGGTGTGCAATTTTTATATGAAGGAAAAACAGCAGCAGTAGATAGACACGGGCTGGGTAGCTACTGCCAGTGGCAAGTGGGGCCAGGGGGTTGGCCAATCGGTCAAGCTAAAAGGTCCACAAGGGCGTTGGGACCCTGGTGTCATAGGCACAGGCACAACAAAAGGCTACATGAAAGCAAAATAAAAGGTGACACTGGGATTTGATCCCTAGACTGGCTTCACAGAGAAGCACTATAATGGCCAGTTGGAATGATTGGTGCTGGTCATAACTGTGGGGATCGGACCAAGCTGAAACAAGTGTGCATGCATGTGAAATAATAGAGACAAAAAATCAGGAGGGCACTGGGTTTGAAATCAAGATCTCCTTGAGGTGAGCGCTAGTGGCTAACTAGCCAGGCTCCTCTTGGGTTTGTGTTTAAAAGAGGGGAACGACTCTACTTAACAAAAGGTAAAAGCATCGCCTTAGAATCACCATGGACGCACGGTGATTGCCGGAGACGACAGGGAGAAAGCACGGCGGCGCTAGCAGCAGCAGGGTAGTAGTGGACATGTGGAATCATGTGTGGTGTACATGTGCATGCATAGAAATGCAAGGTGTGGAGAAAAGAGGTCGGAGCTCGAGCATCGAGTTGCAGCTCGTCTCGGCTGCGGCATACAGCGATGCAGGGGTGAGCATGGCACGGTGAACAAGTGGCAAGTAAGCAAGGTGCGCGCGCAAGAGCAGATGCGTGCGGGTGCTACGGAGGCGTGTACGTGGGTGAGCTCGAGGTGCAAGCGGGGGTATAGCAGAGGTCGCGCTAGTAAGGATTTCCGGCGATCATGCCCTCGGATATGTACAGAAGGGTAGCTTTGTGGACGGAATCAACAAGGTGAAAAAGACCGGGAGGAGCAGGAGCTCACCATGGGTTTGGGGTGACGTCATGGTTCAACCGGAACATAGTGGAGATGGCAGGGAAGCGCGCTGAATGACAGCGGGGGACTTGGCGGGGCTTCGGGTCCGAGACAAAGAGGAAGAAGAGGTACTGGCCTTGGCACTCCTGGGCTAGGACTTGACACGGAAACAGAGCAGGGACGTCGAGGCACGCGTGCTGGAGAGGAGAGGGAGGCCGACGAGGTCGCAGATCATGCCGGAGGAGCTAGTCTCCCTCTCGGACATGGTGTCGGTGGAGGAGATTGCAGAAGCGTGAGGATGGCTTACCTCGTGGCGGTGGCAGAGAAAGGAAGGGGGGAGGAAGAGAGAACCCTAGGCAAGAGCCGGGGCTATATAGAGGCGCGGGCGTCGTGGTGCCCTTGTGTCAGTGGCACGCGTGGAAAGAGAGGAAGCGAGATAGAAGAAAAAGGTGGGTGGGTGGTACAGATTCATCCACTGACGTGTGGGTCCCACTTTGCCATGTGGGACAAGTGAGATAGAGGGTAGGAGGGGTTTGAGTAGGAAAAGGATCTGGAGGGACTAGGTGGGTTGCTGCCAGGCTGCGCTGGGCTGCTCTTCTTCTAATTCTCCTTTATTTCTTCAAACAGAAATAGAGAAATGAAAAGTGGTGTGATAGATGTGAGAATATATTTGAGCTTATGGATTTATGCAAGATTTGAATAAACTGGTTTGTGCATTTTTAAGGACAGAAAAATAATTCAAGTCTGAATTAAATTCAAACTTAAGCCATTTTTGAACCCAACCAAAACAAGTCCAAAGGAGCTGAAATGTGGCAGACAGGTTGAAGGCATGGTGGGAATTTTACATGAAAATAAATGTAATAAAGAAGAAAGGAGAAGTTTGGATGGTAGAGAAACTTGGGTGAACTTGATGAATGGTTGCTGGTATGTGTATATTGCATGAATGAGATGGAGATAAGAAGAAGAGGGGGTTTCACACAAGATCACACAACAAGACTTAAGGATGCAAACCAATGCATGATGATCATGATGTAATGAAATAAAAATGAGAAGAGGCACATGAAAATCAGGTAGCATATAACAAAGTGAGATGAACATGGCAACAACAAGGATGCAAGATATAGTCAATAATGGGCATGATGCAAGAAGAAAAATATGACAATGTTACTCATCATGATCATGACAACAAACAATTTAAACATACGACGTCAACACAAAAAATGAAAGGTGACTGGAGCATTGGTCTCGGGGCAACACAGAAGCCCTAGCAAATAGTTTCACAGGTGGTGAGTAGTACTCAAATGAATAAGGAAAAAAATTTCTTCGATTTGTGAACATAATGGTTCGAAGAATTATGGTCATATTCATGAGCCTGGTGATTGTTTCCCTGCAAAACATTGGTGTTAGGGTGACCATATGAGGTCTTCTTCTTGTATGAAGACTTTGGGCCATATGAAGCTTTTGGTCTGGGGTTTGTCTTCTTCCCAGGTGGTGTCATGATGACATTCATGGGAAGCTTCTCAAGAAGACTTTTAGGTACCCAGGTCTTCTTCATAGGGGACCCATTCCTGTAGTTACTTCCATTAAACCTGGCAAACACTTCACCATTCTGAGTTTTGAACAATTTATAGAAGGAGTCCAATGACTCATCAATGATGATAGGATTAGCATAGTTAAAGCCAGATAATGTGGATGGATCCACTTAAGGGCCCTTTGCAGCAACGCAGGTAGTTTTGGGGTACTGCTCAGGCTTCCAGTCGAATCCATCAACATTCATTTTCCTCTCGAATCCAACACCCTCTTTCCTGGGGTTTCGGTTTAGGATCTTGTCGGTGCAATAAACCATGGGTATGTTGCCTAGACCGTGCACAAGCACAAGGACAAAGATTACGACACCAAGATCAGACCAAGCAAGAAGGACCAACTCATCAAAGGGTCCAAGTGCAGATAAAGAATATCAAGATGAGCCAAAGAAGCAAGATACCGCGAAGGGAAGAACCTCCCTTGTCGGGCAGGCGAGCCTGGCAAGGTTCGGTTTGCACCGGAAGCGTACCCCCAGATCATCCCGGCAGGCCTTGCCGGGGCTTACAGAGTCTAGCCACTCCACCGCTCCACCTCACAAGCGACGCAAGTCATAAATCAGTGCGGTGTCGAGCCCCAAGGTGACTAAGTGGCTCCTTTTTGCTAGATGGCGGACACTTCCTACAACAAACACCTCCATATGACACCCGTCCTGAGACGTGTCAAGCAAGCAGGTCCAAAGCTGGCAAAATAGCCCAGCAAGGGTTGCCGGGAACACTGTGATGTGACACTAGACGACACATTTAATGTGCTATGTCAGCCTGCAGAGTTCGGTGTGATAGAACTATTTGCTATCTAAGTAGTGCATAAAGACTGATTTGCCACCGTGGTAACCCCTTAATCAATAGAAGGAGGCCCATGGCAACGGAAGAAGGGGTTGGTTAGCTGATGGGTTAGCTGACTCATACACTCATACGCGCATAGCAACTCTCGCCCTGAGGCAACCTTTGCCGCGCAAGTGTGCTATGTCCACCATCACATTTCCACTATCAATTCACCAAATCAGGAGTAAGGTTTTACCCCTCGCGGCAGACCGAACTTAGGTAAAACTGCTCAAGTGATCCCTTCTGCGTTGTGCTATGTTTCTCTACTCTTTGTGCAATGTGCCTATCCCCCCGCTGAACCAAAAAGGGCCCAAGGCCCCATAGGTGGCTATGGTTTCCCATGACATCTTTGGTGCGCTAGGTAGGGGGATCACTTGCACAAACCTGAGAGCGTCGGTAGCGCATTATCTTAATCGCCATCTTCATCATCGTCGGCGTCATCGACTATGGCGCATAAGAAGAACTATAGAGCTGCGACTCGCCCGTGCACCTCAAGGGCTCCGTCACCCTCGACCATCAACATCGCGGGAAATGCGGGGGCATGTGAGGATGTGGAAGCTAAGGGAGATGTTGTTGGCGTAGGCGGCATCGGCACCACCGCTCCCGTGGCCGAAGCAGAAGCCGGAGGCATCGGGGACGGATAGCATCAGCATCCCAGCGGCCACACTCCTCGAGGTATGGATGGGGGGTTACTTTGCATGCACCCTCTCTCCTCGCCTAAGGGCACAGTCGCAGTGGTGGCGCACGTTCTCGGGAGAATCGCAATCCTCCGGCCGCCCCTGCCGCGGGCGGGGCCGCAGGGCACACCCCACCCTGGAACGGACAGATCTAGTCACTGTGCCAAACAGAGCCGCTAGCCCCCAAGCCCCTCCACCGCGTCACCATGCCATCGAAGCGGCTGGTTTGCAACAACGACGACACGACACGCTCGCCACCGGCACCATCAGGATCTGAGAGACACTGCGGTCTACGTCATCATCACCTATGCCAAGCACTGCCTCCGAGGGCATGGCACGGGCCCAGCTAATGGCGAGATTCCCATCAGCAGCTGATCAGATGGATCAGTGACGAGCCACCATCCAGAGTCTGATTGGTTTTGCCGAGGCGGGAGGACCATAGCGAGCTGGCCCATCGCGGCCTCCCCAGGTGGCGGCAACAGCCCGTGCAGCTGGCCGTACGGAAGGGCCGCCCCCATGGTGCAATCCCCACCACGGCAAGTCGTACGGTAGCCACGTAACCAAGAGCCCGACGACGTATCGATGGCCTCCTCTGACCCTCGAGCATGTCAAAGCCAACGGGGAACCCCTGAGAACAGGTCAAGGGAAGGCGTGCGTGCCATCATCGAGCGGCGCCGCGACAACCACTGCCAGCCCAATGGGTGCGGTAGCCCCGACGTCGACGAGCCCGCACTTGGAGGTGGCGGGTACCTACCTTTTGAGGTCGGGTGCCCTGCCTTCACTCGTGAGCTGCGGCAAGTCCGTTGGCCGTCCGCTCGCACGTTCAAGCCAGAGATACCAGAGAAGTATGATGGGAGACTGAACCCGGTAGAGTTCTTGAGCATTTACACTATCGTTGTTCAGGATGCGGGGGGAAGAGATGAGAAGGTATTTGCCAATTACTTTCCTTTGGCGCTCAAGTCAAATGTGAGGTCTTGGCTGATGCAACTGCCGGAGATCTGCATTGTGACCAAGGATGACCTGTGCCATGAGTTCATTGGCGCCTTCATGGGTGGCCATCCAGAACCAGGACGGCCCAGTGATTTGCAGCTTCTCCAGTAAAAAGAAGGACAGACTCTGCAGAAGTACTTGCAAATATTCAGCAGAGTCCCCAGAAATATTCGAGATATCCACCCAGCAGCTGTGATAGCTGCCTTCCAGTCCAATGTGTGCAACCGTAGGATACATTCCAAGTGAACGCTTGGTTGCCCAAGACTGTGAAGGAGTTGTATACCTTGGTGGACAAGCGTACTCGGGTGGAAGTGGGGACGAAGCTCCCTGGAGAGGAAGATTGTGTCGACATCGACTCAGAGGATGACGATGAGTGCACCAGTCAAAGGAAGAAAGGCAAGAAGCACAACAAGAAACGCATGGATAAGGCAATGTTGACAGTTGAGAGATTGGGCACGCCTAGTACTAGCAAGAAGGCTAAAGCTGAAGCCCCGGCAAGGAAGCTGCTGCGTGCGCTGACTATCAGGAGGCTGCGGCTACCGAGAGGGCTGGGAAAGGTGATGCACTGTACTGCAAGATTCATCAGACCAAGGGCCACGATCTCCAAGAATTTCATTAGGTTGAGCAACTCGTCGGGAAGCAGAAGGCTGAATATGAGAAGCATGATAAGGAAAAAGGTCAGAACAACACTGGCGGAAAGAGCCGGGGTGGTGAAGCAAATCCCCCCGGCAAGGCTCCTCAGAACCAAGGGAAACCCAGCAGGGGTCAAGAGAAGGGAGATTGCAATGATGAACGTGATGGAGGGGGTGAAGAGGAAACTAGTGAGAAGGAATTCCAGAAAGCCACTGATGCCGTGTGCATTGACGGGGGTGCATCTTTGCACTCCTCTCACCGCCAACTTAAACAGTGGGCACATGGAAGTTAATACCATGGAGCCAGTGGCAGGTTCATGGAAACCTCTCAAATGGTCATGCATGCCCATCATCTGTGATGTAGAGGATCACCCGGACCGCACCACTGTGGCAGGGTGCTTGCCGTTGTTGGTCTCACCAATAATCCGCAACCTCAAGGTCACAAAGATGTTGGTTGATGGTGGGGTTGGGTTGAATCTGATTTCCCCACAAGTTCTCAGCAAGCTCTAGATAGCAAAAGAAGAGCTCAAGGCTACGGGCACATTTCAAGGAGTCAATCCCGGCAGGAGTCGTCCTAAGGGAAAGATCACATTGCCAATGACATTTGGGGGAGAGATGAACTACCAGACTAAGAAGATTGTGTTTGATCTGGTTGACCTCCCCCTACCGTACAATGGAATCCTTGGGCACTCGGCCCTGGCCAAGTTCATGGCGGCATCCCACTACGCCTACAACACCTTGAAGATGCCAGGACCGATGGGCGTCATTTCCATTCCGTCGGACAAGAAGGAAACAATGATATGTGAGGATAAGATGTACCGGACGCAGTCGCGGCAAAGGCCGCCGAAGACACATCGCCCGCCAAGGAAAGAAAGCGGAAGAAGAAGGATAGTAGGGACTCCAGGAAGCGTGCCTCTACGGAGTGCATAGCACCCGTTGATAATGTGCCAGAGAGTTCCAATAGAAAGAAGACCAAGGCTGTTGTACCCCATGTGAAAAAGTTCCCGACGGGGCTGGCCGGTACTAATGGTACTTTTACCATCAGTGCCACCCTTGATGAAAAATAGGAAAGCACGCTCGTTATCTTCCTGCGGGCGAATATCGATGTGTTTGCTTGGAAACCATCTGATATCCCCGGTGTTCCCAGGGAGGTAATCGGGCACTGATATGTCCATTCTGCATCATAATGCTTTTTGGAGTAATTCTCATGCCTTTTCTCTCATAATATGCAAGGTACACACAAAGGGGGAGAATTCTAGCAGCTGGAAATGTGGACGTAAAAAAGCTACGTCAGGCTAGCTATTCTGCACAACTCCAAATGAGCTAAAACTTCACGAGGATTTTTTTTATGGAATAAATTGTTGGGGAATGTAATAATTTCAAAAAAATTCCTATGCACACGCAAGATCATGGTGATGGCATAGCAACAAGAGGGGAGAGTGTTTGTCCATGTACCCTCGTAGACCGTAAGCGGAAGCATTATGACAACGCGGTTGATGTAGTCGTACGTCTTCACGATCTGACCGATCCAAGTACCGAACGTACGGCACCTCCGAGTTCAGCACACGTTCAGCTCGATGACGATCCCCGGGCTCCGATCCAGCAAAGCTTCAGGGAGAGTTCCGTCAGCACGACGGCGTGGTGACGATGATGATGTTCTACCGGCGCAGGGCTTCGCCTAAACTCCACGACGATATGACCGAGGTGGAATATGGTGAAGGGGGCACCGCACATAGCTAATGAACGATCCGTAGATCAACTTGTGTGTACTAGGGTGCCCCCCTGCCCCCGTATATAAAGGAGCAAGGGGGAGGCCGGCCGGCCCTAGAGGGCGCGCCAGGAGGAGGAATCCTCCTCCTAGTAGGAGTAGGACTCCCCCTTTCCTACTCCTACTAGGAGGGGAAAGGAAGGGGGGAGGGAGAAGGAAAGAGGGGGGCGCCGCCCCCCCCTCCTAGTCCAATTCAGACCAGAGGGGGAGGGGGCGCGCGGCCCATGCTAGCCTCCCCTCTCTCTTCTCCACTGAGGCCCATAAGGCCCATTACTTCTCCCGGGGGGGTTCCGGTAACCCTCCGGCACTCCGGTTTTCTCCGAAAACGTCTGGAACACTTCCGGTGTCTGAGTATAGTCGTCCAATATATCAATCTTTATGTCTCGACCATTTCGAGACTCCTCGTCATGTCCGTGATCACATCCGGGACTCCGAGCAAACTTCGGTACATCAAAACTTATAAACTCATAATAAAACTGTCATCGTAACGTTAAGCGTGCGGACCCTACGGGTTCGAGAACTATGTAGACATGACCTAGAACCATTCTCGGTCAATAACCAATAGCAGAACCTGGATGCCCATATTGGTTCCTACATATTCTACGAAGATCTTTATCGGTCACACCGCATAACAACATACGTTGTTCCCTTTGTCATCAGTATGTTACTTGCCCGAGATTCGATCGTCGGTATCCAATACCTAGTTCAATCTCATTACCGGCAAGTCTCTTTACTCGTTACGTAATGCATCATTCCGTAACTAACTCATTAGCTACATTGCTTGCAAGGCTTAAAGTGATGTGCATTACCGAGAGGGCCCAGAGATACCTCTCCGACAATCGGAGTGACAAAACCTAATCTCGAAATACGCCAACCCAACATGTACCTTTGGAGACACCTGTAGTACTCCTTTATAATCACCCAGTTACGTTGTGACGTTTGGTAGTACCCAAAGTGTTCCTACGGTAAAAGTTTCATTAAGTAGATATACCCATATCTGCTCAAATCATCTATGAAGGTGAGAAAATAACGATACCCGCCGTGAGCTTCAACATTCATTGGACCACAAACATCAGTATGTATGATTTCCAATAAATCAGTTGCTCGCTCCATAGTTCCGGAGAACGGCGTTTTAGTCATCTTGACCATGAGGCACGGTTCGCAAGTACCAAGTGATTCATAATCAAGTGATTCCAAAAGCCCATCAGTATGGAGTTTCTTCATGCACTTTACACCGATATGACCTAAACGGCAGTGCCACTAATAAGTTGCACTATCATTATCAACTATGCATCTTTTGGTTTCAAGACTATGAATATGTGTATCACTACTATCGAGATTCAATAAAAATAGACCACTCTTCAAGGGTGCATGACCATAAAAGATATTACTCATATAAATAGAACAACCATTATTCTCTGATTTAAATGAATAACCGTCTCACATCAAACAAGATCCAGATATAATGTTCATGCTCAACGCTGGCACCAAATAACAATTATTTAGGTCTAAAACTAATCCCGATGGTAGATGTAGAGGTAGCGTGCCGACTGCGATCACATCGACTTTGGAGCCATTTCCCACGCGCATCGTCACCTCGTCCTTAGCCAATCTTCGCTTAATCCGTAGTCCCTGTTTCGAGTTGCAAATATTAGCAACAGAACCAGTATCAAATACCCAGGTACTACTGCGAGCATTAGTAAGGTACACATCAATAACATGTATATCAGATATACCTTTGTTCACTTTGCCATCCTTCTTATCCGCCAAATACTTGGGACAGTTCCGCTTCTAGTGTCCAGTCTGCTTGCAGTAGAAGCACTCAGTCTCAGGCTTAGGTCTAGACTTGGGTTTCTTCTCTTGAGCAGCAACTTGTTTGTTGTTCTTCTTGAAGTTCCCCTTCTTCTTCCCTTTGCCCTTTTTCTTGAAACTGGTGGTCTTGTTAACCATCAACACTTGATGCTCCTTCTTGATTTCTACCTCCGCGGATTTTAGCATTGCGAAGAGCTCGGGAATAGTCTTGTCCATCCCTTGCATATTATAGTCCATCACGAAGCTCTTGTAGCTTGGTGGCAGTGATTGAAGAATTCTGTCAATGACACTATCATCAGGAAGATTAACTCCCAGTTGAATCAAGTGATTATTATACCCCAGACATTTTGAGTATGTGTTCATTGACAGAACTATTCTCCTCCATCTTGCAGCTATAGAACTTATTGGAGACTTCATATCTCTCAATCCGGGCATTTGCTTGAAATATTAACTTCAACTCCTGGAACATCTCATATGCTCCATGACGTTCAAAATGTCGTTAAGACCCGGTTCTAAGCCGTAAAGCATGGCACACTGAACTATCGAGTAGTCATCAGCTTTGCTCTGCCACACGTTCTTAACGTCGTCAGTTGCATCAGCAGCAGGCCTGGCACCCAGCAGTGCTTCCAGGACGTAATTCTTCTGTGCAACAATGAGGATAATCCTCAGGTTACGGACCCAGTCCGTGTAATTGCTACCATCATCTTTCAACTTTTCTTTCTCAAGGAACGCATTAAAATTCAACGGAACAACAACATGAGCCATCTATCTACAACAAACATAGACAAGCAAAATACTATCAGGTACTAAGTTCATGATAAATTTAAGTTCAATTAATCATATTAATTAAGAACTCCCACTTAGACAGACATCTCTCTAGTCATCTAAGTGATTACGTGATCCAAATCAACTAAACCATGTCCGATCATCACGTGAGATGGAGTAGTTTCAATGCTGAACATCTCTATGTTGATCATATCTACTATATGATTCACGTTCGACCTTTCGGTCTCTGTGTTCCGAGGCCATATCTGTATATGCTAGGCTCGTCAAGTTTAACCTGAGTATTCTGCGTGTGCAACTGTTTTGCACCCGTTGTATTTGAACGTAGAGCCTATCACACCCGATCATCACGTGGTGTCTCAGCACGAAGAACTTTCGCAATGGTGCATACTCAGGGAGAACACTTCTTGATAGTTAGTGAGAGATCATCTTAAAATGCTACCGTCAATCAAAGCAAGATAAGATGCATAAAGGATAAACATCACATGCAATTAATATAAGTGATATGATATGGCCATCATCATCTTGTGCTTGTGATCTCCATATTCGAAGCACCGTCCTGATCACCATCGTCACCGGCGCGACACCTTGATCTCCATCGTAGCATCGTTGTCATTACGCCATCTATTGCTTCTACGACTATCGCTACCGCTTAGTGATAAAGTAAACCAATTACAGGGCGTTTGCATTTCATACAATAAAGCGACAACCATATGGCTCCTGCCAGTTGCCGATAACTTCGGTTACAAAACATGATCATCTCATACAATAAAATATAGCATCATGTCTTGACCATATCACATCACAACATGCCCTGCAAAAACAAGTTAGACGTCCTCTACTTTGTTGTTGCAAATTTTACGTGGCTGCTACGGGCTGAGCAAGAACCGTTCTTACCTACGCATCAAAACCACAACGATAGTTCGTCAAGTTAGTGTTGTTTTAACCTTCGCAAGGACAGGGCGTAGCCACACTCGGTTCAACTAAAGTTGGAGAAACAGACACCCGCTAGTCACCTGTGTGCAAAGCACGGCGGTAAAACCAGTCTCGCGTAAGCGTACGCGTAATGTCGGTCCGGGCCGCTTCATCCAACAATACCTTTGAACCAAAGTATGACATGCTGGTAAGCAGTATGACTTGTATCTCCCACAACTCACTTGTGTTCTACTCGTGCATATAACATCAACGCATAAAACCTAGGCTCGGATGCCACTGTTGGGGAACGTAGTAATTTCAAAAAAATTCCCACGCACACGCAAGATCATGGTGATGGCATAGCAACGAGAGGGGAGAGTGTTTGTCCACGTACCCTCGTAGACCGTAAGCGGAAGCGTTATGACAACGCGGTTGATGTAGTCATACGTCTTCACGATCCGACCGATCCAAGTACCGAACGTACGGCACCTCCAAGTTCAGCACACGTTCAGCTCGATGACGATCCCCGGGCTCCGATCCAGCAAAGCTTTGAGGATGAGTTCCGTTAGCACGATGGCGTGATGACGATGATGATGTTCTACCAGCGCAGGGCTTCGCCTAAACTCCGCGACGATATGACCGAGGTGGAATATGGTGAAGGGGGCACCGCACACGGCTAAGGAACGATCCATAGATCAACTTGTGTGTACTAGGGTGCCCCCCTGCCCGCGTATATAAAGGAGAAAGGGGAGGAAGCCAGCTGGCCCTAGAGGGCGCGCCAGGAGGAGGAATCCTCCTCCTAGTAGGAGTAGGACTCCCCATTTCCTACTCCTACTAGGAGGGGAAAGGAAGGGGGAGAGGGAGAAGGAAAGAGGGGGGCGCCGCCCCCCCCTCCTAGTCCAATTCGGACCAGAGGGGGAGGGGGCGCGCGGCCCATGCTGGCCGCCCCTCTCTCTTCTCCACTGAGGCCCATAAGGCCCATTACTTCTCTCGGGGGGGTTCTGGTAACCCTCCCGCACTCCGGTTTTCTCTGAAAATGTCCGGAACACTTCCGGTGTCTGAATATAGTCGTCCAATATATCAATCTTTATGTCTCGAACATTTCGAGACTCCTCGTCATGTCCGTGATCACATCCGGGACTCCAAACAAACTTCGGTACATCAAAACTTATAAATTCATAATAAAACTGTCATCGTAACGTTAAGCGTGCGGACCTTACGGGTTCGAGAACTATGTAGACATGACCTAGAACCATTCTCGGTCAATAACCAATAGTGGAACCTGGATGCCCATATTGGTTCCTACATATTCTACGAAGATCTTTATCGGTCAAACCGCATAACAACATACGTTATTCCCTTTGTCATCGGTATGTTACTTGCCCGAGATTTGATCGTCGGTATCCAATAGCTAGTTCAATCTCATTACCGGCAAGTCTCTTAACTCATTACGTAATGCATCATTCCGTAACTAACTCATTAGCTACATTGCTTGCAAGGCTTAAAGTGATGTGCATTACCGAGAGGGCCTAGAGATACCTCTCCGACAATCGGAGTGACAAAACCTAATCTCGAAATACGCCAACCCAACATGTACCTTTGGAGACACCTGTAGTACTCCTTTATAATCACCCAGTTACGTTGTGACGTTTGGTAGTACCCAAAGTGTTACAATGACAAAAGATCTTCTAGCCAAGAGCAAAATTGCTACAATTGTGGGAGACCCGGACACTATTCCAATGAGTGTACGGCACCCTATAAAAGAAGAGAAGATTCTCCAAGAAGAAGAAGCAAAAGAGAAGAATCACCACCGAGAGAGAGGAGGAGTAGAGATGATCGTTATGAACGATGACCCTCACGGAGAAGCAAGGATTCGGAAAGGAAGGACAAGTCATCAAGGAGCTACACAAAACGAAGACATCAAGCTCATGTTGGTGAATGGGTATCCGGCTCCGACTCCGACAATCACTCCGAGAGAAGCTTTCACTCTGACTCCGAATATACTCAAGATGAAGGTGTTGCCGGTCTAGCACTTGTATCAACCAACTCCTACGACATATTTGATTCACCAAATGAAGGAATTGGAAGATGCTTCATGGCCAAAGGTCCAAAGGTAACACATCCTGAGTATGTTGATTTCGATAGTGATGAAGATGACTTGCTTGTGGATGATGATTTACTTGTTGACAACTCTAGTGATGGATACTATGATGAAACGTCAATTAATCATGCTAATCAAGATAAAACGAATGACAATGATAAGGAGAAGATTGAGCTTCTAACTAAAGAACTAAACACTCTTAAGTTAGCTCATGAAACTATCTTCGAAGATCATCGGGAACTTTTAAGGGCTCATGAGAAGTTATGCTTTGAAAAGCTCAATCTTGAGCAAGAGCATGAGTTCTTAAAAGCAATCAATGATGATCTCCGTAAGAAAAAATCTTATTACATTGCCAAGCATTTACTCTTATCTACTTACATGCCTCAAGTCAAGTCTAGTAACAAGTACAAGAAAGATCCTTCCTCTAGTAGTAACAATAATAATAATGTCAAATCCAATATTGTTGCTTCTAGTAGTTCTCTTGATTCCACTAATGATTCTCTTAGCCAAGTTACACTTGAGCAATAAAATAGCTTATTGAAGGGAATTATAGAGAAAGGTGTTTACAAGAGCCTTGCCGGGAGTAAGCAATTCGAGGAAATTGTACGCAAGCAAGGAAGGCACCGGAAGAATCAAGGTGTTGGTTTTGAACGAAAGTTCAATGCCAATGGAGTTGAGTGGGAAGAAGATCAATACCCCAAGACGAAGTTTGTTCCTCAATAAGAGAAGTATGATCCTACTTCCTTCAAGGGAACACAAGCACAAGATGATCTTCCACCACAAGACCACAATAACAAAGGCAAGGACAAGCTTCAAGAAGAGATTGATGCATTTGAAGAAGCACCTAAAGCCTCGTTCAAGTGGGTTCCCAAGACTATGTCAAGTTCTACTTCATCAAGTACAACTCCAACTCCAAGGATTCCCATCAAGATGATGTGGATCCCGAAGAAGAAGAACTAGAGAGTTCTTGAGGGTGACTCCGCCAACATTTTTCACTCATATCATTATGGCAAGAACAAGTGCAATCAACTTCCACATCTTGCACTAGTTCAAGGAGTCACAAACCCTCATGTTGGTAAGGCAAGGGACAAGGTAACCTAATGATTTCATGGACATCATCTTGTGTGTGCATCACTCTATGTCTATGGATATTCTTGTTTGTTCCTTGTGGGACTAACCCATGTAGGAAAGTTGAAAGTGCAACTCACTCCAAAGGATTGCTCCAAATGGTCTACATCAACATTGAGCATCCACATCTTCAACACCTACATGAAGTCATCATCGACAAAACCCAAGGTTAGTTCATCCCTCTAAAAGGGGATCTCACATCTAGGGGGAGCTTAACTCTAAGAATTGAGTCAAAGCAACTCTAATGGTGTGAACACATCAATGCATTATGTAAAAGTGGTAACCCCACTTGAGCTGAAACGATGAGTATGACCTATGATCAAATGTTTTCATTTGACTCCTAAGTCAATATACTCATATATAGATGACCTAGTCATCGCCAATTGTTTGATAGATGCTAGAATTGGTTGTGCATGTTTTTCCACATATTTCATTTGCCATCTTATTGTGTGAGCATGTTGGTGCATATTTTAC
Source organism: Triticum dicoccoides (assembly GCF_002162155.2). Lineage (NCBI taxonomy): Eukaryota > Viridiplantae > Streptophyta > Magnoliopsida > Poales > Poaceae > Triticum > Triticum dicoccoides. The sequence goes on along the minus strand of NC_041391.1, from coordinate 339,663,335 downwards.
TCATTCAAGGACATCCACTTGTTGTTTTGATTGATTGGCTTCTTTTCTTTTAGCCAAGTGGATGGACAAGAATGCCTAAGAACCTTCTCTAGCTATCTATGCTTTTCTTGTCTCAAACTCTATTCATGCTACATCACAAAATTTGATCAAGTCAGATTCGAACCACTCTGTGTGAGGAGCACTCGGAGTCCCCGATTCGTCATAGACTTAAACTTCCAAAACTTCTTTGTGATTCTCGCTCTGACTGATTCCTCCATTTTGGTCCTACCGAGATCACTAAGTCGATCTAGGTTTTCAATCTCGGTGATTTGAACTTTTTGGTCACACTGAGTTGCTGTAACTGTACATAGTTATGCATCTCGGTGCCACCGAGTTGTTCCACTCGGTCACACCGACATGGTCGGGCTATATATAGTCACGGGCAAAAATTTGGAAATTTCTCCGAACCTCCTTCGCCCGCGCAATAGCTCGCTCTGCCTCCAGGGTCTCCGGATCGTCTCCTCGTCGCCAGCCGCCTCCTGTCGCTGGTCTCCGTCGCCGTCAACGGATTTCACCCCCGCCGTTGCCGCCTTAGCGAGTTCATCGCCGAGCTAGGGTATGGACTCGATCACTTTGCTATCCTCGTATGAATCCTAGCACATTGTGTTCTTATTGATTCTTGCCACGATTGAAACACTCCTATCCAGTCAATGAAATCCTTAGATTAGATGAGATTCAAAATTTTAGGGTTAGGTTTCCGCCGAAACCATCTCGGACCCGCCGAGTTGAAAAACACGGTCCCACCGATTTGGCTAACGCCATTGCACTAGTAACTCTCGGTCTGACCGAGAATTGCTAATCGGTGAGACCGATTTTAGGACTTTGTGAAACCCTAGCAGTCTCGGTGCCACCAAACTGTGACTCGGTCCAACCGAGTTCATCAGTTTAGGTTCCAAAACTACTTCGGTATCACCGAGTTTGAAAATCGGTTGATCCGAAATGCTTTCTGTGGAAAACTAAAACTGAATTTTTGAATCATTCTTTTGCAAAACTCTCTGCATTTTGTGATGCTCATCCACTCTATCTCATCTATAACTGTTCACAGGGTCAGCAGTTAGTGTTTGCAGCATGTCATACCAGAGTGACAGCCAGAACAGGTCAGAAGAGCAAGTTCACATGAGTGAGGGCACTAGTCCCTCAAGTTCTTCAGATGATGGTAGCAGAAGCACTCCTAGCAATCTGCCTAAAGCTGCCACCAGGACAAGGAAGAAGAGAACCTCAGATTCTGAGGATGAGGACTATAGAGCAGAAGAGGATGAGGCTACCTCCAAAAAGGTAGTGCTCAAAAAGGAGTATGGCTCAGCAAAGAACACCAAACCTAGACTCAATAGGAAGATTCCTGCCAAGAGGACACCTATGCCAAAGGTCAGAAGATCTACCCAAGTTCCTGAACAGGCTAAACCCAAAGAGGCACCTGCAAAGAGAGTCACAACTTCCAAACCCAAGAAAGTTCCCACTGGAGAAACTATGAAGTTTGCAATTGAGTCAGAAGATGAAGCTGCTCAGGATAAGAAGAAGAAGAGAGTCAGAACCACTACTGCCCAGGTTCTTGGAAATCCCTCAATGAGGAGAGATTCTGAAGAGGAAGAAGAGGTTGCTGCACCAGCACCCAAGGCACCAAAGCTTATGGGTGATGCTATTAGATCAGGGGCTGCAACATCAAAGCCCAAGGAAGCACCCAAAGCTGCCCCCAAGCCCAAGCTTGCACCAAGGAGGAATACCAGGAGTATTCCAGCTGCTGAGAAGAACAAGGCCCCAGTGCCTAATGTTGCTCATGAGGAAGATGAAGAAGGACATGTCCTAAGGAAGCTCAAGCCCAAGATACCAGACCACAATGATGCCCATCCTATGGCTGAGGACATGAGGATCAAAAAGGACTCAGGGTTGAGGCTATGGAGGATGACAGATCCATATGCCTCAAGGAGAAGAATTGTTGTTGATTACAGGTTCCATACAAAGGAACAGCAGGACTTCTATGAGACAATCTTGTTGGAGAAGAAGCTCATAGTGTGTGATATGAGGTGGGTCAACTGGACCTACATGAAAGATAATGAAGAACACTATCCTGGAGTACAAGACAGTTTTGTTGCCTGTGGAGTTGCAGATTTTGTTGGGCAAAAGCTCACCAACTGGAATGATGAACTTATCATGCAATTCTACTCCACAGCACACTTCTATCCATATGGGAGGATAGTCTGGATGTCTGAAGGTACAAGGTACCAGTCAACAGTTGAGGAGTGGGAAAATCTGATAAATGCCCCAAAGGAGAGTGAAGATGACTTGGATATCTATGCCAATAAGAAGATGGACCACAATTCCATGGCACACATGTACAAGGAGATCCCAGACAAAGCTGTTGAGACACATAAGTTTGGATCAGTCCACTTTCTTCTATCAAGGCTGCCAACTATCAACTGGATCTTAAGGCACACTCTATTGCCTAAGTCTGGTGACCACAACATGATCAGAGGGCATGCAATCAACATGTTGCATTTGTTTGATGTGCCACCGAAATTCAAGGTCATAAGCCTTATGGTAGAGACCATTAAGAGGACTGCAGCAGACCAAAAGAGGAGTTGTGGATATGCCCCTCAGATTCAGGAGTTGATTAACTCAAAGATGGGCACAGGCAAATATCTATTGGATAAGGAACACTTTCCTCTCTATCCAAACTTTGAGGACAATCAGGTTGTCATGAATGAGAATGATCCATCATCAGTACAAGCTCAAGAGAACAAGGAGAAGGCAAGGAAAGAGAAGGCTGCCAAGATGCCAACTCAAGAGGAGGCATCTGAGTATTTCTTGAAGAACAAGCAGGAGCAGCTTGGTTACTTGATAGCATCAACTCTGAAGATTGAGAAGGGATTGGCCACCCTCACTCGAAATCAGGAGAGCTTGGAAAGAATCATGGAACTCAAATTCCATGATCTAGATGTCAAAGTAACTGAGATTCAGCAGTTGTGGAGTAGCTCCAGGAGGACATGCAGGAGAGGCAGGGCAGGACTACCACTAATGTATTTGCCAAAGTGCCTAGAGCCCAGAGGTCAGTTGCAATGTCTGTGACAGACACCAGAGCCACATCATCTGCACCAACTATAGCTCCTACAGCTCCAGTGCAACCAGCTCCAGCATCAACTCCTCCAGCTCCATCTACTTCAACTGAAGCCTTTGTTCTTGGAGTTATCCGGACACCCACCACCTGAAGATCAAGCCTGAGAGTCGATCTAGCACTATGCATTTTCTATGAACTTTTTGGTAACTTGTTGCCAAAGGGGGAGAAAAATGTATAGATCATAGGCTTCAAGAGAGAGAGTGTTGCTTTTGTTCTCTCTTGTTTTTCTTTCATGGTTAAACTTGTTTGCTTTTGATTGCTTGAGATACTATGTTTTGTGAGACATTGATGATCATGTGTTTGATCATAAGCTAGACTTATGCATGTTTGATGATATTATCCTATCTATCCTATGTGATCATTCACTTTGCTTGGTGATGAGTGCATGTATTCAATCTTTATTATTTTGAGCGCTCCACCAAGATGTATGTGACATGGAAGAGTAACCCATGAGCCTAATTCCTTGTGCATTTGCAGTCCAAAGCAAATTTTAAACTATGCACAAATTTAGGGGGAGCTCTTGCTTATCACATACTTCTCAAAGCGACGATGTTGTTAAATCTTATTATCATTTGTCGAAGCTTTGATCTATATGTTGTCATCAATTACCAAAAAGGGGGAGATTGAAAGTGCAATTATCCCTAGGTGGTTTTGGTAATTCATAACAACATATAGCTCATTGAGCTAATGCTATTCCAAGACTATTATTTCAGGAAAGCTCAATGAATGGCATGGCATGGATGATGAAAGTGGATCCCTCAAAATACTAATGACAAAGGATTGGCTCAAGCTCAAAAGCTCAAGACTCTTCATTTTATATTTTAGTGATCCAAGATCACATTGAGTCTATAGGAAAAGCCAATACTATCAAGGAGGGATGAGGTGTTGCTTAATGAGCCTCTTGCTTCATGTGCTTGGTGATATGCTCCAAAAACCCTCAGCTACTTTATCACATCCACAAATGACCTAAACCTAAAGCCAAAATCGGTCACACCGATTCTTTCTATCCGGCGCCACCGAGTTTGAATGTCATAGCCACTGCCACAAACCCTAGGCAAATCGGTCTTACCGATAGGGATCTCGGTCTCACCGAGATGGGATTGCAATCTCTCTGTTTCCCTTCGTAACGTTTCGGTATAACCGAAGTGAGCGATCGGTCCCACCGAGATTGCAATGTAAACTCATTGTTTCCCTTTTGTAACATTTCGGTCTCACCGAAAAGAGCAAATCGGTCCCACCGAGTTTACCTGACCAACTCTCTGGAAAGCTTATTACCAAAATCGGTCTCACCGAGTTTGTGTAATCGGTCTTACCGAGATTACGTTATGCCCTAACCCTAACCGAGTCGGTCTCACCGAGTTGCATGTCAGTCCCACCGAAAATCCTAACGGTCACTAGGTTTACTAAATCGGTCTGACCGAGTCTGTTGAATCGGTCCCACCGAGTTTGGTAAATTGTGTCTAACGGTTAGATTTTGTGTGGAGGCTATATATACCCCTCCACCTCTTCTTCATTCATGGAGAGAGCCATCAGAACAAACCTACACTTCCAACTTACCATTTCTAAGAGAGAGCCACCTACTCATGTGTTGAGGCCAAGATATTCCATTCCTACCATATGAATCTTGATCTCTAGCCTTCCCCAAGTTGCTTTCCACTCAAATCTTCTTTCCACCAGATCCAAATCCTATGAGAGAGAGTTGAGTTTTGGGGAGACTATCATTTGAAGCACAAGAGCAAGGAGTTCATCATCAATGCACCATTTGTTACTTCTTGGAGAGTGGTGTCTCCTAGATTGGCTAGGTGTCACTTGGGAGCCTCCGACAAGATTGTGGAATTGAACCAAGGAGTTTGTAAGGGCAAGGAGATCACCTACGTCGTGAAGATCTACCGCTAGTGAGGCAAGTCCTTCGTGGGCGACGGCCATGGTGGGATATACAAGGTTGCTTCTTCGTGGACCCTTCGTGGGTGGAGCCCTCCGTGGACTCGCGCAACCGTTACCCTTCGTGGGTTGAAGTCTCCATCAACGTGGATGTACGATAGCACCACCTATTGGAACCACGCCAAAAACATCTGTGTCTCCAATTGCATTTGAATCCTTCAAACCCTTCCCTTTACTTTCTTGCAAGTTGCATGCTTTAATTTCCGCTGCCTATATACTCTTTGCATGCTTGCTTGAATTGTGTGATGATTGCTTGACTTGTCCTAAGATAGGTAAAATCTGCCAAACTCTAAAATTGGGAAAAGGTTAAGTTTTTAATTGGTCAAGTAGTCTAATCACCCCCCCTCTAGACATACTTCAAGGTCCTACACTCATCCATCACCAATGCAAAAAGATAAGGGCTCAAAGCTGACCCCTGATGCAGTCCTATTTAATCGAGAAGTCATCGGTGTCGACATCACTTGTTCGAACACTTGTCACAACATTATCATACATGTCCTTGATGAGGGTAATGTACTTTGCTGGAACTTTGTGTTTCTCCAAGGCCGACCACATGACATTCCGCGGTATCTTATCATAGGCCTTCTCCAAGTCAATGAACACGATATGCAAGTCCTTCTTTTGCTCTCTATATCTCTCCATAAGTTGTCGTACCAAGAAAATGGCTTCCATGGTCGACCTCCCAGGCATGAAACCAAACTGATTTTTGGTCATGCTTGTCATTCTTCTTAAGTGGTGCTCAATGACTCTCTCCGATAGCTTCATTGTACGGCTCATCAGCTTAATTCCACGGTAATTAGTACAACTCTGAACATCCCCCTTGTTCTTGAAGATTGGTACTAATATACTCTGTCTCCATTCTTCTAGCATCTTGTTTGCCCAAAAAATGAGGTTGAAAAGCTTGGTTAGCCATACTATCGCTATGTCCCCGAGACCTTTCCACACCTCAATGGGGATACAATCACGGCCCATCGCCTTGCCTCCTTTCATCCTTTTTAAAGCCTCCTTCACCTCAGACTCCTGGATGCACCGCATAAAATGCATGCTGGTCTCATCATAGGAGTCGTCCAGTTCAATGGTAGAACTCTCATTCTCCCCATTGAACAGCTTGTCGAAGTACTCCCGCCATCTATGCTTAATCTCCTCGTCCTTCACCAAGAGTTGGCCTGCTCCGTCCTTGATGCATTTGACTTGGCCAATATCCCTCGTCTTCCTCTCCCGGATCTTAGCCATCTTATAGATGTCCCTTTCACCTTCCATCGTGCCTAACCGTTGGTAGAGGTCCTCATATGCCCGACCCCTTGCTTCACCAACAGCTCACTTTGCGGCCTTCTTCGCCATCTTGTACTTCTCTATGTTGTCTACACTCCTATCCAGGTATAGGCGTCTGAAGCAGTCTTTCTTCTCTTTAATCGCCTTCTGGACATCATCATTCCACCACCAGGTATCCTTATCTTCGCTTCTCCTTCCCCTGGACACTCCAAACTCCTCTGAGGCCACCTTACGAATGCAAGTCGCCATCTTCATCCACACATTGTCCGCATCCCCTCCTTCCTCCCAAGGGCCCTCCTTAATTACCCTCTGCTTGAACACCTGAGCTACCTCCCCCTTTAGCTTCCACCACTTCGTTCTAGCGACTTTGGCACGCTTATCCTGCTAGACACAAATCCGAAAGCGGAAGTCAGCAACCACCAGCTTTTGCTGGGGTACAACACTCTCTCCAGGTATCACCTTACAGTCTAGGCACGCATGCCTATCTTCTCTTCTCGAGAGGATGAAATCAATCTGGCTAGAGTGTTGGCCACTACTAAAAGTCGCCAGATGTGATTCTCTCTTTCTAAAGAGGGTGTTAGCTACAATCATGTTGTAGGCTAGAGCAAAGCTTAAGACATCTTCTCCTTCTTGATTCCTGATGCCATAGCCAAAGCCCCCATGCGCCCCTTCAAAACATGTGTTATATGTACCCACATGGCCATTGAGGTCTCCTCCTATGAAGAGCTTCTCACCAATCGGTACACTCCTAACCATGTCTTCCAAGCCTTCCCAGAACTCCCTCTTGGTGTTCTCATTGTGGCCTACTTGCGGGGCATACGCGCTGATAACATTGAGAACCAAGTCCCCTAGAGGCAATAATAAAGTTGTTATTTTATATTTCCTTATTCATGATAAAGGTTTATTATTCATGCTAGAATTGTATTGACCGGAAACTTAAATACATGTGTGAATACATAAACAAATACCGTGTCCCTAGTAAGCCTCTACCAGACTAGCTCGTTGATCAAAGATGGTTAAGGTTTCCTAACCATGGACATTGTTGTTATTTGATAAGGGGATCACATCATTAGGACAATGATGTGATGGACAAGACCCATCCGTTAGCTTAGCATATTGATCGTTCAGTTTATTGCTATTGCTTTCTTCATGTCGAATACATATTACTCCGGCTATGAGATTATGCAACTCCCGGATATCGGATGAATACCTTGTGTGCTATCAAACTTCACAACATAATTGGGTGATCATAAAGATGCTCTATGGGTATCTCCAAAGGTATTTGTTGAGTTGGCATAGATCGAGATTAGGATTTGTCACTCCGAGTATCGGAGAGGTATCTCTGGGCCCTCTCGGTGATGCACATCATAAGAAGCCTTGCAAGCAAAATGATCAATAGTTAGTTACAGGATGATGTATTAGAAACAAGTAAAGAGACTTGCCAATAATGAGATTGAACTAGGTATGAAGATACCGATGATCGAATCTCGGGCAAGTAACATACCGATGGGCAAAGGGAATTGTGTATGTTGTCATAACGATTCGGCCGATAAAGATCTTCGTAGAATATGTAGGAGCCAATATGGGAATCCAGGTTCTGCTATTGGTTATTGACCGGAGAGGTGTCTTGGTCATGTCTACATAGTTCTCTAACCCGTAGGGCCCACACGCTTAACGTTTGTTGACGATATAGTGTTGTATGAGTTATATGATTTGGTGACCGAATGTTGTCCGGAGTCCCGGATGAGGTCACGGACATGACGAGGAGTCTTTAAATGGTCGAGAGGTAAAGATTGATATATAGGACGACGGTATTCGGACACCGGAATGGTTTCGGGATGCACCGGGTGGCCATCGGGTCACCAGAAGGGGTTCCGGACACCCCCGGTAGGTGTTATGGGCTTAATGGGCCAAGGGAGGGACAAACCAGCCCACATGGGGCTGGTGCACCCCTCTCCCTAGCAGACCAGCCCTAGGGAAGGAAAGGGGGAGGACTAGCCCCTCTTGCCTTTCCCTCTCATGGGAGAAAGGAAAGGGGGGGCGCCACCCTCCCCTGCCTTTCCCCCGCACTTATACAAGGCAGGGGGGCGCGGCTTGGGAGAGACCCCAAGTAGGATTCCTCCTACTTGGATGCCCCCTTTGGCTGCTCCTCCCTCCCTCCTACCTAGCAGAAGGGGGGATCCACTACCTCTCTCTCTTGCTGGATCAAGAAGGCGGACGACATCATCGAGCTGAACGTGTGCTGAACGCGGAGGTGCCATATGTTCGGTGCTCGATCGGTTGGAACACAAAGAAGTTCGACTACATCAACCGCGTTGTCAAACGCTTCCGCTTATGGTCTACGAGGGTACGTAGACACACTCTCCCCTCTCGTAGTTATGCATCTCCTTGATAGATCTTGTGTGTGCGTAGAAATTTTCTTGTTTTCCATGCAATGTTTCCCAACACATGCCCCTTTGAGCCATCGGACTGGTGCTCGAGGGCGGGGTCGGCGAGACCCTCCGTGTTGTCCGGGGTGTCACCTTCTCGGGTGCATGTGTTGCTTTCCCTGCTATGTCACCCCTTAGATCGCCAGCATTATCTTCGACATTTGGGGGGCTCCTCTCCGAGATTGTTACAGTCCCTTCTTGGGGTGACGTCCCCATTAGTGTTGTCGCCATCGTCCTTGGGGGTGTCCACCATGAAGATGTCGTAGGTGGATGCGGCCGCCCAGCGGCCGGTGATGGGAGGGGCGATATCCATGCGGGTTGTGGCCTCCTCGTCGTCATCCATGTTGTCGGCCTCCTTAGAGGCATAGTCTAGCATGTCGGTTAAGTCTTTGATAGTGGCTATCAAGTGGGTGGTGGGTGGGACGTAAAATTCCCTATGGCCTCCCTTGAGGCTCCGTTGAACGTGAGCCGAAGGTGGGCCATCAATAATATCCATCCTCTAGATCCGGTCAAGTGCCGCATTCAACAAGGCGAGGTTGGCCGGATCAACGTACAAAGTTTCCTTGGAGCTAACCTCCGTCAAGGTGGGGTGAGGCACGGATCCGGCTAGGGCAGAACCTTGGCGGGCGGGCACCATGCTTGTATCAAGGCTCGAGGCCGAATCTGTAGCGAGAAGGGTGAGCTTGGCGGGGTTTGACTCCCCATCTCCGGTCTCCAAACTCTCACTAAGGCTCAAGGTTGAATCCTCATCAGGGAGCTCGGATCCGAACAAGGCTGATTCCTGGTCTTCAGACATGGGAGACACTTCCGAGCTTGAGGCTGGTTGCGTAATGAGGGCCAATCCAGAGATCGGATCGGGGATAGCCCCCGAGGTCGATACTTGGGAGACCATAGTTGCTGGCGGGGCTAAGAAGCCCGTGAAGATCAGATCGCCCCGAGCATTGGTGACGTACTTGAAGTTGCCGAACCTGATCTGCTGCTCAGGGGCAAAATTGTTGATCTGGTTGAGGTGGCCGGTTGCTACGGCGTGTAGAATGATGTTGCCAAACGCGAAAAGCTGCCCGGGGACGAAGATGTTAACGGTGCTTGATTCTATTGCTTGTGTATAAGGGGGTTACAGAGTAGATCTACCATGAGATCATAGGAACTAAACCCTAACTAGTAGGCTGGTAATTGTTCTTCTAGACTCTACGGACTAAGCCCCTAGTTTATATAGACACCAGGGGTGCTAGGTGCTACTTCTTGAGCTTGCGTTGTTTTTTCACTTGAAGAGGAAAGGGTGATGCAGCAAAGTAGAGATAAGTATTTCCCTCAGTTTGAGAACCAAGGTATCAATCCAGTAGGAGACCACACACAAATCACCGAATACCTGCACAAACAATCAAACACTTGCACCTAATGCGATAAAGGGGTTGTCAATCCCTTCACAGTTACTTGCAAAAGTGAGATCTGATAGAGGTAGATAAGCGGTAAAGTAAATATTTTGGTATTTTTGGTTTATAGAACGGAAAGTAAAATATTGCAAAATAGTACATTGGAAACTAATATGATGGAAAATAGACCCGGGGGCCATAGGTTTCACTAGAGGCTTCTCTCAAGATAGCAAATAATACGGTGGGTGAACAAATTACTACTGAGCAATTGATAGAAAAGCGAAAAGTTATGACGATATCTAAGGCAATGATCATGAATATAGGCATCACGACCGTGTCAGGTAGACCGAAACGATTCTGCATCTACTAATATTACTCCACACATCGACCGCTATCCAGCATGCATATAGAGTATTAAGTTCATAAAGAACAGAGTGACGTATTAAGTAAGATGACATGATGTAGAGGAATTAACTCAAGCAATATGATGAAAACCCCATCTTTTTATCCTCGATGGCAACAATACAATACGTGCCTTGTTGCCCGTACTGTCACTAGGAAAGGACACCGCAAGAGTGAACCCAAAGCTAAGCACTTCTCCCATTGCAAGAAAAACCAATCTAGTTGGCCAAACCAAACCGATAGTTCGAAGATAATTACAAAGATATCAAATCGTGCATATAAGAATTCAGAGAAGATTCAAATAATATTCATAGATAAGTTGATCATAAATCCACAATTCACCGGATCTCGGCAAACACACTGCAAAAAAGTATTACATCGAATAGATCTCCAAGAACATCGAGGAGAACATGGTATTGAGAAGCAAAGAGAGAGAAGAAGCCATCTAGCTACTAGCTATGGACCCGTAGGTCTGAGGTAAACTACTCATGCTTCATCGGAAGGGCAATATAGTTGATGTAGAAGTCCTCCGTGATCGAATCCCCCTCTGGCAGGGTGCCGGAAAAGGTCCCTAGATGGGATCTCACAGGTACAGAAGGTTGTGGCGGCGGAAAAGTGTTTTCGTGGATGCCCCTGGTAGTTTGGGGATATATGGGGATATATAGGTGAGAGAATTAGGCCAGGAGGGTCACGGGGGGCCCACAAGGGTGGGGGCGCCCTACCCCCTAGGCGCGCCCTCCGTCCTTGTGGCCGCCTCGTGGCTCCACCGACTTCATATCCAAGTCTCCTGATTGTCTTCTGGTCCAAGAAAAATCATCGCGAAGGTTTCATTCCATTTGGACTCCGTTTGGTATTCCTTTTCTACAAAACTCAAAAACAAGGGGAAAACACGAACTGGCATTGGGCTCTAGGTTAATAGGTAGTCCCAAAAATGATATAAAATAGCATATTAATGCATATAAAACATCCAAAACAGATAATATAATAGAATGGAACAATAAAAAATTATAGATACATTGGAGACGTATCACTAGGGTTTATAGATACTCGATTATAAAGGAAACATAGGATCTTCCATCGTGCCTTGGGGTGGACTCCAAGGCACAAAAGGCCTTTGGTCCGGATACAACGCGGCAGGCCAGCCTCCCGAGTAACCCCTAATCCAGGACTCCCTCAACTACACAACTTTATTCTTGTAGACTCGTGTTAGGCCTCCAAGTGCAGAGTTTTGTAGGACAGTAGCAATTTTCCCTCAAGTGGATGACCTAAGGATTATTAATCCGTGGGAGGCGTAGGATGAGGATGGTCTCTCTCACACAACCCTTGCAACCAAATACAAGAAATCTCTTGTGTCCCCGACACACCCAATACAATGGCAAATTGTATAGGTGCATTAGTTCGGTGAAGAGATGGTGATAAAAGTGTAGTATGGATACTAGATATTGGTTTTTGTAATCTGAAAATAAAAAATAGCAAGGTAGCATGTGATAAAACGGAGCATAAACGGTTTGCAATGCTTGAAAACAAGGCCTAGGGTTCATACTTTCACTAGTGCAATCTCTTAACAGTGCTAACATAATTGAATCATATAACCATCCCTCAACGTGCAACAAAGAGTCACTCCAAAGTTCTTATCTAGCGGAGAATATAGGATGAAATTGTATTTAGGGTACAAAACCACCTCAAAGTTATCCTTTCCGATCAATCTATTGAGCTATTCTTATAAGCGTCACAAACAATCCTAGAGTTCATACGAAAATAACACCATATGATACACATCAACCAACTCTAATGTCACCTAGATACTCCAATATCACCACAAGTATTCGTGAGTTGATTATACGATATGCATCAAACAACTTTAGATTCATAATATTCAATCCAACACAAAGAACTTCAAAGGGTGCCCAAGATTTCTACCGGAGAAAGTAGGATGAAAATGTGCATCAACCCCTATGCATAGATTACCCCAATGTCACCTCAGGAATCCTCAAGTTGAGTGCCAAAACACACATCAAGTGAATCAATATAATACCCCATTGTCACCATGGTTATCCATATGCAAGACATACATCAAGTGTTCTCAAATCCATAAAAGTATTCAATATGGTAATAGTGAAACCTCATAGGTAAAAACTCAATTCATCACAACAAGATAGAGAGGAAGAAACACTATATGATCCAACTATATTAACAAAGCTCGCAGTACATCAAGATCGTGCCAAATCAATAACATGAGAGAGAGATCAAACACATAACTACTAGTACATACAGTCAACCCCAACGGTGAACTACTCCCTCCTCGTCATGGTGGCTGCTGGGATGATGAAGATGGCCTCCAGTGATGATTTCCCCCCTCCTGCAAGGTGCCGGAATAGGGCTCCAGGCGGTATTTTGAAGGTACATAGGCTTGAAGTGGCCGGGTCGAAGTTCTAGGGTTATTTCTAGGGGTTTCTCTATTTATATGATTTTTTTGGCGTCGATCTCATGCGAAAAGGGGCTAAGATGGGCCATCGAGGCACTAGCGCACCATTACCCCCTGGGCGTGCCAAGTGCCTCATGGGCACCTCGTGGCTCTTCTGGTCCTCCCATGAAGCTTTGAGGGCTTTTTTGTTCCAAAAAATCGTCAAAAAGTTCAGTCCATTCTGAGATCTTTTATTTCTGCACAAAAAACAACACCACAGTAGTTCTGCTGAAAATTTCTGCATGAAAAAGAACACCATGGTAGTTCTGCTGAAAACAATGTGAGTGCGAGTTAGTTCCATTCAAGCCATACCAAACCATATAAAATTGTTGTAAACATGGCATGAATACTTCATAAATTATAGATACGTTGGAGACGTATCAACATCCCCAAGCTTAATTCATGCTCGTCCTCGAGTAGGTAAATGAATAAAGAAATAATTTACGAAGTGTGAGAATGCTAGCATAGTGCATAAGTTTGATTAATGATAATTTGAATCACATTTCCTAGCATCATTATAGCAATTTTTTTCATAAAACTCATCAAGATAAAGTAGCAATCAATTCACATGTTATGGTTTGAACAATGCATTCTCTTGAAACTTAACAACCTATGTTCTCAGTCACCAAACAATTGCAATTCAACCTATCTTCAACAAAGTCTAAGTAAGAGCTCCACATACTCAATTATCATATAGTGTTCTATGATTGCTAGTACACAAAGCATATTTTTAACACAAATAGCATCCATCGAACACATAGAAACATAGGGGCTTAATGTTTTGCCTCCCAACTCATTTATCATAGAGATAATTGTCAACAATAATAATTCATAATAAAATATATTTAAATGTCCATATGTGCTCGGATCTTTCCCCGCCACATGATACTTGCCGACCAGAGAATAATTCAGGTTGAAATGAGAAGAAGAAATACTATTGCCTCTTGCATAAAAGTAAATACATAAAGTAAAAGATAGGCCCTTCGTAGAGGGAAGCAGAGGTTGTCATGCGCTTTTTATTTTTGGATTTGTAAGCTCTTAATGCAAAGGAATGTCACATTATATTGCCCCTTGTAATAGCAACCTTTATTATGCAGTCTGTCGCTTTTATTTCTTTACCGTCACAAGTTTGTACAATGCTTATTTCCCTTGCAATAAAAGATCATAAATATTTTAGGAGCATTTTTATTGCTTTTTGCACCGATGACGACTTACTTGAAGAATCTTATTCAATCCATAGGTAGATATGGTGGACAATCATGGAAAGAAACTGGGTTTAATGGTTTTTGGATGCACAAGTAATATCTCTACTTAGTATGATTTTTTGGCTAGCAAAAGATCCTAAGCAAGCACCACATGTTGGAGGATCCATAAAAATATAACTTCTATACAAATATACCCAAACATAACTCATTACATTGTCTTGCTTGTCCAACTTCAACTAATTTGCTCAAGTTTGAAAATAATTATGGGTATTCACAATCATAAAAAGATGTCCAAGATAATATATTTGTATGTGAAAATTCTCTTCCTTATACTAATCATTCATGAATTGCTTGTATGACCAATACTGTGATTGTCAAACTTCAATAGATTTTTCTTTCTAAACCCAATGTGAAGCTACTACTAGGTGTGATACAACCATATGAAGCACATATAATTTCAACCTTATGATATTCAATTCATTCAAAAGTTTACTCTTAGGATATAAATGAAGAACGAGAGTAAATGACAAACTACTCCAAAAAGATATAAGTGAAGATCAAATGAGTAGTTAAGTAAATATGTAGCTATGTGAGGACTCTCTCTCATTCTAAAATATCAGATATTAAGTACTTTTTCAAACAACAAAGGAAACAAAATAAAATGACATTCCAAGAAAAGCACATCTCATGCGAAGAAGCAAAAAACTTAGGCTCAACCGATACTAACCGATAATTGTTGATGAAGAAAGGTGGGATGCCTACCGAGGCAACTCCAAGCTTAGATGCTTGAGACTTCTTGGAATATCAAATTTGAATGGCTTGGGCATCCCAAATCTTGAGCTTTTGTGTCTCCCTAATTCCTGTCATCTCACGGTTTCCCTAAATCTTAAAAACTTCATCCACACAAAACTCAACAAGAACTCGTGAGATAAGTTAGTATAAATCAATGCAAAACCTTATCATTCTCTACTGTAACAAATAACTAAGATTATTATTTGACATCGCATACTAAATGCCCTATGCATATTTAATATTCCTATCCTCAAATAGTACCACTAAACAAGCAAACATATGCAAAAAATGCAAACATAACAACAATCTATCTAAAGAGAACAATCTATAATGATCTGAACAATGACCATACTTGTGTAAATCCAAAAATTCTAAAAAATTAGGACAACGTAGGCAATTTGTATACCAATCATGTGTAAAAAAATTAGAATTTTATCGCATCCCAGTGAATTACAGTAATTCCAGAACTGGGCGCAAAAGTTTGTGTTTTTGCACAAAATCAAGTCAACTATTATCCACACTATCCCAAAGAGTTTAATTGGTACTTTATTGAAACAAAAGCTATAAAACATGATTACTATGGTGGCTTAATCATGTGTATACACAAAAATATTAGGTAAAGATATTGGGTTGTCTCCCAACAAGCATTTTTCTTTAATGTCTTTTTAGCCAGGCATGAAGATTTAAATGATGCCCACATATAAGTAAGGAATTGAAACACAAAAAGAGCATCATGAATCACATGGCAAGAACATTTAAGCCAAACAGACTTCCTATGCATAGGGATTTTGTGAGCAAACAATTTATGGGAACAAGAATGAACTAGCATAGCAAGGCAAAACAAGCATGACTTGAAAACTTTCAACACATAGAGAGGAAACCTGATATTATTGAGATATGTAAAAACATATATTCCTATCTCATAATAATTTTCAGTAGCATCATGAATGAATTCAACAATATAACTATCACATAAAGCATTCCTTTCATGATCCACAAGCATAAAGTTTTTATTACTCTCCACATAAGCAAATTTCTTCTCATTCATAAAAGTGGGAGTATCATATGAAACTCGAATACTATAAATTGTTTCCACAACAAAAGAGTAATATTCAGTAAAAGGGTAATCATAATTTTATAAATATAATCATCACTGCTTTTGATAACATAAGAATTATCACAATACTCATCCTCGGTAGCAACTTGGTTCTCATCATAATGAATTGAAACCACTTACAAAATAGTGGAATCATTACTAAATAAAGTCATGACCTCTCCAAATCCAATTTTATCTTATAATAAGATTCAACACCCTACAAAATAGTGGGATAATTATTATCTAAAGTTGACACTCTTCCAAACCACTTTCATAAGTATTGCAATCATCATAAATAGGAGGCATGCAATCATCATAACAAATTTGATCATTCAAACTAGGGGGGGCTAAAAAGATCATCTTCATTAAGCTTAGCATCCCCAAGCTTGGGACAAACATTAATTGTAGCAAATAAATTCTCAAAAATGTCATTCTCATCAAACATAGCATCCCCAAGCTTGTGGCTTGGCATATCATAAGCATAATCACTCTCATCATTAATAGTATGAATAACACCAATAGTATAACAATTATTATCATCATAATTTTATAAGTTGGTGCCAAAAAGATTTTCAAGATTATAAGAAGTATCATTATCTTCCCAATCATAATTATCACAACTAGTAATAGGCTTAAAAAATCATCCTCAATAGTTCCTTTGGACATTGTGCCATAAGACAAAGAAGCAATGTCATAATCAAGTGTATCATCTTCCACAATTATTTTTGATTCATTCTCATGAGGCACATCAATAATAGGAGCAACATCATGTTGGGTTCTATGGTAGGGTGCTTCGACTGCAAATTAAAATTTTCCTATGCGCATAACAACCAAGAACATGCTAAAAGAGATGGATCATAGAACGTTACCACTAGACGCGCAGTGCAGTGCAACGAAAGAAGAGTTGGGGCAGCGCGTTCGCGTGGATCGTTTCCTCCTCGTCTGATCTCCCCCGAACAGCCGGTCGTCGGATCCCACGTACAAGTTCGCCGGAGCGACGCAAGTGCACCGCCTCTAACGGTATCTGCGCGTGTAGGAGAAACACCATGCAGTGGACTGCTAGGTCCAATCACACAGTTGGTGGCGAGTGGAGGTGGCTATTCGCAACACATGCAAAGCCCTAGTGACAGCACCGAAGAGATCAACCGAATGAGGGTGCCACACCTCCACTATATGTAGGCATCCGTCATGGGCTTAACACTTGGGCCTCGCACAGATCCTAAAGCCCAAAGTCTGTTTGATCTGGATCCGAGTTCGAGTAGGATCACATCCAACTCATGGAGTCGTGTCCAGCCTCATAGGTTCCTTTCCCTTAAGAGTGTGACCCCTTAGGTTCTCTTTCACCTGGTCGCAAGTCAGATCACATTCGGCTCGTCTAGTCGGCTGTGGCCTCTAGCAAAGTGTGCCGACTACAAGTGTCCAATGAAGCTAGTTAGGCGAACCTGTACAACCTGCCACACTTTTGTTCCCTTTGCCACACGATATATGTTGTTGGGTTCAAGGCGAGTCCGTCATCCTTGTGCTAGCCCGACCTCTTTCTCATTCCAGTGATGCCGACCAGAAACCGGATTATCTCATAATCCTTGTTGCATGGACATGCTTATCTTGGTCGGATCTCACAAGGGGGGCCAGAGTATATCTCTCCTGATCAGAGGGGCAAATCCCATCTTGCTCGACCATGTCTCGCAGCATGGGCCTAGACAAGCCCGAAACCTACCTTTGTAACTACCTAGTCATGGAGTAGCATTTGGTTGGCCCAAAGCAAATCTGTCACCCTCCTGAGTAAATGTGCCAGCTCAAGTCTTAGGACATAGAACATATGTTATAGTAGAGACTCACATATGACATATCGTTGCGTCTCATAGTTGGGTCTGTCCTACTCAGACCTTATCTCAACTCGGATCTGACTATGTCGAATCCGACCAGATCCTTCCGAGTCCATATT
This sequence comes from Triticum dicoccoides, assembly GCF_002162155.2. Classification (NCBI taxonomy): domain Eukaryota; kingdom Viridiplantae; phylum Streptophyta; class Magnoliopsida; order Poales; family Poaceae; genus Triticum; species Triticum dicoccoides. The sequence goes on along the minus strand of NC_041391.1, from coordinate 339,645,265 downwards.
ATCTGGTTAGCATCCAATGCTCCATGGCTAGTGAGACCAAACCATCCACCGTGTCATATGCTAGTCTAGTCGGTCGCGCGTCCACCCAGCCCTTTCGACTAGGGACCTTTTAGGACAACCATCATACAATGCACAGTCCCACAAACAAGTCATGTACTTGTTGATACACATCATTGATAATGTCCAAGGACTATCTTTATTCATAAACACATAGAAATATCATCATACATGATTGCGTCTAGGGCATATCTCCAATAGTCTCCCACTTGCACTAGATTCAATCAAATAGACATCAAATGCCCATAGCTCTAACATGCACCTCGTGCTTGGGTTGTGGAAGTGGCTTAGTCAATAGATCTGCAACATTTGCATCCATGTGAATTTTGCATAACTCAACATCATTATTCTTTACGATCATTTGTATCAGGTGATATTTCCGATCTATGTGTCTGGTTTTGTGGTGATTCCTCGGCTCCTTGGCTTGTGTGATGGCACCAGAATTATCACAATAAAGGTCCAACTGTTTTACCGAGGCTGGGAAAATACCAAGAACATCCAGAAAGTTTCGGATCAAAACGCCCTCCTTTGCAACTTCACAAGTCGCACTGTATTCGGCTTTTGTGGTAGAATCGGCCACCCTATCTTGATTGGAACTCATCCAGCTCACTGCTCCTCCGTTCATGACATACATGAATCCGGACTGTGATCAACAATCATCTATGTCAGTTTGGAAACTAGCGTCAGCGTAACACCTTACGACGAGCTCTTCCTCACCTCCATAAACAAGGAACATCTCTTTAGTCCTTTTCAGGTACTTCAAAATAGTCTTTACCGCTGCCCAGTGACTCTCACCTGGGTTTGCCTGGTATCTACTTGTTAGGTGCTACTTCTTGAGCTTGCATTGATTTTTCCCTTGAAGAGGAAAGGGTGATGCAGCAAAGTAGAGATAAGTATTTCCCTCGGTTAAGAACCAAGGTATCAATCCAGTAGGAGGCACAAGCAAGTCTCTAATCTATGCACATGCACAAACTAACAAACACTTGCACACAACGCGAAAAAGGGGTTGTCAATCCCTTCACGGTCACGAACAAGAGTGATATCTAATAGAGATAGCTATAAAAGATAAATAAAAGAGCAAACTAAAGTAAATATAAATAAATTGCAGCAAGGTATTTTTGGGTTCTTGGTTTATAGATCTGAAAATATATGATGGAAAATAGACCCGGGGGCCATAGGTTTCACTAGAGGCTTCTCTCTTGAAAGAAAACATACAGTGGGTGAACAAATTATTGCTGAGCAATTGATAGAAAAGCGCATAGTTATGACGATATCTAAGGTAATGATCATGAATATAGGCATCACACCCGTGTCAAGTAGACCGAAATGATTCTACATCTACTAATATTACTCCACACATTGACCACTATCCACCATGCATCTAGAGTATTAATCAATGTTCATAAGAATGGAGTAACGCCTTAAGTAAGATGACATGATGTAGAGGGATAAACTCAAGCAATATGATGAAAACCCCATCTTTTTACCGTTGACGGCAACAATATAATAAGTGTCTCGCTACCCCTCATATGTCACTGGGTGAGGACACCGCAAATTGAACCCAAAACTAAGCACCTCTCCCATTGCAAGAAAAACCAATCTAGTTGTCCAAACCAAACTGATAATTCAAAGAGAAATACAAAGATATTTAATCATGCATAAAAGAGTTCAGAGAAGACTTGTTGTGGAATTGTCACGTCAGATGTCCTAGTGAAAGGACTTAGTTGTGGGGCCATCGCAACTAGGAAGCTTGAAGGGGTTAATCGGGACAATGGACACGAGAGGTTTATACTAGTCCGGCCCCTTACGGTGAAGGTAAAGCCTACGTCTAGTTGGGTTGGTATTGATTGATGTTTCGATGACCAGGGAGCGAGATACGCTATGCCCGACTCTCGATGAGTTGTTTCTTTCCCTAAGCCGCCAGCGAGTCGCCTCCTTATATACACGGGTGGACGCCCTGCGGCCTATAGAGTCCCGGCCGGCTCATAGACAGTGTCCGGCTTGGTGACTAGTTAATTCTACCTTATGTTACAAGTCATGGCATTATGACGGTTTACATGCTACGGGCCTTAAGCCGCCTGTGGGCCTTAGACCCTTTATTGAACCGCTATCTTCATGCTTGGTCTTGGGCTTCTTTCTGATGAGTCTTCTTTGCGTAACCCGGCCCCTCCTGGGCGGCTTACACAAATAGTTATATCCCCAACAAGACTCAAATAATATTCATAGATAATCTGATCATAAATCCACAATTCATCGGATCTCGACAAACACACCGCAAAAGAATGTTACATCGGATACAACTCCAAGATCATTGTATTGAAGATCAAAGAGAGAGAAGAAGCCATCTTGCTACTAGCTATGGACCCATAGGTCTGTGGTAAACTACTCACGCTTCATCGGAAGGGCATCAAGGTTGATGTAGAGGCCCTCCGTGATCGAATCCCCCTCCGACAGGGTGCCAGAAAAGGCCCCAAGATGGAATCTCACAGGAAGAGAGGCTTGCGGCGGCGGAAAAGTATTTTGGTGGATGCTTCTGATGTGGGGGATTATTTTTGAATTTATAGTGCAAAGATTAGGGTTGGAGGACTCCCGAGGGGCCCACAAGCCTCAGGGCGCCCCCTAGGGTGCGCCTAGCGGGCTTGTGGCCTCCTTGGGAACCTTCTGGCCCCCTCTCCAAATCCTTTGGGCATCTTCGGGTCCAAGAAAAATCATCGTGAAAGTTTTATTCCATTTGTATTCCTTTTCTGTAAAACTCAAAAACATGGAAAAAATAGAAACTCGCATTGGGCTCTAGGTTAATAGGTTATTCCCCAAAACAATATAAAATAGCATATTAATGCATATAAATCATCCAAACAGATAATACAATAGCATGGAACAATCAAAAATTGTAGATACGTTGGAGACGTATCAAGCAACCCCAAGCTTAATTCCTACTTGTCCTCAAGTAGGTAAATGATAAAAACAGAATTTTTGATGTGGAATGCTACCTAACATTTTTATCCATGTGATCTTCTTTATTGTGGCATGAATATTCAGATCCATAAGATTCAAAACAAAAGTTTAATATTTACATAAAAACAATAATATTTCAAGCATACTAATAAAGCATTCATGTCTTTTCAAAATAACATGGCAAAAGAAAGTTATCCCAACAAAATCATATAGTCTGGCAATGCTCCATCTTCATCACACAAAGTATTTTATCATGCACAACCCGGATGACAAGCCAAGCAATTGTTTCATACTTTTGGTGTTCTCAAACTTTTCCAACTTTCACGCAATACATGAGTGTGAGCCATGGATATAGCACTATAGGTGGAATAGAATATGGTGGTTGTGGAGAAGCCAAAAGAAGGAGATAGTCTCACATCAACTAGGCATATTAACGGGCTATGGAGATGCCCATCAATAGATATCAATGTGAGTGAGTAGGGATTGCCATGCAATGAATGCACTAGAGCTATAAGTTTATGAAAGCTCAAAAAGAAACTAAGTGGGTGTGCATCCAACTCGCTTGCTCACGAAGACCTAGGGCAATTTGAGGAAGCCCATCATTGGACTATACAATCCAAGTTCTATAATGAAAAATTCCCACTAGTATATGAAAGTGACAACATAAGAGACTCTCTATCATGAAGATCATGGTGCTACTTTGAAGCACAAGTGTGGAAAAGGACAGTAACATTGTTCCTTCTCTCTTTTTCTCTCATTTTTTGTTTGGGCTTCTTTGGCCTCTTTTATTTTATTTGGGCTTCTTTGGCCTCTTTTATTTTATTTGGGCTTCTTTGGCATCTTTTATTTTATTTGGGCTTCTTTGGCCTCTTTTATTTATTTATAAAGTCCGGAGACTCATCCCAACTTGTGAGGGAATCATAGCTTCCATCATCCTTTCCTCACATGGGACAATGCTCTAATAATGATGATCATGACACTTTTATTTACTTACAATTCAAGAATTACAACTAGATACTAGAACAAAATATGACTATATATGAGTGCTCATGCATACGAGAACAATATGGCAATGACGGTATGTGTCATAATAAAACGGAACGGTGGAAGTTGCATGGCAATATATCTCGGAATGGCTATGGAAATGCCATAATAGGTAGGTATGGTGGCTGTTTTGTGGAAGTTATATGGTGGGTTTAAGGCACCGGCGAAACTTGCGCGGTACTAGAGAGGCTAGCAATGGTGGAAGGGTGAGAGTGCGTATAATCCATGTACTCAACATTAGTCATAAAGAACTCACATGCTTGTTGCAAAAATTCATTAGCTATCGAAACAAAGTACTACACGCATGCTCCTAGGGGGGTAGATTGGTAGGAAAAGATCATTGCTCATCCCCGTCCGCCACTCATAAGGAAGACAACCAAAGAATAAACCATGCTCCGACTTCATCACATAACGGTTCACCATACGTGCAAACTTGAACACAAGTATTTCTGCCAATCCACAATTACTCACTAGCATGACTCTAATATCACCATCTTTATATCTCAAACCAATATGCAAGGAATCAAACTTCTCATAGTATTCAATGCTCTTTATATGAAAGTTTTTATTATATCCCTCTTAGATGGCCATCATATTAGGACTAAATTCATAACCTAAGCAAATTACCATGTTGTTTAAAGGCTCTCAAAATAATATAAGTGAAGCATGAGAGTTCAACATTTCTATTAAATAAAGCCACCGCCGTGCTCTAAAAAGATATAACTGAAGCACTAGAGCAAACTGCCTAGCTCAAAAGATATAACTGAAGCACATAGAGTATTCTATTAAATTCACGATTCTTGCTTGTCCCTCTCAAAAGGTGTGTACAACAAGGTGTGACAAACTAAAAAGGAAAGACTCATATCATACAAGATGCTCCAAGCAAAACACATATCATGTGGTGAATAAAAATATAGCCTTAAGTAAATTACCGATGGAATGAAGACGAAAGAGGGGATGCCATTCGGGGCATCCCCAAGCTTAGATGCTTGGTTATCCTTGAATATTACCTTGGGGTGCCTTGGGCATCCCGAAGATTAGGCTCTTGCCACTCCTTATTCCGTAGTCCATCAAATCTTTACCCAAAACTTGAAAAGTTCACAACACAAAACTTAACAGAAAACTCATGAGATCTGTTGGTATAATAAAATAAATCACCACTTTAGGTACTGTTGTGAACTCATTCTAAATTTATATTGGTGTTATATGTTATGTATTCCAACTTCTACATGGTTCATACCCCCCGATACTACCCATAAATTCATCAAAATAAGCAAACAACACATACAAAACAGAATCTATCAAAAACAGAACAATTTGTAGTAATCTGAAAACTTTGTATACTTCTGTAACTTCAAAAATCCTGAATGATTAGGACAACAGAGGCAATTCATATATCAATCTCGCGTAAAAAAATCAAGAATTTATCACGTTCCAGCAGCTTAGATCAATTCAATTACTGGGTGCAAAAGCTTCTATTTTTCAGCAAAATCAAATCAACGATATACCAAAGTATCCCAAAGGTCTTACTTGGCTCAAACACTAATTAAAACACCAAAACACAATTACTACAGTGGTAATAATGTGTATTTATTGAAGAACATAACCAAAAAGAACATAAAAATAAAATTGGGTGGCCTCCCAACAAGCGCTATTGTTTAACGCCCCTAGCTAGGCATAAAACATAGATCTAGGTATTGTCATCTTTGGTATTTTTTTTTCATAGATGTGTTCTTGTTAGAGGGTTTTGCAAAGATAACTTGAAACACATTATCCATATAAATATTGGCATTATCAAGTTGCCCATCTATGTATCCCTTTAGATTCCTGGCGATGATCCAAGAATATTGTTTATTAACATCATCGAAACTTGTTTGATCACATCTAAAATAGGGATTTTCTTTTTAAGGTTCTCATAAAAAATTGATTATTTCCAAAATAATGTCTCAAAGTATAGTCACTATTGTAAAGGATCTCATATATCGCTGGTTTTTCACGGCACATACCATAAAAATCAAAAGTTTCCCTAGTTCCTGTACTATGTGATCAGATTCATTCACAAGAACATGGGTAGCTATCTGAAAGTGCAATCATGCCCTAAATATTATTTTGATGTTGATGACTCATAGGGGACTCACAAAGTTTGTCAAGTATATCTCGGGTTTTTGTCCCCTCAGAATCAACTGTGTGTGTGGATTATGTTTTGGGAAATGATTAACATCATCAATAAGGAAGAAAACAAGACTATCTTATGTTTACTCTTGAGTATAGGATCCCACACTATTAAGAGGGGAACATGGGATATCTCTAAGGTCTTGCTCAAACAGATTCTTTTGTGCTAGTTCCTGATCTTCATCCTTGTCCAGAACCAAAACATCGGACGTCTGGTGCAGATCGGACGTCTGACCATTCTCGTAATGAACCAAAACATCAGCCGTCTGGTGTGCACCGGACGTCCGACCATTTCTATACAGAGCCAAAACATCGGTCGTCCGGTCCTCACCGGACGTCCGACCATTCGCCTACAGAACCAAAACAGCGGTCCTTCGGTCCCTGTCGGACATCCGTTGTTTAAAGAGCCCTCGGTCGTCCGATATGCCTCGGACGTCCAGTACCTCCTTCACAGAACCTAAACATCGGTCGTCCGGAGCCTCCGGTCATTCGATGACCAATAGACCGTAGCAAAACATCGGTCGTCCGGTCCCTATCGGACATCCTGTGTCAGTAATGCTCTCGGTCATCCGTTGGGCATCGGACGTCCGATGTTTCTTTGCTGTTTTCAGGACCAACAGCCACTTGTTGAAGTACACTATAAATACACTCTCCTATTCCGTGAGAAGGTTGACCATTCACTTCAAGCATCCTCAAGAACACACCTACACTCTCTCACTCCCCAACACGAAATCTTAGATCTCTAAGGGATTTGAGAGCATTTGAGAGAAGTTTTCCACCCAAGTGATAGATCCACTTCTTCCCCTTCTTTGCACCAAAGGAATCCGTGATTTGAGCAAGTCTTGAGTTTTCCCCATTGTTCTTGTTACTCTTGGTGGTTGGAGACTCCTAGGCGGTAGGAGTCATTCGGAGAGGAATCGTTCTTTGTGATTACCCCCTGGAAAGTTTGTGAGGGTTTGGAGACCACACCAAGGTCTACCACTAGTGGTTGAGAAACGCCTTCATGGTGTTATATCAAAGAGAGAATAGGGTGAGCCTTCGTGGAGTTGGTGTGCCTTCGTGGTAACATCCACCTCTCCAAACGGTGACGTATAGCCCCTCCAAGGAAGTGAACATCGGCATACATCCTCGTCTCTCGGAGTTGTGGTTATCCCTAACCCTAACTCTCTACTTGTGGTTACTTCTCTCCTAGTCTTACTTATATCCTTGTGTACTTATCTACTCTCCTACTTATGTTACTTGTTAACCTTGCTTAGCTCATAACATCATTCTTGAAATTGTTAGGCTAAACTTTGTATTCCGCATTATTGCCTAAAATTGCTAAGTAACAACTAAAAATTGTAATTGTACCTATCCACCCCCCTCTAGGTCCATCTCAATCCTTTCAATTGGTATCAGAGCCTCGTGCTCTATTCTTGTGGCTTAACCACCCTAGAGCAAGATGAACCCCGATGGGACTCCCCTTGTTGCAGATCCGAAGAACACGGACGCGGCTTCCACTGAAGCCAAGTCCTTCACTTCAGAGGATTTGGAATGAGATCTTGCTAATCAAAAGGAGGAGCATGATGCCTCTCTTGAGGCCTTGGTCCAAATGAGGTTAACCACACTAACCATGATGCTTGCACCACTTTCTGGTGGTGCGGCCTCAAGGCCAGCTGTGCCTACTCCTTCACTTGGCCAACAACCTCCTAGCAATGAACACTCAAGTGTTCCTTGGCTTTATGCAAGACCTCAAATAGAGAAACCTAAGTATAACCCTCAAGGCAAACCTCTTTTACTTGATGAAACTACTACCGATTTTTCTTTGTGGAGAGTTGCTATGCAGGACCATCTTCGATACGAAAATGATGAGATGTTGGAGATCTTGGAGTATGGCTATCAAGCTGTTGACCCGAAGAATCTTACTCCAAGAGAGGTATATGACAAGAATCTCAACGACACAGCAACCATGTGCATAAGAAGAGGTATGACCGACAAGCAAAGGAGACCATACATACATATCACAAGTGCCAAGGAATTATGGGATACCATTGTGAGAACCAAGACCGGTACCTCCACTCTTCGGCTTGCTCAATATGAAATTGCCAAGGGGCAATTGCAAAACTTTTGTATGGAAAAAGGTGAATCTCCCAAGCAACTTCTTGAGCGTCTCATGACTCTCACCGCCGACATTGAGTCATGTGAATGTGACAAGACACAAGATGGATTCAACTTGACTAAGCGATTTCTTGTGGATAAGTTGCTTCACGCTCTTTCTCTGTATTATCACCAAATGGTGTGGGACATAAGACAACACCATGGATTCAAGGAAATGACTCCGGATGACATCATATCTACCTTCCAACTCTTTGAAGACTCAAAGGCAAATGCTACAAAACATCTTGCCATGCATGGTACCCCAACATCGAAGATCAATCTTGTATTGAAGGCCAAGCATGTATGTGAAGAAGTGATGAGGACATCAATACCATTGTTACACCCACAGCCCCTGCTGCTATACATACCGGACCAATTACTAGAGCTCGCGCACGCCAACTAAATTACCAGGTACTTTTGTTTCTTGGTAATGATTCTAATGTTCATGAGAATATGATGCTGCCTAAATTGGATACATTTGTTTTGCTTACAAATGAAGGGCCTAGCTTGGAGAAGGATGAACATTGGAGCAAGAACAAGGATGGAGATGATGGCATGCGCAAGGGGAACAAGAACGGAGTTACAAGTGATGATTTCAGGTCCTTGAAGCCACCATAACGAGTGCATGAAGCCTTGGACGAAATATACAAGATGCCACTTCATAAATTTCGTCCAGAGGCTATTATAGGTGATGCGTCACCTTTTTATTGGGCCAGGCCCATGCAATTTCGAAATACATTAGTATAGGCTATTTTTAGAGTCCGTATGTGTGGGGAAACAAGAGATGGGGTTGATTTCGAACCCCTCCACCAAGGGCCACGAAATTCCCCCTCTCTTCCTCCATATATACAGCCCTTAGGGCACCGTTTAGACTTTGGGTTTTGTTTAGATTAAAGTTCGCCATAGTTGCAACTTCACGTACTTCGTTTGTGTTCAACGACCAGACAAAGGCGTCACAGAACCCCACCTTGATCAATAAAGCTATCATCTTATATTCGCAATATCCAGATTGCAATCTCAGTTTCTTGCTTGTTCTTCGTTTGCTCGCAGGAAACAGACCCTCGTGGTCAGGTTGATCGTGCTCCGGCGTGGTCAATAACCTCTCGGAGTTGGTTTAGCGATTGCTAAGGCGCGACGTCTTCGCACGTTCGTAGTCGGATCGTCAAAGTCGACTTCCACCAAAGCGAAATCCATCATCTCATTGAAAGACGGGACACCTTTGCCCCTATCAAGTGGTATCAGATTTCCAGGTTGCTCGGTGAGATTTTCGGTTTTTCGTAGTTTAGATCGAGTCTGTTCTTCATACCTACAGTCCACGAAAAAGCCAAAAAAAATTAGGGTTAGTTCATCATATCCGAACCAATCTGAGCCTTTGCATAATCTTTTTAGGGTTTTGCTTTGTTGAACTTGCGGTTGCATCGTCGTGTCTAGTTGCTGGTCTTAGCGTTAGTCTTTTAGAGTTTCGAGTTCTGGTCATAAGTTGTCACGCCGCCACCGCACCATCATCATCGCCCTTGTCACCTACCACCACCGTTCCGAATCCGTATCCATATACCACCTCCAATCCGTATCCATATACCACCACCGATCCATATCCATATACTACCACCGCTACCACCACCACCGCTGCCATATACCACCACCGCTGCCATATACCATCACCATATATCCACCACCAATCCGAGTTCCTTGCATATTAGGTTTGTTTTCGAGATCCATCTAGTTTCCGATTCGTGTTTCCTTGCCGGAGTAGGTTTCGGAAAAAAAAAGAGTCCGGAAACCACCCTTCGTTTATGCCCAAAATTTTCCGAAAACGCATTTGTCGAAAATTTTTCTGGCTATCCTATTTTTAGGTGTTTCTAAGCGTATTGAGACAGTCGTCGTTATAGAAAGTTTTTTTTGACCCGTTTCCAGTTTTTGGGTCCGGGCAGTCAGAAAAAAAAACTTTTGGTCGAAAAAATTTCATGCCCATCCTGTCAGTTTGACCTGGGAAGAGTTTTGAGACACCCGCCATTATAGTGATTTTTCGCAAAAAAAAGCAGCGCAAAAAAAAGAGCGCAAAAAAAAGAGCGAAAAAAAATCCAGAGTGTGCTTTTCCCTTGTTTACGTGCAGCGCCGTGATTTTGTTAGTGTTCTAGGCTCGCGTCTCTAGCACGGTCTAGCCTAGGACCAGCACAGTACCGTTGTTGAGCGTTTATTCAACTTTGCATCTCTGAATTGATTATTGCTGACCCCTTTTGCTACCATAATATAAGCCTTCCCAGCTCCACATACATCTACGTCGTGCGTTTGATTCTCCCTGGTAATCGCTCTATCCAAGCTTTGAGAGTTTTGACTACAATGGTTGCCGATCACCGCCTGTTGCTGGGTAAGAACTGGTAAGAATTTGAGTTTTGCTTGACGGATTTGTGACACCCACCACCACCACTTGTTCGTAGTCTGTAGGATCATATTCTTGTGTCTTTCTATTGCTGCTAACCATGCCAGCATCACAAGCCGATGAGATTGACTGGGAGAACTTATCGAACAAGGAGCTTCATGATAAGTTTCAGCAAATGATGAATGAACAGGTGCAAGACGTGCTGAACAATTTTGAAGAGGCCATGGAGAAGATCACTGGCCTTGAGAATACGTTCGAAAAAAAGCTCGATAACAGATTTAATGAACTACTTGCGCGTCTTCCACCACCGGCTGCACCTGCCGCACCTCTGCAACAACAACAACAACAATTACCTCCAGGTCGCGAAACAGCCCTCCGCCGAGCAAGCCGTGTACTTCTCCGGCCTGGCCAAACTGTTGGTGCGGCCGTTGATACTTTTGTGGCTCCTGCTGCTGATGTGGAGGATGATGAATATGCGGGCGATTATGAGGATGAGGTTGATCAAAATCAGAACTACGTGCAGCCACCAGCACCACCACCAGCAGGTCGACCTCAAGTATATATTCGCAATGGTAGGCCCGCACCACCACCTCAGGTACGAGATGATGTCCATATTCCTAAACTGAAATTGAATATTCCACCATTTGAGGGTAGATATGTTCCTGATATATATCTTACTTGGGAGTTAGAAACTGAACAACGTTTTACATGTTTACAATATCCCGAGGAGAGACGGGTTGCTGCTGCTGTTTGTGCTTTCACTAGTTTTGCATGTGTATGGTGGTCTGGACATTGTAGATTATATCCTATTCCAGCTACTTGGGCTGCTTTGAAAACTGCTATGTGTACGCGCTGGGTTCCACCATATTATCAACGTGAATTGCTTCAAAAAGTGCAGCGTTTAAGACAAGGAAAAAATTTTGTAGAAGAATATTATCAGGAATTACAAACTGGCATGATTAGATGTGGTATTGTTGAGGAGAATGAAGCTATGCTTGCATGTTTTCTGGGTGGATTAAATAAAGAGATTCAGACCATTCTAGACTATAAGGAGTATACTAATATCACTCGTTTATTCCATCTTGCTTGTAAAGCTGAACGTGAAGTGCAGGATCGACAAGCATTGGGGCAAACTAACTTTTCTGCAGGCCGACCTTCATCATGGACACCGCGTGCATCTTCTACTTCAACTGCACCAGCACCTCCATCAGGTGCCACCTCCAGCCATGATACAAGAAAACAGGCACAACCACCATTATCTGCCAAGAGCGCACCTGCGGGGCCTGCACAGCGTTCTTCTTCTTCCATAGCATCAACAGGGCACACAAGTGATATTATTTGTCGTCGTTGTAAGGGAGGAGGTCATTATGCGAGAGAATGCAAATCTCAGCGTGTGATGATTGCTACCGAGGATGGTGGGTATGAGTCCGCTAGTGACTATGATGAGGAGACTTTGGCTCTTATTACACGTGAAGAACATGGTGGAGATGATTCTGATCATGAGACGCAATACATGGCTCCTGAAGACGTTGACAGGTATGAATGTTTAGTTGCTCAACATGTTTTGAGTGTGCAGGTCACACAAGTTGAGAAAAATCAGAGGCACAATTTGTTCCATACCGAGGGAGTTGTGAAGGAATGTTCTGTGCGCGTCATCATAGACGGAGGGAGCTGCAACAACTTGGCTAGCATGGAGATGGTGGAGAAGCTTTCTCTCACCACAAGACCACGTCCACATCCTTACTACATCCAATGGTTCAACAACAGCGGCAAGGTTAAGGTAACACGTACTGTTCGTGTGCAATTTAGTATCTCTACATATGCTGATTATGTTGATTGTGATGTGGTACCTATGCAAGCATGTTCCTTATTACTTGGTAGACCATGGCAATTTGATAAAAATTCTGTACACCATGATAGAAACAATCAGTATACTCTTGTTCATAAGGATAAAAATATTACTTTGCTTCCTATGACTCCTGATTCCATTTTGAAAGATGATATTAATAGAGCTAACAAAGCTAAACTGGAGAAGAATAAGAGTGAAAATCAGATTGTGGCAAAAGAATTTGAGCAACAAATGAAGCCTAATAATAAACCATCTAGTGTTGCTTCTGAAATTAAATTGAAAAGTGCATGTTTATTTGCCACCAAATCTGATAATGATGAGCTAGATTTCAGCAAATCTGTTTGCTATGCTTTTGTTTGCAAAGAGGCATTATTTTCATTCAAGGACGTGCCTTCCTCTTTGCCTCCTGCTGTCACTAACATTTTGCAGGAGTTCGCTGACGTCTTTCCACAAGACGTGCCACCGGGATTACCACCTATTCGAGGGATTGAGCATCAGATTGACTTAATTCCCGGTGCTTCACTGCCAAACCGTGCTCCATACCGTACCAATCCAGAGGAGACGAAGGAGATTATGCGTCAAGTACAAGAGCTTCTCGACAAAGGTTATATACGCGAATCCCTTAGTCCTTGTGTTGTTCCTATTATTCTAGTGCCGAAAAAGGATGGTACATCGCGTATGTGAGTTGATTGTAGAGGCATTAATAATATTCCTATTCATTATCGTCATCCTATTCCTAGGCTAGATGATATGCTTGATGAATTGAGTGGCTCTACAATATTCTCCAAAGTTGATTTGCGTAGTGGATACCATCAAATTCGTATGAAATTGGGGGATGAATGGAAAACAACATTTAAAATTAAGTTTGGATTGTATGAGTGGTTAGTGATGCCTTTTGGGTTAACTAATGCGCCTAGTACTTTCATGAGACTAATGAACGAAGTTTTACGTGCTTTCAGTGGATGATTTGTGGTAGTCTATTTTGATGATATACTGATTTATAGCAGATCTTTGGAAGAACATTTGGAATATTTACATGCTATTTTTATTGCTCTACGTGATGCACGTTTGTTTGGTAACCTTGGGAAGTGCACCTTTTGCACCGACCGAGTATCTTTTCTTGGCTATGTTGTTACTCCACAGGGAATTGAAGTTGATAAAGCCAAGATTGAAGCTATTGAGAGTTGGCCGCAACCCAAAACGGTCACACAAGTGAGGAGTTTTCTTGGCCTCGCTGGATTCTATAGGCATTTTGTGAGAGATTTCAGCACCATTGCTGCACCTCTCAATGAGCTTACAAAGAAAGATGTGCCTTTTCTTTGGGGTACCGCACAGGAAGAAGCCTTCACGGTAATTAAAGATAAGTTGACACATGCTCCTTTACTCCAACTTCCTGATTTTAATAAGACTTTTGAGCTTGAATGTGATGCTAGTGGAATTGGATTAGGAGGTGTGTTATTACAAGATGGCAAACCTGTTGCATACTTTTCTGAAAAATTGAGTGGGCCTAGTCTGAATTATTCTACTTATGATAAAGAATTATATGCTCTTGTTCGGACTTTAGAAACATGGCAACATTATTTATGGCCCAAAGAATTTGTTATACATTCTGATCATGAATCTTTGAAACATATTAAAAGTCAAGCTAAACTGAATCGTAGACATGCTAAATGGGTTGAATTCATTGAGACTTTTCCTTATGTCATTAAAGACAAGAAGGGAAAAGAAAATGTTATTGCTGATGCATTGTCTCATCGCTATACTATGCTTTCACAACTTGACTTCAAAATATTTGGTTTGGAGACCATCAAAGATCAATATGTGCATGATGATGATTTTAAAGATGTAATGCAGAATTGTAAAGAAGGCAGAATGTGGAGCAAGTTTGTCATTAACGATGGATTTGTGTTTCATGCTAACAAGCTATGCATTCCAGCTAGCTCCATTCGTCTTTTGTTGTTGCAGGAGGCGCATGGAGGAGGATTAATGGGACACTTTGACGTGAAGAAGACAAAGGACGTACTTGCTACACATTTCTTTTGGCCATAGATGAGACGGGATGTTGAGCGTTTTATTGCTCGCTGCACTACATGTCAAAAAGCTAAGTCACGACTCAATCCTCATGGTTTATATATGCCTTTGCCTGTACCTAGTGTTCCTTGGGAGGATATATCTATGGAATTTGTTTTAGGTTTACCTCGAACAAAGAAGGGGAGGGATAGCATATTTGTTGTCGTGGATAGATTCTCGGAAATGGCACACTTTATACCATGTCATAAAAGCGATGATGCTGTTAATGTTGCTAATTTATTCTTTTGTGAAATTATTCGCTTGCATGGTGTGCCAAATATTATTGTTTCAGATCGTGATACTAAATTTCTTAGACACTTTTGGAGATGTTTATGGGCTAAGTTGGGGACTAAACTGCTTTTTAGTACTACTTGTCACCCCCAAACTGATGGACAAACTGAAGTAGTCAATAGAACGTTGTCTACTATGCTTAGGGCTGTTTTGAAGAATAATAGGAAAATGTGGGAGGAATGCTTGCCTCATATTGAATTTGCTTATAATCATTCATTGCATTCTACTACTAAGATGTGCCCTTTTGAAGTTGTGTATGGTTTCCTACCTCGTGCACCTATTGATTTGTTGCCTCTTCCATCTTCGGAGAAGGTTAATTTTGATGCTAAACAATGTGTTGAATTGATTTTAAAAATGCATGAGTTAACTAAGGAAAACATTGAGCGTATGAATGCCAAATATAAACTTGCTGGAGATAAGGGTAGAAAACATGTTGTGTTTGCACCTAGAGATCTTGTTTGGTTACATTTGCGTAAGGATAGATTTCCTGATTTGCGCAAATCAAAGCTCATGCCACGTGCTGATGGTCCCTTTAAGGTGTTAGAGAAAATAAATGATAATGCATATAAACTTGAGCTGCCTGCAGATTTTGGGGTTAGTCCCACTTTTAACACTGCAGATTTGAAGCCTTATTTGGGTGAGGAAGATGAGCTTCCGTCGAGGACGACTTCATTTACCGAAGGGGAGGATGATGAGGACATCAATACCATTGTTACACCCACAGCCCCTGCTGCTATACATACCAGACCAATTACTAGAGCTCGCGCACGACAACTAAATTACCAGGTACTTTCGCTTCTTGGTAATGATTCTAATGTTCATGAGAATATGATGCTGCCTAAATTGGATATATTTGTTTTGCTTACAAATGAAGGGCCTAGCTTGGAGAAGGATGAACATTGGAGCAAGAACAAGGATGGAGATGATGGCATGCGCAAGGGGAACAAGAACGGATTTACAAGTGATGATTTCAGGTCTTTGAAGCCACCATAACGAGTGCATGAAGCCTTGGACGAAATATACAAGATGCCACTTCATAAATTTCGTCCAGAGGCTATTATAGGTGCCACGTCACCTTTTTATTGGGCCAGGCCCATGTAATTTCGAAATACATTAGTATAGGCTATTTTTAGAGTCCGTATGTGTGGGGAAACAAGAGATAGGGTTGATTTCGGACCCCTCCACCAAGGGCCACGAAATTCCCTCTCTTCCTCCATATATACAGCCCTTAGGGCACCGTTTAGACTTTGGGTTTTTTTTAGATTAAAGTTCGCCATAGCTGCAACTTCGTGTACTTCGTTTGTGTTCAACGACCAGACAAAGGCGTCACAGAACCCCACCTTGATCAATAAAGCTTTCATCTTATATTCGCAATATCCAGATTCCAATCTCAGTTTCTTGCTTGTTCTTCATTTGCTCGCAGGAAACAGACCCTCGTGGTCAGGTTGATCGTGCTCCGGCATGGTCAATAACCTCTCGGAGTTGGTTTAGCGATTGCTAAGGCGCAACGTCTTCGCACGTTCGTAGTCGGATCGTCAAAGTCGACTTCCACCAAAGCGAAATCCATCATCTCATCGAAAGACGGGACACCTTTGCCCCTACCAAGAAGAGCAAAGTGAAGAAGAAGAAGATGATGGTGATGAGGATGGTGATGAGATTGATTCAGATGATAGCCTGTCATATGAAGACATTGCTCTCTTTGTCAAGAAGTTTAGCCCGGGAAAATTCAAGGAAGATTCCAGAAGAATAAAGTGAGGAAATGCTATAATTGTGAAGAAACCAACCACTTCTCCAATGAGTGCTGAGGGAGTCCTGGACTAGGGGGTGTCCGGATAGCCGCACTATCATCATCGGCCGGACTCCAAGACTATGAAGATACAAGATTGAAGACTTCGTCCCATGTCGGGATGGGACTTTCCTTGGCGTGGAAGGCAAGTTTGGCGATACAGATATGTAGATCTCCTACCATTGTAACCTCTGTGTAACCCTAGCCCTCTCCGGTGTCTATATAAACTGGATGGCTTTAGTCCGTAGGACGAACAACAATCATACCATAGGCTAGTTTCTAGGGTTTAGCCTCCTTGATCTCGTGGTACATCTACTCTTGTAACACACATTATCAATATTAACCAAGCAGGACGTAGGGTTTTACCTCCATCAAGAGGGCCCGAACCTGGGTAAAACATCGTGTCCCTTGTCTCCTGTTACCATCCGCCTAGACGCACAGTTCGGGACCCCCTACCCGAGATCCGCTGGTTTTGACACCGACATTGGTGCTTTCATTGAGAGTTCCTCTATGTCGTCACCGATAGGCTCGATGGCTTCTTAGATCATCAACAAGGACGCAGTCCAGGGTGAGACCTTCCTCCCCGGACAGATCTTCGTATTTGGCGGCTTTGCACTGCGGGCCAACTCGCTTGGCCATCTGGAGCAGATCGAAAGCTACGCCCCTGACCGTCAGGTCAGATTTGGAAGTTTGAACTTCACGGATGACATCCGCCGGGACTTGATCTTCGATGGATTCGAGCCACAGCCAAGCACGCCGCACTGTCACGACGGGCATGATTTAGCTCTGCAGCCGGACAGTACCCTGGAGGCCGCACTCGAGCCCGCTCCGATCTTCGATTCGGACCCGGCGGCGCAAATCGAGGACGGATGGCTAGACACCGCCTCGGGGGCTGCAACCTCTACGGCGATAGAGCCGAACACTGACCTTGTCCCTCACAAAGCTCGTGACTCCAAGGTGCCGGACTCCTTGCCGGACTCCGAACCTCCCGCGCCCCCTCCAATCGAATCTGATTGGGCGCCGGTCATGGAATTCACCGCTGCGGACATCTTTCAACACTCACCTTTCAGCGACATCTTGAGTTCGCTAAAGTATCTCTCGCTATGAGGAGAGCCCTGGCCGGACTGCGGTCAGGACGGTTGGGATGCGGACAACGAAGAAATTCAAAGCCCACCCACCACCCACTTAGTAGCCACTGTCGACGATCTAACCGACATGCTAGACTACGACTCCGAAGACATCGACTGTATGGACGACGATGCCGGAGACGACCAAGAACCAGCGCCTACCGGGGACTGGAAAGCCACCTCATCTTATGACATATACATGGTGGATATCCCAAAGGATGGGAATGGCGAAGGAACAGCGGAGGATGACCCCTCCAAGAAACAGCCCAAGCGCCGGCGTCAGCGGCGCCGCTCTAAATCCCGCCACAGCAAGAATGAAGATTCTGGCACCGAAGACAATAACACCCCAGACAGTGCCGAAGACAACCCACTCCAGCAAGATTCAGCATAGGAGGACGGAGACGCCAGCCCTCATGAGAGAGCGGCAGAAGAAGAGGTAGAGGATTATATGCCTCCCTCCGGAGACGAGGCAAGCCTCGACGACGATGAATTCGTCGTGCTTGAGGATCTCGTCGAACAAGAGCATTTTAAACGCAGGCTTATGGCCACGGCGAACAGCCTCAAGAAAAAGCAGCAACAGCTTAGAGCTGATCAAGATCTGCTAGCCGACTGATGGACTGAAGTCCTCGCGGCCGAAGAGCATGAGCTCGAACGCCCCTCCAAAAGCTACCCTAAACGCAAGCTGCTCCCCCGATTAGAGGAGGAGGCGTATGAACCTGCATCACCATAAGACAATACGGCTGACCGACCACCCCGTGGTTGCGACAGAGAGGCCTCTAGGCCCTTCACTAGAACCGTACCCCGGCATCGCTCGAAAAGCACAAGGCCATAGGGGAACGCTCCGGACTTGCGAGATATATTGGAGGATAAGGCAAGACAATCAAGATCGATCTATGGATAGCGTGGGCGCCCCATGATACGTGACGACAACCGTCACGCCGGACACAGTAAGTCCGGCCGGGCCCAACAAAATAGACAAAGCTCTTTTGAGCTCCATCGTGATATAGCCCAGTACAGAGGCGCCGCACACCCACTATGCTTCACAGATGAAGTAATGGATCATCAAATCCCCGAAGGGTTTAAACCCGTGAATATTGAATCTTACGATGGCACAACAGACCCCGCGGTTTGGATCAAAGACTATCTCCTTCACATCCACATGGCCCGTGGTGACGATCTTCACGCCATCAAATATCTCCCCCTCAAGCTTAAAGGACCAGCCCGGCATTGGCTTAACAGCTTGCCAGTAGAGTCAATTGGGAGTTGGGAAGACCTGGAAGCCGCATTCCTCGATAACTTCCAAGGCACGTATGTGCGACCACCAGACGCTGATGACCTAAGCCACATAATTCAGCAGCCAGACGAATCGGCCAGACAATTCTGGACACGGTTCTTAACCAAGAAAAACCAAATCGTCGATTGTCCAGATGCGGATGCCCTCGCGGCCTTCAAGCATAACATCCGCGACGAGTGGCTTGCCCGGCACCTGGGACAGGAAAAGCCGAAATCCATGGCAGCCCTCACATCACTCATGACCCGCTTCTGCGCGGGTGAGGACAGCTGGCTAGCACGCAGCAACAACCTCAGCAAAAATTCTGGCAGTCCGGATATCAAGGACCGTAATGGCAGGTCGCGTCGCAACAAAAATAAACGCCGCATTAACGGCGATAATAGTGAAGATACGGCAGTCAATGCCGGATTCAGAGGCTCTAAACCCGGTCAGCGGAAAAAGCCATTCAAAAGAACTACTCCGGGTCCGTCCAATTTGGACCGTATACTCGACCGCTCGTGCCAGATACACAGCATCCCCGAAAAACTAGCTAACCACACCAACAGGGACTGTTGGGTATTCAAGCAGGCGGGCAAGTTAATTGCCGAAAACAAAGACAAGGGGCTGCATAGCGATGACGAGGAAGAGACCCGACCGCCAAACAATAGAGGACAGAAGGGTTCCCCCCCCCAGGTGCGGACGGTGAACACGATATACGCAACCCACATACCCAAAAGAGAACGGAAGCGTGCACTCAGGGATGTATACGCGATGGAGCCAGTTGCCCCAAAGTTCAATCCATGGTCCTCCTGCCCGATCACTTTTGACCGAAGGGACCACCCCACCAGCATTCGCCACGGCAGATTCGCCGCATTGGTTTTAGACCCAATCGTCGATGGATTTCACCTCACCAGAGTCCTGATGGACGGCGGCAGCAGCCTGAACCTGCTTTATCACGATACAGTGTGCAAAATGGGCATAGACCCCTCAAGGATTAAACCTACCAACACGACCTTTAAAGGCGTCATACCAGGTGTAGAAGCCAATTGTACAGGCTCAGTTACACTAGAAGTGGTCTTCGGATCCCCGGATAACTTCCAAAGCGAGGAGTTAATCTTCGACATAGTTCCGTTCCGCAGCGGCTATCATGCCTTGCTCGGACGTACCGCGTTTGCAAAGTTTAACGCGGTGCCGCACTACGCATACCTCAAGCTCAAGATGCCAGGCCCTCAAGGAGTCATCACAGTCAACGTAAACACTGAACGTTCTCTCCGAATGGAGGAACATACAGCGGCTCTCGCGGCAGAAGTACAATCCAGCCTCTTCAGGCAATTCTCGAGTCCGGCCGTTAAGCAGTCGGACACGGCTAAACGCGCCCGGAGTAACCTACAACAAGACCACCTGGCACGTTCCGAGCACGCGTAGCAGTGCGGCCCAACCCCGGCCCCTGCACAATGTCAAGACAGGTCCTTCGCGTACACCATTACGCTCTGAAGATACCATGGGCATGCGGAGAGGGGCACGTCCACGATAGGCCCAGAATGCGGATCAACCACACCAGGGGCTCTCAAGTGTGTCATTCTTTTTTTTTTTTTTTATCTTTACCCACAGGACTCCGTTCGTCAGAGGCCCTGTCCGGCAGCAGACCTGCCGAACTCATGATGCAACAGCCAGGGAAGGAGAAAGGCTACAACGAATATCCAGGTGGTCTCCATTACGAGCATTAAATCTGTTTTATGCACCATTCCGCAGCCTACCCCTGGAGGGGGACATGTTTAATATTCCCATCCCTTGCTTATCGCACCATTTGTATCGTTCTGCATTTACAGCAGTTTTTCTTGAATAAGTAATGCAGCACCTCTTTGCTTCCAATTGCATTTCTTTCTTATACATATGTTCATTTATGACATGTTGCATCCGTACATTTTGGTACGGCTAAATACACCAGGGGCTTATGTTTCCCACATCATGGTGTGATAAGTCTGAACACTTTCACAAGTGCGGCACCCCGAACATATAGCATTATATGCATCGGCTCCGAATCATGTCTTGGGTCAATAGTTGGGTTTGCCCGGCTCCCATGTTTTGGTACCTTACGTTCCGTTGTATCGGCTAAGGTAGCACTGGGAGAACTACTGCGATTGCGCCCCAGTTGAGCTGGGCGAGCGCCTCAGTGGAGAAAGCTAAAACTGACCGTCATGATGAGGCGAGAGCCGATCGACGTTCGAGAGGTTTTTTGCGAGTCCCTAAAGACTTATGCCGCTTAGAGCGAGGAACCGGCTTTTGTCTGGCCCAGGCATGGATAGCGCCCCAAATTCGGCCTTCCGAAGACTTGGGGCTTTGCCGAAATTTAAAATTATAGAATTCTATGGCTAAGTGAGAGTGTTCAAGCATTATAAGTCCGGTTGCCTTGTTCGCTGTGTTGAGCGCCTCCCTAGATGGACCCAAAAATGGGAACAAGTGTGCTCAAGTTTATCCCGAACACCCCAGCACTCGTGGCATGGGGGCTGAAGCCGACGACTTGCCATCTCTCAGATTTGATAAACAGCCGCACAGAAGGTAATATTTTAAATTAACAAGCGTTGCTTAGCGCATATGAACTAAGTTTTCAGCGCACGGGATAACAAAATGCGAGTCTACTCAAATATTACATCTTTGGAGCACTCACCCGCAATAATGAGGGCACCCTTCAGGACACTCTTATAATACATCTCGGGCGTGCGATGCTCCTTGCCCTGCGGTGGCGGGTCCGTCACAAGCTTCTGGGCATCCATCTTGCCCCAGTGCACCTTTGCGCGGGCAAGGGCCCGATGGGCACCTTCAATACAGGCGGAGTGCTTGATGACTTCAACCCACGGGCACGCATCCACCAGCCGCCGCACTAGGCCGAAGTAGCTCCCAGGCATGGCCTCCTTAGGCCACAGCCGAACTATGAGGCCCTTGTGGAGCTCGACCAGCTGCTTCAGCTGGTCGCTAAGGGGCACCGGATGTCCGGCCTCAGCATGCTGAGACCAGAAGACCTTCTCCATCGAGCTCCCCTCCTCGGCCCTATAGAAAGCGGCAGCATCGGACACGCTGCGAGGCAGATCTGCGAATGCTCGTGGAGAGCTCCGAATTAGGGTAAGTGATATGTAATTCACACTCACATGCTTACTTTGCATGAAAAACGCCTTACCTGCCGCTATTTTCTTCAACGCCTCGACTTCTTGGAGGGCCTTATAGGCTTCGGCCTTAGCGGCTTTGGCACTCTCAAGAGCCGTCGCAAGCTCGGACTCTCGAGTCTTCGAGTCACGCTCCAAACTCTCATGTTTTTCCATGAGAGCCTAGAGCTCTTGCTGTACCTCCGCCACCCGCGCCTCATGCTTCTCTCGCTCGGTGCGTTCCGCGCCACATTACGTTCGGCCACGGACACTGCCTCCTTCAGGGTTGCCACCTCGTTAGTAGCCCCTCCAATACCCACGTTATCCTTGTCATTCTTATTGCAACCAAAATCCTTTTCTGTAAGGTACAATTTTACTAAGGTGTTACTCACCTTCCTTGTCCTCGAGCTGCTTCTTGGCACGGCCGAGCTCGTTCTCGGACCGCTCGAGGCTTTGCTTCAAAGTATTGACCTCCGCAGTCAGTGCGGCAGAGGTCAGCAGCGCAGCCTACAATCCCATAT
Source organism: Triticum dicoccoides (assembly GCF_002162155.2). Taxonomy (NCBI): domain Eukaryota; kingdom Viridiplantae; phylum Streptophyta; class Magnoliopsida; order Poales; family Poaceae; genus Triticum; species Triticum dicoccoides. Next base: position 339,622,467 of record NC_041391.1, on the reverse strand, counting down.
TGACATATTTTTTATGACTCCTACGTATATCTTTTTAGATCCTCTATCCGGCTTTTCTTTCCGAACACCGAACCGAGCTTCAGGGGCTACTGTCTATGCGGTACTATTTTACATATATCAAAATTCTTACCTCAAAGCCTATTAGAAGGCTGCTGCAGGCTTCGATCAGCCCACTCTTGGCGAGCTGAACCTTCTGAATCACCGCACTCATAACAGTGCGGTGTTCCTCTTTGATGGAGGCGCCATTGAGCGCCTCCAGCAAGCTATCCGGCGCCTCCGGTTGGACGGAGGCTGCCGGCGTCACGGTCTTGCCCTTCTTACGAAGGGGCCGCCCGCCGGACTCCGGAGCCACTATGGGTTCCGGGGCCGAGTCCGGTGCAGAGTTCGGGAGGTTGTCCTGCAACACCTCCGGGGCCTCCTCCTCCTGGCGGGTCCCTTCCCGGGATCCCACCTCGGCATCGTCCGCATCACGGGGGGTGGAGGCGGTCGGAAGAGAATCCATATCCGACGCACCTAAGGACCCGCTCGACGAAGCGGGAAGATCATCCTTGGGCGGACTGCAGGGTTGTATGCGGCATTAGAAAGACATTGTGTGGCAAAAAAGAAAAACCATGAAGTTATTCGGGAGTCCAGATACTTACGATCTCGCCAGGGGCTTGGCCCTTGGAGGCCAGTCCTCGTCGTCGTCATTGGCGTTGGCAGAGCAGTCCGGGGAAAGAGTTTTTCCCTTCTTGGACCCTTCGGCCTCCCTCGTCGGAGAGGCCTTCCTTTTCTTCCCTCCCCCCGCTGGGGGAGAGGCTTTCTTTTTCTCCTCCTCGCCTATGTGGGAGGAGTCTGCCTCGGAGTCATCATCCGATAGCACTTGAAAACGGGAACTCTTCCGAGTGCCCGTGGCCTTCTTCTTGGCCTTCTTCTCCGGCACCACATGGGGTGCCGGAGCCAGCAGCCCCGTCAAGCGGGCGTCCGCTGGGTCCTCTGGCAATGGGGCCGGACAGATAGTCTGTTGGGCCTTCTTCAGCCAGCCCTGTCAAAGGAGAGGGAGTTTAGATCCCACATAGAGTCAAACTATGGTGAACAAGCGTCCTGTAAAGGACAAAATCACTTACCTCGTCAGTCGGACGCTGCGAGCTGAATCCGCGATCTTCGGTAGCGGATGCGGGAGCTTCGGCGCCCTTGAACAGCACCTTCCAGACATCTTCGTACGTAGTGTCGAAGAGCCCGCTCAAAGTCTGGTTCTGCGCCGGATCGAACTCCCACATGTTGAAGCCCCGTCGTTGGCACGGGAGGATCCGGCGGACGAGCATGACCTGGACTACGTTGACAAGCTTGAGCTTCTTGTCCACTAGCTTTTGGACGCAGGCTTGGAGTCCGGTTAGCTCCTCCGAATCACCCCATGTCCGGCCGCTCTCTTTCTAGGAGGTGAGCCGTGTGGGGATGCCAGATCTGAATTCGGGGGCCGCTGCCCATTCAGGGTCACGCGGCTCGGTGATGTAGAACCACCCCGATTGCCACCCCTTGATGGTTTCCACGAAAGTGCCTTCAAGCCAAGTAACGTGGGACATCCTTCCCACCATGGCGCCTCCGCACTCCGCTTGGCTGCCCTTCAAAACCTTCGGCTTGACACTGAAGGTCTTGAGCCACAAGCTGAAGTGGGGCTGGATGCAGAGGAAGGCCTCACACACGAGATAAATGCCGAGATGTTGAGGATGAAATTCGGGGCCAGATCATGGAAATCCAGGCCGTAGTAGAACATGAGCCCCCGGACAAAGGGATGGAGTGGGAAGCCCAGTCCGCGGAGGAAATGGGGAAGAAATACTACCCTCTCATGGGGCCTGGGGGTGGGGATGAGCTCTCCCTCGTCGGGGAGCCGGTGCGCGATGTTGCTGGACAAATATCCGGCGCTGCGCAGCTTCTGGATCTGCCCCTCCATGACGGAGGAGGCCATCCACTTGCCTCCCGCTCCGAACATAGTTGGAGGAGGTTGAGGTGAGATGTGCGGACTTAGGCGCTGGAGCTCGAGTTCGCGGAGATGGATAAGCCAAGGAGAAAGAAGGCGCAGGTAAAAGGGTTGGATCTTTATCCCCTTATATGGGCGGACACAAACATGCATCCCCACCAGCCTGATAAAACTCACTTATCCCCCAAGTGCCGCAATCAATGGTGCGGTTGGGTTACCCACGTCCGTATTGATGGGAATCCCGGAATAAGGGGAACACGATCTCTGCTTCGACAAGACGTGCCAAGGAAACCGCTTCGCTAAACGCGCTGAGGTGGTACAATAAAAACAATTCGAGTAAAGGCTTGGTAGTGGTGTGACATCACGCCACGAAATACGTCAGCAGATTGAACTTGTGTAAATGTTATTCTCTCTGTGGTGGTATGTGGAATTTATTTTGCAGAGCCGGACACTATCCTGGTGTTCACAATCTTCTATAAATTATTCGAAGGAGGAACCCGCCTTGCAATGCCGAAGACAATATGCGCGCCAGACTCATCGTCATTGAAGCCTGGTTCAGGGGCTACTGAGGGAGTCCTGGACTAGGGGTTGTCCGGATAGCCGAACTATCATCATCGGCCGGACTCCAAGACTATGAAGATACAAGATTGAAGACTTCGTCCCGTGTCCGGATGGGACTTTCCTTGGTGTGGAAGGCAAGCTTGACGATACAGATATGTAGATCTCCTACCATTGTAACCGACTCTGTGTAACCCTAGCCCTCTCCGGTGTCTATATAAACCGGATGGCTTTAGTCCGTAGGACGAACAACAATCATACCATAGGCTAGCTTCTAGGGTTTAGCCTCCTTGATCTCGTGGTAGATCTACTCTTGTAACACACATTATCAATATTAATCAAGCAAGACGTAGGGTTTTGCCTCCATCAAGAGGGCCCGAACCTGGGTAAAACATCGTGTCCCTTGTCTCCTGCTACCATCCGCCTAGATGCACAGTTCGGGACCCCCTACCCGAGGTCTGCCGGTTTTGACACCGACAAGTGCCCTTATGAGAAGAGAGAAGATAAACCAAGGTTTCCCAAGACCTTTCCCAAGAAGAAGTTGCCAAATCCTTTGAACTCCAAGCTCAAGGAGAGAGATGGAAAAGCAATGGTTGCTCATGAAGAATCTGATCCGGATGATGTTAGTGGTGTTGCCGGAGTTGCTCAAGACTCTCAAAACACTTTGAGGCTAGTGAACAAGAGTGGTGATGTGGTCACCTACAACTACATGAAATACTACAAGGCAACGCTCACAAGTGCCTAATGGCAAAGGCTGTGGTAGAAGATGGAGAGGACCGAAGCTCTCCTGACAAGGTCAAGGTAACCCCATGATCAAATCCTCCTCTTTTCACTCCTTCTACTCCTAGTGATGAGTATCTTGATGTAGAGGATAGTTATGAGGATGATGATCTAGATGATCCTATGCTTGCTAAACTTAATAAGTTCATGTGCTCCCTCAAAGGAAAGAAGCTCGCTATGTTTGGTATGCTTATGGAGATGGTGAGTAAGCACACCATCACCATTAAGGAACTCAAAACCCCCGTCACCGAGGAAAAGGAAAAATGTGAAATCCTTGAGCGGAAAGTCCAATACGAGGAAGCATGAAATGATGAACTATGCTTAAAAATAGGTGCAAACATTGATGTTCATACTAAAGATCTTGCCTCCTTGAAAAAGGCTATTGATTCTTGCGAAGAGTTGATGAATGATAAAAGTAAGCTTGTGAAGTCTCATGCTTCTCTCTCTAAGGATTGTGAGCTCCTATCCGTGTCCCTCAAGACTAAGGAAGAAGAGCTCACCCTTCTTACAAAGAGTTTTGAGACGCTCAAGCTTACTTATCTTGAAACTCTGGCCAAGGCTTACTCTTCTCCTATTATCAATGTTGATGCTTGTACTACTAACTCTAGTAATGATCTAGCATCTATTCTTGAGGAGAATCGCTTTCTCAAGGCTCAAATCGAGAAAGGTCTCATGACATGTGCTCAAGGGCAAAAGAACCTTAATGAGGTATTGATCCAACACAATGAGGTGTTTGCCAAAGAGGGACTCGGGTTTGACCCAAGCACAAGCAAGAAGAAGACGTCCTCTCAAAAGTGCACCACTCCTCTAAAAGAAACTTTTGTACGAGAAGGGCACAAGGAGAAAGGTAAGGTTGCTAGTGGGAAGGCCACAAGGGGCATGGCCACTCTCAATAAGCCAAAAGAGTTTATGCCTCCATCCTATGTACTTCGTAAGACTAAGGATGGAGAAGTTTATGCAAAATTTGTTGGTCCTTGAAATGCATTCTGATTCTATGCTATTTGGGTCCCTAAGACCCTTGTGACTAACTTGAGAGGTCCCATTGCAAAATGGGTGCCTCTAACCAAGTCATAATTGTGTGTAGGTTGCTTTCTCCACTGGAGTAAAATGGGTGATTGATAGTGGATGTACCAATCATATAACTGGAGATAGCAAATTGCTCTACGATTTCATGGAAGCTATTCAACCATTTATTGGCATTATGTTTGGTGGAGGTTCAAAAGGATAGGTACTCGGGTTGGGTAATGTGTCTATCACAAATGACATGTCTCTAGCAAATGTCATGCTTGTTCAATCTCTCAAATATCATTTGCTTTCTGTTCGCCAATTGGCTTCTGTTGGTTATGATACACTCTTTGGACTAACGGATGTGAAAGTCTTTAAGAGAGATACTCTTGAAGTGGCCTTTGTTGGAGAGTTGGATGGCAACCTTTACACGGTTGATTTCTTGAAAGAGAGCACATTCCATGCAACTTGTGTAATGGCCAAGGCTGATAAGGGGTGGCTATGGCATCGCCGGCTAGCCCATGTTGGCATGAGAAATCATCAAGATCTCTTAAAGGGTAATCACATCCTTGGACTAACCAATGTCTCTTTTGAGAAAGATCGTGTGTGTAGTGCATGCATAACCGGGAAGCAACATCAATCAAAGCACCCACCGAAGAATATCGTGTCTACTTCAAGGCCTTTGGAGCTCCTTCATGTGGATCTTTTTGGGCCTCCGTCGTGGGATAGTCTTGGTGGGAAAACGTATGGACTTGTCATTGTTGATGATTACTCAAGATATACATGGGTGTTTTTCCTCAAGTCCAAGGACAAGACGAAGATCACCTTCATTGATTTTGCCAAGCAAGCACAACGCAAGTTTGACAAAGAGATCTTGGCAATAAGAAGTGAAAATGGCTCTGAGTTCAAGAACTATACCTTGGAAGAATTTCTTAGTGATGAAGGGATTGAGCATCAATATTCAGCTCCATACACTCCTCAGAAAAATGGTGTAGCCGAAAGGAAGAACCGTACACTTGTGGAGATGGCAAGGTCCATGTTGGATGAATACAAGTCACCACATAGTTTTTGGGCCGAGGCTGTCAACACTGCATGCCATGCATCAAACCGGCTCTTCCTCCACACTATATTGGAACAGTCTCCATATGAGCTTCTAACTGGGAACAAGCCAAATGTCAAGTACTTTCCTGTATTTGGGTGCAAATGTTTCATCCTCAACAAAAGAGAACGGTCAGGAAAGTTTCAATCCAAAACAATTGAGGGCATATTTGTTAGCTATGGATCAAACTCTCACGCCTATAGGGTCTACAACAAATCCAATGGATGTGTTGTAGAAACTTGTGACATGGTGTTTGATGAATTTAATGGCTCCCATGGGGAGCAAGTTGATCTAAGTGATGTAGGTGAAGAAGATTCCTCTCAAGATATTTTGACCATGGGTGTTGGTGCACTTCTTCCAATGGAACAAGAACCTCATGATGATGAATAAGAAGATGGAAGCTTCACACATCATCAAACTACTTCAACACCCATACCACCACAAGCTCATGTTGTTCAACCGATGCCCTTAGTCCAAGTACAAGAAGATGATCAAGCCCCTCTTCATGATAATCTTCAAGAACAAGATCATCATCAAGGGCAAGAACAAGAAAGTCCAATCATTGATGATGAACCTCAACAAATGCAATATGAACAAGAAGATCTTCCACCATACATTAATGATCCATATGTTGAGGACGTGGATGATGGACATGAAGTTGAACCTCGAGAAACCCTAACCTCCATCATGCCTCGAGTGGCCGGTCGTGTTGATGTTGACAAAATTCTCACCGGCATATCGGAAGGTAGAGTCACTCGTAAACATTTGACAAACTTTTGTGCTCACTTCCCGTTTGTGTCTAGTGTTGAACCTCTAAAAGTACAAGATGCATTGATGGACAATGATTGGCTCGTTGACATGCAAGAAGAGTTGAACAGCTTTGAACGCAACCAAGTGTGGTCATTAGTCAAGAGACCAACTACGGAACACAATGTCATTGGAACAAAATGGATTTTCAAGAACAAGCAAGATGAGAATGGTGTAATCACCCGCAACAAGGCAAGGTTAGTGGAACAAGGGTACTCACAAGTTGAAGGTTTGGACTTTGGTGAGACCTTTGCCCCTGTTGCCCGTCTTGAATCCATGCGCATCTTACTTGCTTATGCTGCTTTCAATGGATTTACATTACATCAAATGGATGTGAAGAGTGCTTTCCTTAACGGTCCTATACAAGAAGAAGTATATGTGTCACAACCACCTGGGTTCATTGATCCCAATCACAAAGACTATGTGTATAAACTTCATAAGGCTCTGTATGGCCTCAAACAAGCATCTCGTGCTTGGTATGATCATCTTAAGAAGTTTTTACTCGATGATGGCTTTGTGAGAGGGGTGATCGATCCCACTCTTTTTACTAAGAGAGACAAGGGTGATTTGATATTATGCCAAATCTATGTAGATGATATCATTCTCCTAATATTCATTTGTGCAAGAAGTTTGCGTCTTCCATGACCAAGAATTTTTAAATGTCACTCAATGCGGATTTGAAGTTCTTTCTCGGATTTCAAATTCAACAATTTCAAAAACAAATTTTGTTGTCTCAAGCAAAATACCTCAAGGATATCCTAGAGAAGTTCGACATGACTGATGCTAGTCCATGTAAGACACCCATGCCAACCAAAATTGTACTCACTGAAGACACCAACGGTATCCCTTTTGACCCATCTAAATACCGCTCTATGATTGGATCATTCCTTTATCTTTGTGCATCTAGACCAGACATCATGTTAAGTGTATGCATGTGTGCTAGATTTAAAGCTTCCCCTAGGGAAAGTCATCATAAGGCGGTTAAGCACATTCTTAGATACCTTGTTCACACCCCAAAGTTGGGTTTGTGGTACCCCAAGGATGCTAAGTTTGATCTCATTGGGTACACGGATGCGGATTGGGCTCGAGATAAAGTGGATCGTAAGTCCACCTCCAGTGCATGTCAATTTCTTGGTCGCTCTTTGGTAAGTTGGTCCTTGAAGAAACAAAATTGTGTTGCTCTCTCCACCGCCGAAGCTGAATACATTGCAACCGCCAGTTGTGCAACTCAATTACTATGGATGAGGCAAACTTTAAAGGATTATGGTATCACCTATAGACATGTGCCTCTTCTATGTGATGATGAAAGTGCCATCAATATTGCTGAGAACCCCAAAGATCATACTCGCACCAAGCACATTGATATTAGGTATCACTTCTTGAGAGATCATGTGGAAAAAGGTGACATTGATATTGATCATGTGGGCACTGACATGCAACTTGCAGACATTTTCACCAAGCCATTGGATGAAGCAAGGTTTTGTCAACTTAGGCGTGAACTTGGTATCTTGGAGCTTGACAACATTATGTGAAATCTAGTACCCATTCATGCATGTTCATCATGTCTTGTTTAGATGTAGGCATATACTTAGGGGGAGACTCTAAACTCATGAGTGCTCTCACCCTATATAATGCATAAATAAAACAAACACTCTCAAAGTGACCATGTTCTTTGAACTTTGGTACTTTACAATGATGGAGTCGTGTTATTGAGCCCAAGGACACTAGTTCTTTTGGCATCATGACATGTACACTCACACATGGTGACCTATTGGTCACCGACTCTCCTCAAAAGGAGCAGCTGTCCAATCATGTATGTGGTATTTAATTTGCATCTCTAGTGACTCACCATGAAGATTTTTTACTTAGTTGTTTTGCTCATCACATTTTGACATATGCCTACTCCTGGTTTGTGGTTCTCGTAGATATGTTATGTATCATTTGTCAAAATTTCTTTTTGCCATCGGTCGTTTGACGGCTAACGGACGTCCGATGACTCATAGCTTTACGGTCGTCAGACGTGGCTCGGCTGTCCGGTTGTTGTGTAGCATATCTTGGTCAAGCCCAAATTACCTCCTTCCCCAGGTCTCGGACGTCCGTGGTTCACCGGTCGTCCGACACTTGGCACACCCATCAGTGCACGGACGTCCGACTCCTGGTCGGTCGTCCGATGATTGTGCGGGTCATGTATAAATTCTAGCATCGGGCTGAACGGTTGCCCTATCCTCATTTTTCCACTTCTTCCTGATGTGTCCGCCGCCGCGCCGCCTGGAGGGCCTCGCCGTCGCCCTTGCTGCCTCGCTGAGCCCTCTCCTTGTCGTCGGCACACCTCCTTCAAATCTGGTACCCCTCTTCTGTTCTGGTCTTCTGTTCCTGCCCTCTCGATTCCATCGCCCTAGAGTACAAACGGTTGTGACCCCCATGTTCTCTTGGCCGATCTCTCTGGAGCGATTTGTCCCAAGACAGTGAGAGTCAAGCATACCGCCCGCAAGGATGCCGGGGGTACCTCTGCCCGCGGTAATGATGTCCTTCTTAGTTATCCTCTTTTATCATCTCAGTCAACTTTCGGATCTAGGGCTCACTATGGCTGTACGTTTGTTCGTTTTCTCCTCTTGATTTCAGCCTCCCGTCGTGGTGGTTCTGATGACTCTCAGGAGGAGCTACGTCCCCGCAAGCGTGCTGGCAAACATGCCGTGATCTCGGAGTCCTCCTCCTCTGAGGGTTCCGATTATGAAGAAGAGGTGGAGGAGGAGGAGGAGCATGGTGCGCGTGTGACGTTTTCGTCCCGCCCCCGCGGTTCACGCCGGGCCTCTCACATGCCCGCTCCTCCTCCCGATCAACCGCATGACGATGGTCGCCACATTCCTTTTGAAGCTCCTCAACTGCATGGACGTATTCTCAAGGACTTCACCAAAGTGCCCAAGCAAGCATATTCTAAGTTCCGGCATGATGTTAATCAATTTGAGGTGGTTCAAGATTCTTTGGATCAGCATTTTTGCACCAACGTTCAGGCTGACATCTACACCTCAGTTGTCCTCCACAAGGGTCTGTCTCTGCACCACTTTGTTGACTTAGAGAATATTCGGAAACATCCCGTGAAGTATTCGGGTGCCATTGAGCTCATTGAGTCATCTGGTCTTGCTGCTCCGTTTGCCTTTCAGCATGACTTCAATCAGGCTGCAATCCATTAGTTCTATGCCACATGTTTCTTTGCTCCTAACAAGACCGTCACCTGGATGACCTCTGACATTGAGCTGACCGCCTCTTATGCTCAATTTGACGCTGCCCTTGGGTTTCCAGACACTGGATTCAAGATCAATCACGAGGATCCAAATCACAAACCCAAAGAGGTTGAGGCGTGTGGCTATCTCCTAAAGGATATTGATGAGATCACTGAGGAGGAAAAGATGAAGGATCTGAATCAAGTGTCCATTTGGAGATCTCCATACTACATCATCTATCAATGCGTCATTCGCACCATCTATCCTAAGATGGGTGACAGAGGTTCTTGCAATAGCTATTGCATTAATCTCATGTCTCGTCTTTATGAGTCTCCCAAGGGCAAGATCAATGTTCCTCATTTCCTTTGGCACGAAATCCATCTTGCTAGCTTTCAGTATAAATGTGCCTTTCCTCATGCTCCATTCGTTCAGGCTCTTATTGAGAGTGTGGCCCCATTCTCCCTTGTTCGCACTCATGTGCATGAGAAGTGGATTATTCCTCCTCACATGGCCAAAGATTTTGTTCCTAAAGGTTCCACCAAGTCTGCTCCTACTCGTAGGACTGCCGCTAGTTCCCATCCTGCCCATGCCAACTCGGAGCCCCTTGGGCGTTTTGCTCGCTTTATCGGGAAGGCTCACTCTGCCATGATGAAGGCTTTCTCCTTCAACTGCACAGAAAACCATGATGCTGTCACTCGCTTGATCACCTCCAAGAATGCCTTGAAGACTCGTCTCCATGAATCTGGGGCTACTGATGTGATTGAGGATGAGCGCCTACCTGCTGCTCCTCCTTCTGACTTTGGTTTTCCTTCGGGGCCTGGGTGGGCTGATTTCCTGGACGAAGCTGGTGGGAGTGGAGCTCAAGATGATGATGATGATGATGATCATGATCATGATGATGATGATGACCTGTGATTGACTGCGCGGTCTCTAGTTCCCTTTTAGGTAGTTGTTGCCAAGGGGGAGAACTTGTTCTGGTCTAGCCTCTTTTATTATGTTGCTCTTATGTTGAACCATTTACCTTGAGTGGGTGTATGACTTTATATCTATATCTTATGATGTGATGTTGAACATTTGAACCTCTATGCTCTACGTATGATGAGAAATTATGATATTATGAGGTTGTGCTTATATGGTGGTGTCTACCTAGTTCTTGTGATATTGTGCTCACATACTCCAGTTTGGTTGTCTATGTGAGGGAGAGCTCATGGTGAGAGGGGGAGCTCTTAAATAAATATGTCTTACGACATAGAGCAATTTTCATTTCTGTTGTGCTATGAGTATATTGTCATCAACTACCAAAAAGGGGGAGATTGAAAGTGCAATCATGCCCTAAATATTATTTTGATGTTGATGACAATATACTCATAGGGGACTAACAAAGTTTGTCAAGTATATCTCAGGTTTTTGTCCCCGCGGAATCAACTGTGTGTGGATTATGTTTTCGGAAATGATTAACCTCATCAAGAAGGAAGAAAACAAGACTATCTTATGTTTACTCTTGAGTATAGGATCCCGCACTATTAAGAGGGGAACATGATATCTCTAAGGTCTTGCTCAAACAGATTCTTTTGTGCTAGTTCCTGATCTTCATCCTTGTCCAGAACCAAAACATCGGACGTCCGGTGCAGACTGGACGTCCGACCATTCTCATACTGAACCAAAACATAGGACGTCTGGTGCAGACCGGACGTCCGACCATTCTCATACTGAACCAAAACATCGGTCATCCGGTGTGCACTGGACGTCCGACCATTCCTATACAGAGCCAAAACATCGGTCGTCCGGTCCTCACCGGACGTCTGACCATTCGCCTACAGAACCAAAACAGCGGTCCTCCGGTCCCTATCGGACATCCGTTATTTAAAGAGCCCTCGGTCGTCCGATATGCCTCGGACGTCCGGTACCTCCTTCACAGGACCTAAACATCGGTCGTCCGGAGCCTCCGGTCGTCTGATGACCAATAGACCGTAGCAAAACATCGGTCGTCCGGTCCCTATCGGACGTCCGGTCTCAGTTATACTCTCGGTCGTCCGTTGGGCATCGGACATCCAACGTTTCTGTGTTGTTTTGAGGACCAACGGCCACTTGTTGAAGTACACTAAATATCACTCTCCTATTCCGTGAGAAGGTTGACCATTCACTTCAAGCATCCTCAAGAACACACCTACACTCTCTCTCACTCCCCAACACCAAATCTTAGATCCCTAAGGGATTTGAGAGCGGTTGAGAGAAGTTGTCCACCGAAGTGATAGATCCACTTCTTCCCCTTCTTTGCACCAAAGGAATCCGTGATTTGAGCAAGTCTTGAGTTTTCCCCATTGTTCTTGTTACTCTTGGAAGTTGGAGACTCCTAGGCGGTAGGAGTCATTCGGAGAGGAATCGTTCTTTGTGATTACCCCCTGGAAAGTTTGTGAGGGTTTGGAGACCACCCCAAGGTCTACCACTAGTGGTTGAGAAACGCCTTCGTGGTGTTATCTCAAAGAGAGAATAGGGTGAGCCTTCGTGGTAACATCCACCTCTCTAAACGGTGACGTAGCTTCCCTCCAAGGAAGTGAACATCGGCATACATCCTTGTCTCTCGGAGTTGTGGTTATCCCTAACCCTAACTCTCTACTTGTGGTTACTTCTCTCCTAGTCTTACTTATATCCTAGTGTACTTACCTACTCTCCTACTTGTGTTACTTGTTAACCTTGCTTAGCTCATAGCATCATTGTTGCAATTATTAGGGTAAACTTCATATTCCGCATTATTGCCTAAAATTGCTAAGTAACAACTAAAATTTGTAATTGTACCTATTCACCCCCTCTAGGTCCATCCCGATCCTTTCACTATCTTTTTAGCTTTAGGATCCTTTATAACGGGAAGCTCATAAAACAATCTTTGTAAGGTAGGATGGGCATGGATAAATCTATTTTCAAATTTCAGAACTAGTGCTGAAATAGCCTCTGCAAAAGTTTTAGTTCTTCTAAGTATAGGAACATCATCAAAAGGAAAATTGCCGACACAATTGAAAAATTCCTCGATATGTTCTATTCCCATAACATTCCCTTGCCCCAAAACAAAAGTTCTAGCATCCAGATTGCCAGATCGTCCAATCTTAGGAGTTAGGCCATCATCTGTTTCTGCCATACCAAAGTCACTCATGATGATGAGTTCAAGCAAACAAAAGATTGAGTGGAAAGAAAAAGGGCGAATAGAAAGGAAAATATTTTTGTGTTTTGCTGAAAATGTTTTAGAAGTGGGGAATAGGAAAACAAGAGGCAAATGGCAAATTATGTAAGTGCAAGATGAGAGTTTATGGTGGGTACTTGGTAGGCTTGATGTTGAACCTCCCCGGCAACGGTGCCAGAAATTCTTCCTGCTACTTCTTGAGCTTGCATTTATTTTTTCCTTGAAGAGGAAAGGGTGATGCAGCAAAGTAGAGATAAGTATTTCCCTTAGTTAAGAACCAAGATATCAATCCAGTAGGAGGCAGAAGTAAGTCTCCAATCTATGCACCTGCACAAACTAACAATCACTTGCACACAACGCGAAAAAGGGGTTGTCAATCCCTTCATGGTCGTGAACAAGAGTGAGATCTAATAGAGATAGGTATAAAAGATAAATAAAAGAGCAAAATAAAGTAAATATAAATAAATTGCCGCAAGATATTTTTGGGTTTTTTGGTTTATAGATCTGAAAATATATGATGGAAAATAGATCCGGGGGTTATAAGTTTCAATTTCACTAGAGGCTTCTCTTGAAAGAAAACATACGTTGGGTGAACAGATTACTGTTGAGCAATTGATAGAAAAGCGCATAGTTATGACGATGTCTAAGGCAATGACCATGAATATAGGCATCACGCCCGTGTCAAGTAGACCGAAACGATTCTGCATCTACTACTATTACTCCACACATCGACCGCTATCTAGCATGCATCTAGATTATTAAGTTCATAAGAACGGAGTAACGTCTTAAGTAAGATAACATGATGTAGAGGGATAAACACAAGAAATATGATGAAACCCCCATATTTTTACACTTGATGGCAATAATAAAATACGTGCCTCGCTACCCCTACTATGTCACTAGGTGAGGACACCGCAAGATTGAACCCAAAACTAAGCACCTCTCCCATTGCAAGAAAAACCAACCTAGTTGGCCAAACCAAACCGATAATTCAAAGAGAAATACAAAGATATTTAATCATGCATAAATGAGTTCAGAGAAGACTCGGATTATATTCATAGATAATCTGATCATAAATCCACAACTCATTGGGTCTCAACAAACACACCGCAAAGGAATATTACATCGGATAGAACTCCAAGAACATCAAGGGGAACATTCTATTGAAGATCAAAGAGAGAGAAGAAGCCATCTAGCTACTAGCTATGGACCCGTAGGTCTGTGGTAAACTACTCACGCTTCATCGGAAGGGCAACAAGGTTGATGTAGAGGCCCTCCATGATCGAATCCCCCTCTGGCAGGGTGCGAAAAAAGGCCCCAAGTTGGGATCTCATAGGAATAGAGGCTTGCGACAGCGGAAAAGTATTTTGGTGGATGCTTCTGATGTTGGGGGAATATTTCTGAATTTATAGTGCAAAGATTAGGGCTGGAGGACTCCCGATGGGCCCACAAGCCCTCAGGGCGTGCCAAGCAGGCTTGTGGCGTCCTCGGGAACCTTATGGCCCCGTCTCCAAGTCCTCTGGGTGTCTTCTGGACCAAGAAAAATCATCACAAAAGTTTTATTCCATTTGGACTCCGTTTGGTATTCCTTTTCTATAAAACTCAAAAACAAGGAAAAACAGAAACTGGCAATGGGCTCTAGGTTAATAGGTTATTCCCAAAAATAATATAAAATAGCATATTAATTCATGTAAAACATCTAAAACAGATAATATAATAGCATGGAACAATAAAAAATTATAGATACATTGGAGACGTATCATTAGGCTTATTGCAAAAGCAACATCAGGCCGTGTACATATCATGGCATACATGATGGATCCGATTGCCGAGGCATATGGAACCGGACTCATCCTGCTTCACTCATCAGATGTCGAAGGACTCTGATTCTCTCTTAGGCTTATACCATGTGACACAGGCAAGAACTCTTTCTTGGCCTCACTCAAGTTGAACCGCTTCAACACTTTATCTATGTACGTGCTCTGGCTCAAGTCGAGCAGCCTCCTCGATCTATCTCTATAGATCTTGATGCCTAAAATGTAAACTGCCTCACCAAGGTCCTTCATTGAAAACTTGCCATTCAATGATTCCTTGTTCGAGTTCAGCATTGAAACATCATTTCCTATCAGTAGTATGTCATCCACATACAAGATCAAAAACACTATCGAGCTCCCACTTAACTGCTTGTATAAACAAGCGTCCTCTTCACTTTTGATGAAACCAAGACCAGTGATGACCTCATCAAAATGAATATTCCAACTCTGAGATGCTTGCCTCAACCAATAAATGGATCTCTTGAGCTTGCATACCTCACTAGCACTAGTTGGATGGACAAAACCTTCGGGTTGTATCATATACACATCCTCGGTTAAATTTCTGTAAAGGAAAGCCGTTTTGACATCCATCTGCCATATCTCGTAATCAACATATGCAGCTATAGCTAGTACGACCCTCACCGACTTCAGCATCGCTACTGGCGAGTAAGTCTCATCGTAGTCAATTCCTTAAACTTGTCCATAACATTTAGCGACAAGCCGAGATTTGTGGATCTAAACATTTCCATCCACATTGGTTTCTTCTTAAAGACCCATTTGCAATCAATGGCCTTTACGCCAGGTAGCAGATCAACCAAGTCCTAGACTTGGTTCTCATCCATGGACTTTAACTCTGATCTCATGGCCTCTGGCCATACCTTGGAATCCGGGCTCACCATCACTTCCGCATACGTGACCGGCTCGTCGCTTTCTAGCAACAATACATTATGCACTGTGCGCAATCTTTCCGACCTCTGTGGTTCCAGTGCCACTTCCACTACGGGTTGCCTGACTGACTCCAGTATGATCCATCACCTGCCAAGCCGTCCCTAAGTGGTCCTTGAATTTCTTTGAGTCGGACCGTCCTCCCACTGGCTTCCCAAAAGAGAAACTCTTTCTCAAGGAAAACCCCGTTCCGAGCAATAAACACTTTGTTCTCTTCCCGGTTGTAGAAGCTATATTCCAAGTGAGGGAGTCCTGGATTCGGGGGTCCTCAGGTGTCTGGCCTAGGAGCATGGGCCGGGTTGGATGGGCAACACAAAGATCAAGCTGAGGATTATCCACCGTGTCCGGATGGGACTTCTCAATACATGGACGACAAGAATAGAGTCTGGAGGATTCCGTCCTTGATACACCGACCTTGTACAAATGCTACACCCCTCCGGTGTGTATATAAACTGGAGGGGTTAGTCCGTAGATGTTATCTTCTACACCATTACTGGAATCCTCATAGGCTAGACATCTAGTGTTAGCCATTATGATATCGAGGTAGATCAACTCTTGTAATCTTCATACTCATCGAATATAATCAAGCAGGAGTAGGGTTTTACCTCCCTTAAGAGGGCCTGAACCTGGGTAAACACTGTGTCCCCTGGCTTCCTATTACCATTGATCCTTAGACGCATAGCTTGGGCCCCCCTACCCGAGATTTGCCGGTTTTGACACCGACATCGGTGCCTTCATTGAGAGCTCTGCCGTGCTATCTGCAAAAAGCGATCTATGGCTTGCCTAGTCATCAACGACAATATCACTTCCGGAGGGCACCTAGCTTTAGGGAAGACCCTCCGGTTCGGCAGTTTTACCACGAGGGCCCGCGCAGCCATCAAGCCTGCAACACCCCCCATGGCCACCAGACACCGTCCTCACATTGGTCCTAGGTCCTCTAAAAAATTGGATCCGGCGGATGTTTTGTCTTTAAATGAACTGCTAGACCGCATCGCCGCCCTGGGGTCTCAACGGACTATGATCAGATCGGGCTCAAACCCGACCAGAGGGAAATTAATCACCCGCCGATCACCCACCTCGTGGCGATCATTGAGGGACCAACCACAGACGCTTCCCTCCCCATATTGAAAACTAAGTACGTTCGGGTCTCTGAATCCCTTGATCCGGATACTTCCCCTTCGGATGGACCTTACGCCCTCTGGACTCTGGTTCAAGTGAAGGATTGCCGGAGCCTTTGTGCTTAACCGGACCCGAACCGGCCACTTCAGAAGACATCCTGGCTCCAAGCACAAATTTGGGATAGGATCCAAAATTCAATCCACCCACCCACCACAATCTATATTCTCCAAGCAACTCAGGAAATGGTCCACCACTTTTGGGCTAGATTCTTGCTTGTTAAAAACAGGATCAAAGTCTGCTCGGACGACGACGTAGTTTCGGTTTTTCACCATAAGTGCACCAACGAAGGAATATTGAATGCCCTCGACCGTCGCCACATACAGAGTTTCACAAAATTATCACGTGTTGTACAAAAGTACTGTGCGATGGAAAGCACATGGAGGGCTCAGAAAACTCAACTGGAGCCCGCTGCCTCGACGCAGTGTGCGGCCTGGGCTAAAATAGTATATCCCGACGGGTCACCCGACCACCATTCAATGGGCAGGAAGAACAAACCCTTTGTGGGACATAGGTCCATTCTTGATGAACTACTGGACAAGCCATGCCCGATTCATGCCACTCCACACACAGTCCCAACCCATAGCCTCCGAGCATGCTGGGTACTCCATCAAGTAGCAAAAAGTGGAGAGGCTATCCTCACCACAACTCCGGAAGTCCCAACCCATAGCCTCCAAGCATGCTGGGTACTCCGTCAAGTAGCAAAAAGTGGAGAGGCTATCCTCACCAAAACTCCGGAAGGATACCCATCGAAGAAGGACGACTTTAACGTCCTAACAGTCTTCGAGACCTTTTCTTCTAACAATCGGCACAAATGGGCGCTCCGCGACCTCGCTGAAGTCAATCAAGTTACCGCACTGAGCCCATGGGACGACACAGCGATAACCTTTACGGCCGAAGACGAACCAAAGGCTCTTTAGTCTGGGCACCAGCTGCCTTAGTACTATACCCCATCGTTGATGGTTTTCAGCTTACCAAAGTGCTCATGAACGGCGGCAGTGGACTTGACTCATCTAGGAGGACACGCTCGACAAAATGTAGATGGATAGATCATGCATCGAGCAAAGCAACACCACCTTTTGAGGTATCATCCCCAACCGAGAGGCATGCTGCGCACGAAAAAAATAAACTGGACGTGGTGTTTGGCATGTCCGAGAACTATAGATCCGAAGAGTTGCTCTTTCATGTGGTCCCCTTCAATAGTGGGTATCACGCCATCCTTGGTCGGGACGCTTTCTCATGCTTTCAAGCTATACCCCACTATGGGTATAAGAAACTCAAAATGCCCGGTCCTAATGGAATTATTACAATCTCAAGCGATCCGGACAAAGCCCTCCGTGCTGAAAACAAAATCGCATCCTTGGCCCTCGAGGAACTATCCAAAGCCCTAGCAGCAGAGGAATTAACCACCCTACGGTCCACGGTGGATAGGGACGATGTGATTCTCGATAAGAGATCCAAATCCACCTCTTTCAAGCTAGCCGAGGAAATAGTAAAATTTCAAGAGAACCCGACGGAGACCCTAATAAAACAGCATACATCGGAGCACAGCTGGATCCGGTAGTGGACGCCGCCCTACACACATTCTTGTGAGAGAATTGGGATATCTTTGCCTGGCACCCTTCAGACATGCCCGACATCCCACGAAGACTGTCCGAACACAGTCTTAACATAATCAAAGGATTCAAACCAGTGAAGCAGACACTACGACGATTCTTCGAACCCAAGCATGAAGCCATGGGAGAAGAGTTAGCCAAATTGTTAGAGGCTGGGTTTATTAGGTAAATTAAACATCCGGATTGGCTAGCCAACTTGGTCATGGTGCCAAATAAGGATAAATCCTGGCGCCTATGTGTCAACTTCAAGGACCTCAACAAGGCTTTCCCTAAAGACCCCTTCCCATTGCCTCACAGTGACCAAATTATTGATGCAACTGCAGGGCACGACTCTTTGTGTTTCCTCGATTCTTACTCTGGATACCATTAGATTAAGATGAAGGAATCGGACCAGGTGGCAACCACGTTCATCACCCCTTATGGCCCCTTTTGCTTCAACACTATGCCTTTCAGACTCAAAAACATCGGGGCTACCTACCAACGCATGATTCAGACTTGCCTGGAAAAGCAAATAGGCAAAACGGTCGAAGCATACGTGGACGAAGTGGTCATCAAGGCAGAACACGTCGAGACACTGGTGGATGATCTTCGCCTCACCTTTAACAATCTCTGAACATACGACATATGACTTAATTCAAAAAAATGTGTCTTCGGAGTTCCGGCCGAAAAGCTGCTTGGGTTCATCGTTTTGCATAGAGGAATTGAGGCAAACCCAGCCAAGATCGGAGCATTGTCACAATTGGCCATACCAACAGACCTAAAGCAAGTCTAGAAGCTAGCGGGTTGCATCTCGTCCTTAAGCCGCTTCATCTCTAAGTTAGGAGAAAAACGCTACCACTTTACAAGCTATTACAACGCACAGACAACTTCAAATGGACGGATGCTGCGACAGCCGGATTGGAAGAAATTAAAACCCTTCTTGCAAGCTACCCAATCGTGGCTGCACCAGGTGTTGGAGAGCCCATGTTGCTATATATTTCGGTGACTAACCAAGTGGTTAGTGCCGTACTCGTCATCGAACGAGGGGAAGAAGGATATAAATTCCCCACCCAAAAACCAGTCTACTACATATCGGAAGTCCTTACACCTTGCAAATCTCGATACCCCCACTATCAGAAGATAGCCTACATAGTCTTCATGGCATCCCGCAAACTTCGACACTACTTTCAAGAGTGTTTGGTCACAGTGGCATCCGAAGCACCACTGAATGACATCATCAATAACAGGGACACCACTGGCCGCATAGGCAAATGGGCCATCGAGTTGTTACCGTTCGAAATCATATACAAGCCACACCGGGCTATTAAATCCCAGGTATTGGCCGACTTCGTCGCTGAATGGACAGAAGCCGAACTCCCTAAAGAGTACAACTCATACTCTAATTGGATTATGTACTTCGATGGCTCCAAAATGCTGGTTGGACAGGGGGCTGGTGTAATCCTCACATCCCCCATGGGGGAAACAGTCCGCTATGTACTGCAAATTATGTATACGAACTCTAATAATGCAGTCGAATATGAGGCGCTACTACACGGTCTTCGCATGGCTGTCTCCATGGGTATACAACGCTTGGAGGTGCACGGCGATTTGAACCTTGCAATTTCCCAGGTCAATGGAGAGTTCGATGCAAAGGACCCCAAAATGGTGGCATATCGAAACACCATATTAAAAATGTCATCTCAGTTCGATGGACGTGAGTTCCATCATGTCGCCCGAGAAAGTAATCAAGCACCTGACATCCTCGCTCGTATGGGCGCTAAGCGCGGCCTCGTGCCACCCAACACCTTTGTGGAAAGGCTCTTTAAGCCATATGTGGTGTGGTAGGGTGAGAGCGGAGAAGGCAATACGGACCTGATCACACCCCCAACCACCGAACACAACGCAGACACCGTTGGGGGTCCGGATATCGAGATAACACCCTCTACTCATGAGATCATGGCAGTTATCGCTCCATGGACTGAACCATTCCTGGCCTACCTTAATTGGCAAGAGTTCCCCGACGATCAAACGAGGCGCAATGTATAGTTCAGCGCTCCAAAGCCTTTAAAGTGCATGAGGCTGAACTATATAAAAGAAATGCTACCGGAGTCCTTCAAAGGTGTATCTTCGAAGAGGAGGGAAGGCAACTCTTGGCAGAAATACATGTCGGTCTCGGCGGTCATCACACCGCAGCCCGCGCCCTTGTAAGCAAGGCATTCCGGACAGGCTTTTTCTGGCCTACGGCTTGAGCTGATGCTTAGGCCCTTGTCCAATGCTGCGTGGGCTACTAGCTTTTTGCAAATCAAAGCCACATGCCTCCCACCACATTAAGAACAATCCCCATTACCTGGCCCTTTGCGGTCCGGGGGCTTGACATGGTTGGACCCCTTAAAGGGGGGGGGGGAGGGCACAAAAAGATATACTTACTGGTAATGGTTGATAAATTCACTAAATGAATAGAAGCCAAACTAGTAAAAACAGCTGATGTCGGACCAGTGATTGACTTTATATCCGGCGTAGTCCACCACTATGGTGTTCCGCATAGTATCATCACTGATAATGGCTCTAAATTCACAACTGATGAGGTAAAAACCTGGTGCGCAAAGTTGGGCATTAAACTCGACTATGCATCTGTGTAGTACCCTTAAACAAACGACCAAGTTGAACGGGCCAATGGTCTGATCATGAGTGGTATTAAGCCCAGATTAGTGCGGTCTTTACGAGAATCAGACAAGCACTGGGTTGAGGAACTCGATTTCGTACTCTGGGGACTCCGGACCACGCCCAATTGAATGACCGGATACACGCCCTTCTTTATGGTGTATGGCACAGAGGCCGTTTTGCCCTGTGATATTTTTCATGACTCACCTAGAGTGCGCATGTACGAAGCGAAAGAAGCCAAACTAGATCAGTAGGATGACCTAGATGGACTTGAAGAGGAGTGCGATGTTCCCAAGGCCTGTTCCATATTCTATCAACAACAGGCCAGGTGTTACCAAAGCAGAGAAGTGCGGGCTAAAACATACAATGTCGGACAACTTGTCCTACACTAGAAGAAAAAGGATAAGCTAAAACCTAAATGGGAGGGCCCTTTCATAATAGATGAAGTCCTTACTGGAGGAGCCTATCACCTTCGCAATGCAGAGGATAATCGCCTTGAGCCGAACCCATGGAACGCTGCCCGAGTCCAAAGATTTTACGCATAGTTCGGCCTCCTTAGGTCTCATTTTAAAATAGTTTTTTTTTCTATTTTCTCTCCCCTTTTAATTTTCCCCTTTTCTTCTTAATTGTATGTTCGGATCGACCGCATTGTTGGGGGTACACACCTTTAAATGTATACACCCCATCATACATGGGGGCTTCTTTTAAAGAGGCATTTTATTGAACAACTTACAAGCTTCTTTTGTCCGCACTATTTGTTGTTTCTGCCATTTTATGCACCTCTATGACTTAAGTTTTTGCCAAGCTAGGTTGCCTTGCTCCTGTGCTTATACTCTACGTTCCCGATTGTTAGGCTAGGGTGTAAAGGGAGCACCTCTGTGATTGTTACAACCGGGTTATCCGGACCTATACCTCATACGTGTGAAGCTGAAAGCTAACATTCTTAAGGGAATAATTGGTCGGCACATATACAACAGACTGTTTTCGAAAAAAAAACCTATGGAATTGGCTGCATGTACTTCGGATACGAGCTTAAGCCCAAGGAAAGGAACCCCTAATGGAACTATTTTTCTTGGAAGATGTTTCTTACGTTAAACAGTAATATAATATAACTCCACCAAACACATTTTGTTTGTTCGAGCAATATGGCCGGATTGCCTGGTTTCCGAAAATACTAAATGTTTCCTAGTTAAACATAGTATATGAAAACACTCCAACCTTTTGGTTCGGAGGTTGAAGCCGAAGGTGTGCGATGACAAAAATTTCATAGAATTCGGTAGGAGATAAGTTCGCTCATAAAGTACATTGATACATCGAATCGAATGCCTACTCTCTTTCTACGCCATCTAGTAGACTATCTAATTTACAATCTTGTTGTGAAATTTTCGCCGCTGCCATCACTTGGTCGTATACCAAGCTTACAGGAATTTCCTTCCTGTCAGGTCCTTGCGGTCCATCTCTGGCCATATGGTTCAGATCAAGACCGATATAGCGTGTCTTCACCATGGCCCATGCCTCTTGAGCACCTTCACGACATGCAGACGTTTTCCACAACTCGAAGCGACGCCGAGTACCCTTGAATGGATCTGCCAACCCTCCATGCTTTCTGGAGGGACGTCGGAGGGCCATAAGGCTTTGGCCATATTCTTCATGGCCTTCCGAGCACGCTCGTGCAACTTTGCCAGCTCCTTTAGAACGTCGGCCTGCAGGCTAGCCATTTCCCCTTCGGGGCGGTTAGTCAACATACTTGTATCAACTGAGCTATAACATTCCGCATTATATGATTATATCAATAGTTCGGAAAGTTCACAAGTCATACCGAATATCCTGCCCTTTAGCTTCTTCTTTTCCTGTTGAGCCTCTAAGAGTTGAGCCTTTAAGCTCTTTATCTCTTTGGCTTGCTTCTTCACTTCTTCTTCTAGTTGTTTATCCTTGCCAAAATACATTGGGGCACTCTTCATTTCTTCAAGCTCGGAGTGGTTTGCATCATTATTCATGCAATTTCATTCTTCATGCTGGCTTGAGCCCTTAACTAATATTTTGTTCCTCTCTTTTAGGTGCGACACAACAAGGAGGTGCCACCGCTGTTTGACCTCTATGCCATGGCCCATTTTGCCCCATACAAGAAGGCCAAGGAATTCTGTGAGTCTGACCTTGATCATCCAGAGAGCTTCACCAACATCTCCTCCCACCACAAGCTCTTGAGGTACAGAGACGAGGAGAAGATGAGGAAAGGGGAGGTCTTTAACCCGAGCCAGAGTCCTTTTGATTCAGAGTTGGTGATGATATCTGGTGGCAAGAGGTCCCATGGCTCGGTAGCCATTGGTGATGGACTGATACGTTGTCCTAGAACTCTCCGGGATATCAAGAAGTGTCAGACGAGCTCCGATCCTGAGATAAGGCCTCGTGCACGGCCAATGGACCTCACCGTCGAGGCTAGGGCCCAAGCGCTTCTGGCGGAGGCAAATAGGCAGGCAGCAGAGAGGGAGAGGGACATGGAGGAGAGGACGGCTAGGCTGTTGAAGGAGGAGAGGAACCGGAACGACGCGTCTCACCAGGCCCTATACGAGCTCCCCGTGGTAAGTTTCTCCTGCATATTAGCCAAATCATGCATGTAATGTTCGTTCTATTACTAACTAATATGGCTGACTCGTGAAAACCAAATGTGCAGTCCTTGTGCCAGAGCAACGGTCAGACCCCTCCACCGATGCCCCAGATTGGTGTAGCACCCACGGTGAGTTTCATTTCAATGGTCATTAGTTACTAGTATTCACATTTGAGTTGCATCATGCTAACGAGACATTGCAAATGATCTTTGGTGCAGCATGCCTCCCGACAAGCATCGACCGATCCTTCTCCATCTGCCACTGGCGCAACCCCAACCGGTCCTTCACCTCCACGATGATGGTATGTTTTCCCAAGTGTTTTGCTTAACAAATGCATACTTAGCTTAAGAAATGACCTATTTAGCTAAAAAATGGCATAACTACCTAGGATAGCTCAATAATGATCTATACTTAGCTTAGCTAGTTCATTGATGACATAATTAGCTTACTTAGGTAAAAAAGGCATAATAACCTTAGTTTAGCTCCAAACTGTCATATAATTAGTTTATTTTCCTCCAAAATGACAAAACAACCTTACCTAGCTCCAAAATGACCGATTTTAACTAGGATAGCTCTAAAATGACCTACACTTACCATTTTGTCCTCCAAAATGAATAAATAGGCTTAGTTAGCTCAAAAATGGCATAACTACCTAGGTTAGCTCTGACCTATACTTAGCTTCTTTAGTTCATTTATGATATAATTAGCATACTTAGGTCAAAAATGCCATAATAACGTTGTTTTAGCTCCAAACTGTCAAATCATTAGTTTATTTTC
>NC_041391.1:339512681-339597796 GCF_002162155.2 Triticum dicoccoides | reverse complement strand
ACCTAGCTCCAAAATGACCAATTTTAACTAGGATAGCTCTAAAATGACCTACACTTACCATTTTGTCCTCCAAGATGAATAAATATGCTTAGTTAGCTCAAAATGGCATAACTACCTAGGTTAGCTCAAAAATGACCTATACTTAGCTTCTGTAGTTCATTTATGACATACTTAGCATACTTAGGTCAAAAATGCCATAATAATGTTGTTTTAGCTCCAAACTGTCAAATCATTAGTTTATTTTCCTCCAAAATGACCAAATAACCTTACATAGCTCCAAAATGACCGATTTTAACTAGGACAGCTCTAAAATGACCTACACTTACCATTTTGTTCTCCAAAATGAATAAATATGCTTAGTTAGCTCAAAAATGGCATAACTACCTAGGTTAGCTCAAAAGTGACCTATACTTAGCTTCTTTAGTTCATTTATGGCATACTTAGCATACTTAGGTAAAACATGGCATAATAATCTTGGTTACCTCCAAAATGACATATACTTAGCTTATTGTCCTTGAAAATGACATAATAACCTTACTTAGCTCCAAAATTACCTATTTACCTAGGTTAGCTCTAAAATGACCTGCACTTAGCATTTTTTCCTCCAAAATGACTTAATTTTCTTAGTTAGCTACAAAATGGCATAATTACCTAGTTACCTTAGTTAGAAGAAGAAGAAGATAAAGAAGAGGAGAAAAAGAAAGAAGAAAAATTCTTCTTCTTCTTCTAGTCTTCTTATTCTTCTTCTTGTTCTTGTTCTAACTTTCTTCTTTCCCAATTTGCAGATTTGCTTTAGATCACGGAAGCTTGCGTTGATGGAGTCTACTCTTTTCCTTGTCCTTCCTTTTTATTTTGATTTTGTAGGAACAATGTTAAACTTGCTACCTATATATGTATGTATGGATGAGACCATTGTATATATGCTTGTTAGATATGGGCTTGTTGTTGGATATGTTTGATATGGACCTATATATGCTTGTTGTTGGATATGTATATGTGTTGGATGATCATAACTGATGCGGAGCATCCCACGTTCATCCCCATGTACACTCCGACTACTCTCCAAGCCCCAAGGATACATAAGACGAGGCCTCGACTATGCACCATTGCACACAAGGTGAATTCACTCCTCTTCGAACCGTCACTTTCCGCATGCAAGATATGGATGCTACCTCAAGCGCGAACCTTGTGCATACTCAGGTACACCCGAGGAGACCATGGAGAGCCCAAGGACCAAGGCCAAGTGTGCGCGGGAGCAAAGGAAGAAGAAGGAAGAAGAGTCTGCTGCTACAGCAGCCGGACATCCGGCCATGTCCCGGACATCCGGCCCTGCCTGGACATCCGGCCCAACCACCGGAAATCCGGCCTCCCTCACAGAATGCATCTGGAGGCGACCCTGACAGCCCGGACATCCGGTCCCGTGCCCCGGACACCCGGCTCCTCCCGAAGCCCCGGACATCCGGCCCTCCTCGTCGGAAATCCGGCCCCTGGTGTCCAGAGAGCAACCGCAGGGTACCCAGGCCAGCCCGGACATCCGGCCTCCCCGCCCTGACATCCGGCCCGTCGCGAAGCCCCGGACATCCGGCGCCTGTCTGCGCACAGTGAACGGGCCAAGGGCCCATGTATCCCTCTCACTTAACCCTTCGAGGCTAAGGCCTATATATACTCCCCCACCTCCTCCTAGTTAGGGTTAGCGTTGATTTAGCTCGTTTGTGAGATAGAGCCTCACTCATCCATCGGATATCCTCCTCGTGAGAGACCGCGGCCTCTTCGGAGAAGATCCACTTGGATTCAAGACCCCTTTACGGGAAGATCCCCTCGCGGATTCAAGACCTCCTCTCGGAGAAGAACGGTTCCTTTGTATCCTTACCTTTGTTGATTGTGGATCTTGAGTTACTCTATGTATTCGGTGATCTAGCACTTGTGTGATTGATTCCTTGTCGGTTTAGTGATTCTATCTCGTTTTCCCCGTGTTTCCCCTTTGTGCTTCCGCGTGTTCTTCGTGTTTCCCCGTAGGATCCACTCCAAACGTGAAAGATCGGCCCCTAGGGTTCCACCCTACATCACCTTGGTATCATGAGCCACGTTGATCACGTTTTTGGAGCCCCTACCCCTCTTTTTCTAGCTTGATTCTGTTGATTTCGTCCTAAATCCGAAAATCCCCACCAAAAATAGCCCCAATTTTTTTTGTGATTTGTTGGTTTGATGATGTTTGGTTGATGTTGGTCCATGGATTTTCTTGGTTTCAAGTGGATCTAGCATCTCCCCAAGTTTTCCCATCTTTCATCCACGAAATCTCTCCAATTTTGCCCCCGAAATCATCAATTTCCGCCCTAAAATCGAGTTCCTCAAGTTCATCCTCGGATTTGGAGCCCGGACATCCGGCCCGACCCCCGGACATCCGGCCTGCCCGGACATCTGGCTCCTGGGGCGCATTTTCGTGCAAGGTTCTGGACATCAAGTCCCGGACATCCGGCCAAATCCCCGGATGTCCGCCCGCTGTCATTTCAGCTTTTCCCGTTTCACCGTTTTGACCATAACTAATTCATCCGGACTCCGATTTTGACGTTCTTTAGCTCATTTTGAAGCTCTTGACATCCCCCTTCCCACAAAAATACCACCAACATCATTTGACTCCATCAAATATTTGAAAATTTGGCAAGTTTTCCTAGGCCCTCCACCATATCATCCGCATAGCCACCACCGACTTCCTCAACCTAACCCATTTTGTTCCCCATAGCATTTGAGGTTGTTTGAGTAGTGACTTGAGTCTCCTAAGGTGTTTCGGCTACTTAGGGACGGTTGCTTCTTCATCAACCACCACCATACCTTCCGCATAGGCTTGCCCACCATACACTTCCGACACCCCATCTTAACCCAATTTTGTTTGAGTTGTGGCTTGTGTCTCCTAAGGTGTTTCGGCTACTTAGGGACGGCAACTTCAACTTCGACACGTGTATAGCCCATCATTTCACTTCCGAATTGCCAAGTGCAAACCACCACCGCTTTCCTCTACCACCATTTTGACATTTGACGTGTGAGATTTTGAGTTCGCGGTTTTTTCCGTTTCCTAAGGTGTTTCGGCTACTTAGGGACGAGTCTCCATCATCTTGGTTTCTACATCAAGAACACCGCTACTCATCATCGCCGGACGGTAATCTCCATATCATCTTGGTATTGTGGTATCCCTCCATTGTATATTCCCCTTGCCATTGCATTGTTAACCCCTAGCCCATTTTGCGTCACTTGCCTATCGAGACTAGCCATTTGAGTATTGTTGGCAACATTACTTGTGCACATTAGTGATCATACTTCCCATGGCATATATACCATATCATCGTGGGGCATATATTGGTATCATATGTTGTGTCACAAGTTTGTTCCCGCATATACACAATTGCTATCTTGGTTTGTGCATTGTGCAAAAGTGGTCATAAAAAATAATAATAATAAAGCTTTTAAGCAAAATAAAGAGCGCAAAGAAGCTTGTAAGCAAGTGCCATAGCATCATACCACATTGCATATAAGATAGTCATATCCGATCATCTTGGATCATCTTAAGAGAAACACCGGGAACCATACATACATAGCATACTTGGGATAGAAAGTTTATCCATTTTGCATCTTATAGGTTGTGCACAAGTGTCATATCCGCCTATAGAGCAATCGTGCTAGCATCTCTCTTGAGTTGTGCAACACGAGCGTTTTCCATGGATTCCACATTTTGTGCTCACTCCTTGGTTGCACGACCCCATTTATCTATCCGTGTGTGTGTTTCCGTGTGCCACATATTGCTATTGGTCCATTTGTTTCACTTGCGAATTTGTGAATCTCTTTCAACATTATTGACTCTTGTTAACATTTTGCATCAAATTTTTGTGCTACTATCCTCACCGAGCTCCACCATAAGATTTTACTTGTGTAGGTGTGAGAACCGACAAGGATTGGTACCAATAGTGCTATTTCATTGTCCGCATTTGAGTGAACTTGATTCATTGTCAACATCGGTCAAGGTACATTGGTATAAGTTCTTCTCTTTCTCCCACTCATATTTGCTCGATTCTTGTGATGGATAGGCAAGGCATTTCCTCTCCGGTCTACGACAACAACGAAGGCGTGAACAACTACATCTCCAAAGCGTCAATCTTCGATCTACAACGACAAATGCAAGGCGCACAATCAAGATTGTGAGAGCGCATCGAGAACATCTCCATCGACATTCATTACTCCGAAGCAAGGAAAAGGAACTACATTGACAAGAAGCTTTTCGCACATAAAGAGGAGCAAGATGCAAGGATGGAGGAGATTAGAGCCTTGATCAAGTCTTCTTCCCCTTCGTCATCTTCAAGGCGGCGACATTCAAGACACAAGTCTTCGGAGCGCGAAAGCGATGCAAGTGCAAATCGTCCTCGTCCACATCTACATGGCGACCAACATCATGTTCGTGATCCACATCGTCATGAAGGGCAAGTCACCTCCAAGCAACATGTGCACGACAACGACGAACGACATCTACTACGAGCTCAAGCACGACAACGACATCATCATCATGAAGATGCTCCACAAGCACAAATGCACAAGTCCCAACAAGCCCTACTTCACACCAAGTCGACGCTTCATGAGCACAAAAGAAGACCGCGAGACGACCACCACCAAGACGGCGCTACGGCTACATCAACCACTTCGGCATCTTCGCCAAGTGTTCTCAAGGCATCTTCGCCTTTGGACGTACAGCATCTTCGCCTACTCGCCTACAACGACTTCATCAAGTCCAAGGCGACCACCTATGAGCGAGGGCGACACTTCCATCTTCGGAAGCCCCCCAAGGAAGATGGCCGAGCATGGGAAACTCCCTTCGGTCATGGAGACGAGCTATGAGGTGCCACATCATATGGGCCTCCAACAACAAGACGGCGACAAGAATGTCGAGCAAGGGCCATCCCCTTCGACTATGGCGACGAGCGCGAACCTCTTCAACAACATGAAGACGGCGCCCATATTGGACTCATACTCCGAGTCAAGCTACGCGACCGCACATGGAGACATTTGCACCTACATCTCACCGACACCAACATATGTCGAGATGCCCCATTTGCCATGTGAGGAGAGCCACCACCCCATGAGTGAGATGAGTGACTCCACCATACATGACATTGAGAGCATTTCCTTTGAGAGGATGAGTGTGACCACCACTAGCCCCACCATGAGAGCATGCCAGACATCCTATGTGAGGTTGAGCGCCATTTGAGTGACTCCACCAACCATATGAGTGAGAGCACCCTTGAGGGAGTGAGTGAGCCACAACACTTAATGAGTGAGATAGTTGACACAGCATGTGAGGCCACTATGATTTCTAACGACTTAACCTCTACTCCTAGTGTGTTTTCTTCTTTGGTGCTAGGTCTCCTACATGACGACATGCCTACCCTCGACGAGTCCATCCCTCCAATGGGAAAACCGATGGCCATGGTGGACGATGATGCACCCCCACATGGTTCCATCAAGATGAAGATGACAATGAGACGATCTTCGACACCTCACCTATAACACATGAGCGATGCTCCAAAGGTAACATAGGTGATGGTGCTTCTCTTGTCCCACTAGTGGACTCTCTTACCAATGATTGCTTCCATGATGTTGACCCACCTATTGCCATGCATCATGCTAGTGAGACTTCTTCATGCCTTGACTTACCTATTTATGATGAATATGATGATGAGCATGTTGAGTTGCCTAGTTGTGATGCTATGCTTCATAGGATATCATGTGAAAATTCTATTGGTCACTTCATGTTTGACAATCCATTGAACTTGTAATATGCTATGAGTGAGATCTCCCATATTGCATCTTTACAATCTCAACATAGTAACTATGCATGCCCCATTAAAATAAATCCCATTTGCACTTATGGCATAGATGACGAGATGATGGTCATAGGCTTTTGCTTCTCTTGTGATGATATTGCCATGCTTCCTTTACATGATTTGCGCAATTCATCTACTATGTCATGCCATGATCACATTGTTCCAAATATGCATTGTTTTGGATGTTGTCAATATTCTCCATGTGATGTTGCTACTCATGCTAATGAGGAGACCCCCATAGTTTCCTCATACATATTAGGAGATCTTGATGCATTTCATACTTTGCATGATCCCCACGATAGTGTACACCATATGCATTCCATGAATAACAATGCTCTAGATATTTCTCATGATGCATTACATCCTTTGAGTCTCCATTATGAAATACATAACAACAAACCCATCATGATGGATGACATGTTTCTATATCACACATCTCATTTATTTGACCATTGGTTTTTTAGTGCTAACCGACACATGCACGTGCGCATCATGATGGATGATGTGTACATATACCACGCACACACAATTTTCCCTTTGTCTTTGTTTTGTATAGGTACTCACATATACTCGTCAACCTCTCAATCCCAAGAGTTGATGAAACGAGCTCTTGAGAGCAAGGACAGCTTGGGATCCCGTGGACTATCCTTACCACCGTTCCCTTCGCGCAAGGACTACGTGCATCTCTTCTACTTGGCTTTCACACGGCTATGGGCTATTTACCACTTGTCACCTTATGCCCATACTATTGTGTTCACTTTGCATGTTATGCTTGCTTCTATGCCTTTACCATGCAATTGTGACCCTTGCTTGCATATACCCATGCTTCACCATTATGATACTCCTATGTGTATTTGCATGCTTGGTGGAGATCTTTGTTGGTATTGCCATGTTTATCATGTGCCCCATTCTATTGATGCTTGTTGTGTTGGGAGAGTCATGATGCCCCATTGCTACTTACATATGGTCTCTCGCCAATACATTGATGATATTTTTCTCATATCTTGCTTTCATGCTTGTGCTATGTCATGTGAATTATTCATGCCCACTATTTGCACACATGACATGCTTGCCATGATTCCTTCTAGTAAGTTGCATCTTCGCACTACTAGCTTGCTTAAATTGATCACTATGATTGTTTGCTTGGTTGCATCACCCATGTTCCACTACTACTCGCTTTCTTGGGTTGATGACATATATGCTCATGCCTCTCACATGATATATCTTGATCATTGTCTCTTGTGTCCATTAGTTGCCTCTTTCATATCCACTTGTATTGAGTGCAACCATACCATGCTTATTGATCTTGGAGACTTTGACACCTTACTTGTGATGCATGCTTGTTTCATTGAGCCTATTGTACTTGGTTGTTCTTGCATCATATGCCTCCATACTATGACACGCTCCCTTGTACTTTATTATGATGAGCATGATGCATACACTTGTTGGGTATCTTACCACTCGAATGATAGGTTTTGCATTTCCACTAACCTCATTTGTTTTTCCGAGTGTTTGTCATGTTCTTTCATTTTGGAGGTTTCACAAGGCGATGATGCCGTTATGCGACAACTTGGTCATGCGAAGGCATACACGATGTGCAACACCAACATTTGTGAGAATCTACTAAAGATGAACTCCTTCCCTTTGAGCCATCCTGAGCCATCCTCAAGTTTGCATATTGGATGGGTCACACTTTCATTGTTGTTTCCTTCTTGTTGTCTACATGATACATCTCGCGACCGGAGGAGCGACATTGGAGATTGGCTACATGGACCTTCACATTGAGGATCGCTCGCACTTATGGGATGCACCTTCGGAATTCCACTCATGCCACGACATCGAGCATTGGTACATCAACACTCCTTTGTCACATTGCACTCACACATCCATATTTGGTGATTGTGCTCATACATGTCATGCTCGATGGACGTATCATACTCACCACAAGTTTGCACCCTATGCATGGATTGACTCACATTATGATTGCCTTGTTGCATCTTGTATTCTCATGTCATCCATGATATATGAGCTTGTTCACTTCCTTAGCAAATTTGTTGTGATCTTCCTTGATGGCATTTTCATACATCATGATCATATGGTTCTCCATCAATTGCATGATGACATTCACATATTGAGCATCCATTGCTATGTTCATGCTTTTGATGCACCATCCCATTATGACATCATTTTGCACCGTGGTTGCATTGCTCATACTCATAACACAATTGTGTGCACAATGATTGCATTTCTTACCATGAATGCTTTGCATACCATTCTAGATCATCTTGATAAGCTTCATGCGCTTTGTCACGAACTATCTTGCCGCACGGACTCATTCTTACATGATGGACACTTTGTGTGCGCTAACCATTGTATTTCCAAGTGTTGTTTGTGTTTGCTCCTTTTGCATGTATACCACTCCAGCGACACCCTGGAATACTTGGATTATGCCATGCATTCAACTTCGTCCAACTACAAGTCCGTCCACGGCAACCGTTTCCATGGTGATGAGGATCACGATCCGAGGTCGGATCTTTCCCAAGGGGGGGGGGAGATGATGCGGAGCATCCCACGTTCATCCCCATGTACACTCCGACTACTCTCCAAGCCCCAAGGATACATAAGACGAGGCCTCGACTATCCACCATTGCACACAAGGTGAATTCACTCCTCTTCGAACCGTCACTTCCCGCATGCAAGATATGGATGCTACCTCAAGCGCAAACCTTGTGCATACTCAGGTACACCCGAGGAGATCATGGAGAGCCCAAGGACCAAGGCCAAGTGTGCGCGGGAGCAAAGGAAGAAGAAGGAAGAAGAGTCTGCTGCTACAGCAGCCGGACATCCGGCCATGTCCCGAACATCCGGCCCTGCCTGGATATCCGGCCCAACCACCAGAAATCCGGCCTCCCTCACAGAATGCATCTGGAGGCGACCCTGACAGCCAGGACATCCGGTCCCGTGCCCCGGACATCCAGCTCCTCCCGAAGCCCCGGACATCCGGCCGTCCTCGTCGGAAATCCGGCCCCTGGTGTCCAGAGAGCAACCGCAGGGCACCCAGGCCAGCCCGGACATCCGCCCTCCCCGCCCGGACATCCGACCCATCACGAAGCCCCGGACGTCCGGCCCCCAGCCCGGACATCCAGCGCGTGTCTGCGCACAGTGAACGGGCCAAGGGCCCATGTATCCCTCTCACTTACCCCTTCGAGGCTAAGGCCTATATATACTCCCCCGCCTCCTCCTAGTTAGGGTTAGCGTTAATTTAGCTCGTTTGTGAGATAGAGCCTCGCTCATCCATCGGATCTCCTCCTCCTGAGAGACCGCGGCCTCTTCGGAGAAGATCCACTTGGATTCAAGACCCCTTTACGGGAAGATCCCCTCGCGGATTCAAGACCTCCTCTCGGAGAAGAACGGTTCCTTTGTATCCTTACCTTTGTTGATTGTGGATCTTGAGTTACTCTATGTATTCGATGATCTAGCACTTGTGTGATTGATTCCTTGTCGGTTTAGTGATTCTCTCTTGTTTTCCCCGTGTTTCCCGTTTGTGCTTCCACGTGTTCTTCGTGTTTCCCCGTAGGATCCACTCCACACGTGAAAGATCGGCCCCTAGGGTTCCGCCCTACATCAATAACCATATGGCAGGGATATGTGTATGCTTGTTTAAAGTATTTGCAAATGTATATATATAATCTGTGAAACCGATTGAATTTAAGAAAAACCAGAAAAAATACGGGCAGTACAGGCACTTGCCGTTTGCTGGCAGACGACAAAGAGGTTTGCCCTCTGCCAGCAGGCGGCAAAGCTGCCACGTGGCAGCTACCTGTGCAACCTGGGGCACACTAGGCTGGCCTATTTGGTTGCTTTGTCGTCTGCCAGCAGACGGCAAAGCACGCCGTTAACCCCTTAACGGACCTAACGCTAACCTATGTCGTCCATGCCCTTTGCCGTCTGCTGGCAGACGCCAAAGAGGCAAAGGTCTTTGCCGTCTTCCAGCAGACAGCAACGCGCCCGTTGTCGTAGTTTGTTCAGCTGGATGTGGTGTCGTTTGCTGGCTGACGGCAAAGGCTTTTACCTTCCGTCATTCATGCATTTGCCATCAGCCATGGCTGGCGGCAAAGTGCCTAATTCCTATAGTGGGGCACTCCCCTTGGCTTGTGCCAAGCTTGGGGGAGGTGCCCCGGTATCGTATCACCTCCACTACCTTTTACCTTTATTTACCTTAGTTCGATCTATAGTTATCTTTTGCTTTAGATGAATAAAAGTTTAGCTTGATCCTTTCTTTTGAAAGTTTGCTTAGTGATCTATCCTTGTAATCGTGTGCGATATATATAATGAAGTTTAGTTTGAGTTTTGCTTTCTTTACTTTCATGTTTCAATAAAAAGAAAGGAAATAAATGAAAAGACCATATGCTAATCTTATGGTAAGTAATGACACCACATAAGGAAAAGTATAAGTAGAAAATTTTATTGGAGATTTACAAACATAGCATTGGCCAATGATGCAATTCATGAAAGAATTAATAAGGGAAGAAAATATTCACATGCAAATACACTATCTTGGAAATCTTTTGTGATTGTGAGGCCCATCAGAATATATATGCTAAAATTGTTGACGTTGGACAAGGAAGACAACGTAATGATTTATGTTTGTTCATATTCACATAGAAGTTATATTGTCGTTGATCCTTCAACATGTGGTGCTTGCCCCCCATCTTTGCTAGCCAAAAACTCCGCACCAAGTAGAGAGACTACTTGTGCATTCAAAAAACCTTAAACCCAAATCTTATTTTTAGGAGTCCACCATACCTACCTAAGGATTGAGTAAGATCCTTCAAGTAAGTTGTCATCGGTGCAATAATACAATAAAAATCGCTTCTAAAAGTGTTAGATCGTTTAGTGTAAGAGAAAATTGAGCATTGTATGAACTTGTGATGGCAAAGAATAAAAGGGACGGACTGCATAATAAAGGTTGCTATCATAAGGGGCAATATAAGGTGACGTTCTTTTGCACTAAGGGATTGAGCATACAAACAAAAAGCGCATGGAAACCTCTGCTTCCCTCTGTGGAGGGCCTATCTTTTACTTTTATGTATTTACTTTCATGCAAGAGTCAAAGTTTTTCTCTCTGTTCCTTTTTAGTTTTCTCTTTCGGCAAACATGATGTGGTGAGAAATGATCTAGCTGCATATATTCAGTTGGATATGGGTAGCATGAGTTATTATTGTTGACATCACCCTCGAGGTGAGTATGTTGGGAGGCAAAATTATAAGCCCCTATCTTCCTATGTGTTCGGTTGAAACGTTTTACTCATCTGTATGCGGTGAGTGTTAGCAATCATAGAAGACTATATGATTGTTGAGTATGTGGACTTGCCAAAAAGGCTTTGATATGTGACCCTTCCTGAAAAGATGATGAATTGTAGTTGCAAAGTTGACTGAGAACATAAATTGTTGGTTTTCAATAGAGTTTATGCTTTATACTTCAATGTTGAGATGAATTGTTACTTATTTATGAGAAGTCTATGATAAAAGTTTTATGTTAAAAGTTTGTTGTTGTTATAATAATATACATGATGCTTTTATGTCTGTATTTCATTTTTATCGACACCTTTCTCTCTAAGCATGTGGACATATTTTTCAATTTCGGTTTTCGCTTGAGGACAAGCGAGGTCTAAGCTTGGGGAGTTGATACGTCCATTTTGCATCATGTTTACCTACTATTATTTATAATGTTTTTATGCATAATAATGATTTTTGGAGTAATTCTAGTGCCTTTTCTCTCATAATATGCAAGGTTCACACAAAGAGGGAGAACTCCGGCAGGTGGAAATCTAAACCTGAAAATGCTACATCAGGCCACCTATTCTGCACAACTCCAAATGAGCTAAAACTTCACAAGGAATTTTTATGAAATAAATAAGAAATAATGGGGCTCAGCCAAGCGTGCCCTGGTGGGTTGTGCTCAGCCCAGCCCACCTCCGGTGCCCATCTTCTGGTATATAAGTCATTTTGACCTAGAAAAAATAAGGAGAGGACTATAGGGACGAAGGTTTGCCTTCTCAAGGTGGAACTTGGGCAGGAGCACTTTTGCCCTCCAGTGGAGTGATTCCGCCGGGGGAACTTCTCTCCGGGAGGGGGAAATCATCGTCATCATCATAACCAACAACTCTCCCATCTTGGGGAGGGCAATCTCTATCAACATATTCAACATCACCATCTCCTCTCAAACCCTAGTTCATCTCTTGTGTTCAATCTGTGTAATGAAACTATAGATTGGTGCTTATGGGTGACTAGTAGTATTGATTACATCTTGTAGTTTATTACTATATGGTTTATTCGGTGAAAGGTTATATGTTCAGATCTATTATGCTATTTACTACCCCTCTGATATTGAGCATGATTATCATTTGTGAGTAGTTACTTTTGTTCTTGAGGTCACGGGAGAAATCTTGTTGCAAGTAATCATGTGAATTTTATATGTGTTCGATATTATGATGATATGTATGTTGTGATTCCCTTAGTGGTGTCATGTGAAGGTCGACTACATGACACTTCACCATATTTGGTCCTAAGGGAATGCATTGTGGAGTAGTTATTAGATGATGGGTTGCGAGAGTAACAGAAGCTTAAACCCTAGTTTATGCGCTATTCCGTAAGGGACTGATTTGGATCCAAAAGTTTAATGCTATGGTTAGAATTTATTCATAATACTTTTCTCGTAGTTGAGGATGCTTGCGAGGGGGTTAATCATAAGTAGGAGGTTTGTTCAAGTAATAACAGCACCTAAGCACTGGTCCACCCACATATCAAATTATCAAAGTAGCGAACACAAATCAAACCAACATGATGAAAGTGACTAGATGAAATTCCCGTGTGTCCTCAAGAACACTTTGCTTATCATAAGAGATCGTTTTGGCATGTCCTTCGCCTCAAAAGGATTGGGATACCTTACTGCACTTTTGTTACCATTACTGTTACTTGCTCGTATCTTACTATCAAACTACTCGTTACTTATAATTTCAGTGCTTGGAGACACTACCTTGCTGAAAACCGCTTGTCATTTCCTTCTGCTCCTCGTTGGGTTCGACACTCTTCCTTATCGAAAGGACTACGATTGATTCCCTATACTTGTGGGTCATCACGCAGCTCCTCTGTCCCGCTCACCCCGTGTCTCGCTCGCCTCTGCTCGCCCACTGGCCTCCCCTGCTCACCATGTCGGGCGTCCGTGGTTCCCCTGCCGCTGCTCCCCTTCTCCTGCGGCCGCTGCAGCTTGCAGCGATGGCTGGCGCCCCGCTGCACCTGCCAATCCCGCCTCGCGACTGGCCTGGGCGAGTGCCCCAGCGGGTTGGCGTCCGTCTCCCATCTCCACCCAAACCCGCGCACCTGTAAGGGCCCCCTGGCCTATGACATATGGGCCCCACGCTGTGGAGATAAGAACGAAAACAGGAAAACAAATAAAGATTTGAAATTAATTAATTAATTACTATAAGAATTAATTACCTTAATTAAGTCTGCTTAATTAGCTTAACACGAATTAACCTGCTAATCAACTACTTAAACCATGATTAGGCTAAAATTGTGTATGACACGGGGGCCCACCCCCTGTTGACTATTCAAACTTTGACTGGTCAATTGGGACCCCCTGGTCCCACATGTCAGCCAGTGTACATTTTTGTGTACATTGTGCTGGGCACATCTAGCAATTTAACATTTAATTTTCGAATTAAAATAATTTAGAAAATGAATTAGAACTTTGAAAATTAATATAAAATAATCCATAACTCGGACAAAAATACTTTGTACATGAAAGTTGCTTAGAAAAACGAGATGAATCCAAATACGCTATCCGTTCGTCTGCCGCACTTCCCTAGCATAGAAAGCATGGAACAGTCCCCCTCCGTTTCATCTGTCTGAAAATACTAAACTTTGGGAAAACATTCCCGGATCTTTCCCCCTCCGCTAGTATCGCCCAGTACCGCGTTAGGTCACCCCTAGCACCGCGTTTTGTCATGTTATGTTTTGTGATGCCTTGTTTGCTGTGTATTTACTATTTCTTCCCCCTCTTCTTCTCCGGTAGACCCCAAGACCGACGCTGATGCCCCTGAGTACGACTACGTCGACGACGACCCTTGCTTCTCAATAGAGCTTCCAGGCAAGCAAACCCCCCTTGATCAACCAGATATCTCCCACTCTCTTCTCTCTTATTATTGCATTAGGTTTGCTACTTTTGTTGATTCGATAGCTCCTAATCTGTTGCATAGCATGTCATTGTTGCTACAATGGTTGATACCTTTACCTGCTATCCTAAATGCTTAGTATAGGATGCTATTATTCCATCAGTGGCCTTCCATTCTTGTCCATCTACTATGTATACTATCGGGTCGTGATCACTCGGTAGTTGATCACGGGTATATACATACATACATACATACATACATATTATACTTGACACATGATGTGACTAAAGTTGGGTCGGCTCATAGAGTATCCGCGAGTGATTCACGACATGGAAGCTGAAGGGATAGGTGGTTCCATCCAGGTTGTGATGGACCTGGGTTCCCAACGGCCCCCTGAGTGATTCTTTGTGGCAGAGCGACAGGGCAGGTTGTGACCACCTAGGAGATAGGTCGGCCTGGCCCTTGATCAGCGTCCACAGTTATTTCATAATAACACGCTCAATGAGATTGGGTATTTGATTTGAGTTGGTCGTTAGCCTTATATGCACTAACAACCATGTGGGACAAGGTATGGGCAACCGGTGTCATAGTATCAGTAGAAGCCTTCAGATGTCAGCGACTGAGGGGCGTGCGCCGGGTTGGACTACGTAATGCACCCTCCTTTGTAATGGAGGTTGCTAGGTCTGCTCACCGGCCGCATTCGCAACGTGTAGGAGTGCAACGGGAGATGGGCCCAAGACCCCTGCGCGCTTAGGATTTAGACCGACGTGCTGACCTCTCTGTTGGGCCTAGGTAGGGTTGCGACATGTTGATCTTCTGAGGCCGGACATGACCCAGGAAAGTGTGCCCGACCAGAGGGATCAAGTGTGTAAGGTAATGTGGTGCACCCCTGCAGGGATGGTTGATCTATTCGAATAGCCGTGTCCACGGTAACAGGACGACCCGGAGTTGTATTCGGACCTCATGACAACTAGAACCGGATACTTAATAAAACAAACCATGATAAGTTCCAGAGACAGCCCGGTGATCGCCCTCTCACAAGGTGACGAGGAGAGGATTGTCGGGTAGGATTATGTTATACGTTGTTACTTGGTGAACTTACCAGCTACTCTCTTCTATATGCTTCAAGATGGAGGCTGCCAGAAGCGTAGTCTTTGATAGGACTAGCTATCCCCCTCTTATTCTGGCATTTTGTAGTTCAGTCCACAGATACTGCCCATTTCATTGATATCGATGCATATGTAGTGTAGATTCTTGCTTGCGAGTATTTTGGATGAGTACTCACGGTTGTTTTGCTCCCCCTTTTTCCCATTTTCCTTTCTTCTCGGATGCCGCAACCAGATGGTGGAGCCCAGGAGCCAGACGCCACTATCGATGACGACCCCTACTACATCGAGGGTGCCTACTACTACGTTCAGGCCGCCGACGACCAGGAGTAGTTTAGGAGGATCCCAGGCAGGAGGCATGCGCCTCTTCGATTTGTATCCCAGTTTGTGCTAGCCATCTTATGGAAGCTTGTTTAACTTATGTCTATACTTAGAACCACACATGACTTCTAATTGTGAGGATAAGAGATGTCTAGGGCTAGCTCTAATTAGTCAACAAGGACCAACTAGACCTAGAACTAGATAACTAGAGAGGCTCCAAAATATGTGTCTACAAAGGGCCAAAGTCCTCAACTATATACAAGTTGAAGGGAGGGGGAGAGGGGGCGCCACAAGGGAGCAAAATCCATCCCTTTGGTCGGTCTAGGAGGAGGAATCCCCCTCCAATTCATCCTCCCCCCTTCCCTTAGTAGAAAGGAGGGTGCCACCTCCACTTGGGCCCAAGTGGCCCAAGTACATTCACCACTTGGTCTTCTAAGGCCCGTTGATATTAAATTAAATATAAAAGGCTTCTAATGAATATTATACCCTTTTATATATAATTTAGCATTCGCGGAAACATTTTCCACCTATATATATTAATCGGTAATACTCAGTATTACCGATATTCACCGAAACCCTTCCAGTGACCCTGAAACACTTTCGGAACCTCTCGGAACTATTCCGGATACTAATGAAACAATTCCACAAATATATTCTCATGACTCATGTACCACTAACACTCAGCGGTCCATGTGTGGAGTAATAGTAGTAGATGCAAGCAGGAGTCGGTCTACTTGTCTCAGATGTGATGCCTATATACATGATCATTGCCCTATCAATTGCTCAATACTAATTTGTTTACCCACCATATGCTATCTTTCAAGAGAGAAGCCTCTAGTGAAAACTACGCCCCCTGGGTATATCTTTTATCATATTATTTTTAGATCTACAAAATCAGGAACACAAAATACCTTGCTGCAATTTATTTACTTTTATTTTATTTTGCACTTTTACTTATCTTTTATATCTATCACTATAAGATCTCATCCTTGTAAGTAACCGTGAAGGGATTGACAACCCCTTTATCGCTTTGGGTGCAAGTATTTGTTTGCTTGTGCAGGTACAACTATTGGAGACTTGTGTGTTCCTCCTACTATATTGATACCTTGGTTCTTAACTGAGGGAAATACCTATCTCTACTTTGCTGCATCACCCTTTCTTCTTCAAGGGAAAAACCAACACAAGCTCAAGAAGTAGCACCCACTTATATCAAGCATGTATTGATGTAACTCCTTACAATAATATTTTCATTTTCGTCGTACGCGAAAAATGCATCGTCTGTACTTTACGATATTTTACTATTGTCCTATGATCAACAGTTTGACCATTCTGGTAACTTTACTCACAACTTACTTGGAGTACTTGGACATATCTGGTTATTTACATACCATGGAATTAACACAAGTGTGATTGAAATCATGTGGTTCACTCATCAGTATTTCAAGGTACTGATTCTTGCTAAGAACTCCTTCCATGTGACTTTGACAAGAAACTCTTCTTGGCAATTTTTCATACTAAACTGCTTTAGTATTTTGTCAATATGTATTTTGGCTAAGCCTTGATTAGAAACTACTATATCCATAGATTATAATGCCAAATACAAGGACTATATTGCCGAAGTGCTTTACTAAAATACTTGTTTCAATGAAGTCTTAATCCGTGTCAAGAAATTTATATAATTTCCAATCAACAATGTGTCATGCACACATAGTGTTTAGAAATATTATCATGCTCCCACTTACTTTCTTAAGCATCTTTGCTTCTATCGATGAAATCATATTATTCGATCAATTCATCAAAACAAAGATTCCAACTCCACTATGCTTGCTTCAGATCTTTACTGGATCTCTTGAAGTTTGCATACTTATTAGCATCCCCTGGATTGGCAAAATTACCTTGGTCCGTATCAAATATACAACCTTGGTTCTATTCCCATCTCATGGGAATCATTTTGACATCCATTTGTTATATCTCATAACTGAAGTAATTGCTAGTTTAATCCTAATTGACTTTAAGTATTATTATGATGAGACAATCTTGTCATAATCAACTCCTTGATATTGTCATAAACTATTTGCAACAAGTCAAGTATTATAAAAATATATCTTTGTCAATCTATAGACCCATTACTATACTTTAGACTTTAAGTCTTTTAGAGGATCCGTCAAGTTATAAACTGGAATTATTGTGTATGGATACTGTTGGGGATATAACCCTTGATATAACCCGCCCTAAAAGGGCCGGTTTAGGCCACTGGCGACTCACTAGGCTAGGCCTCAGACAGGCCCGAGTGATCAAGACATAGGGCTGGAGGGGCGGCTCACAAGATGGCTGACTTAAGGCCCGGGGCCAGAAGATGGCGCGTGGACCTAAAGGTGTAAGCCGCCCTACGGGACTTGTCATAGAAGGTAAGGCAAGTTAGGGTTAGGATCGGTCATGTATTGTGACCCGACCCAGACTCTTGTAAGCTAGTGGCCTCGACCTGTATATAAAGGCGAGTCCCCAGCATAGAATACGACAAGGAACAATCAATCGATAGTTAGGTCAAGCGAATCTGCTACCTTGTAATAGATACCGAAGCAATAGAAAACAAGATCGGGAGTAGGCTTTTACCTCCACTGTGAGGGCCCGAACCTAGGTAAACCCGTGTCTCTCATCCCTCTCAACTCTGACAAGTTAATCACCATAGCGATGGCCTCGCACCTAAGTCATTTCACTAGGACATCTGTCATGACAAAACCACAACAGTTGGTGCCCACCGTGGGGCCAGTGCACGGTGGTTTCGAGTTCTTGAAGGGCCCTTTCCTAGGGATCGAGGGATATGCCATTGGTAGGATGACCAAGAGTCGTCGCGGCAAGCTCTACATTGACAACGCTGGCTGGGGCCCCGAGGCAGCCTCAATTGAGTATGGGCACCGGGTCCCCTTCGGCGGAATCCACGTCTTCATCGGCAAGATTGGCGGATCAGAACCTAAGCCGTACATCTGCACCGACATCGTCGAGCCAGCTCGACGCACGCAACCCGACCGGGTCCAAGCCGAGCGGAGGCACGTTTTCATGGACTTCACGCAAGGGATGGAACTTGTGGAAGATTCCACATTTGGAGGAGAGACTCTCATCAGGTGATGAGTCCTCAACTTGAGAGACAGAGTCAATCTACCAGCTTCAAGGCGACGGGCTTGGGGTGTGACGCCCCCGATTCAATTATACACTAATCATACATGCAAACGTGTACAATCAAGATCAGGGACTCATGGGAAGATGTCACAACACAACTCTAAACACAAATTAAGGTCATACAAGCTTCATATTACAAACCAGGGGCCTCGAGGGCTCGAATACATAAGCTTGATCATAAACGAGTCAGCGAAAGCAACAATATCTGAGTACAGACATAAGTTAAACAAGTTGCCATAAGATGGCTAGCACAAACTGGGATACAGATCGGACAGGCGCATGCCTCCTCTAGGTGTAGTAGGGGTCGTCTTCGACAGTGGTGTCTGGCTCCTGGACCACCATCTGGTTACGGCATCCGAGAAGAGAGGAAAAGGGGGAAAGGGGGAAGCAAAGCAACGTGAGTACTCATCCAAAGTACTCGCAATCAAGGATCTACACTACATATGCATCGGTATCAATGAAAAGGGCAGTATCTATGGACTGAACTGCAGAATGCCAGAATAAGAGGGGGATAGCTAGTCCTATCAAAGACTACGCTTCTGGCAGCCTCCATCTTGAAGCATATAGAAGAGAGTAGTTGGTAAGTTCACCACGTAACAACGTATAGCATAATCCTACCCGATGATCCTCTCCTCGTCACCCTGTGAGAGAGCGATCACCGGGTTGTCTCTGGAA
This sequence comes from Triticum dicoccoides, assembly GCF_002162155.2. Lineage (NCBI taxonomy): Eukaryota > Viridiplantae > Streptophyta > Magnoliopsida > Poales > Poaceae > Triticum > Triticum dicoccoides. The sequence goes on along the minus strand of NC_041391.1, from coordinate 339,578,477 downwards.
ATTGTCAGGGTGTGTTTTATTAAGTATCCAGTTATAGTTGTCATGAGGTCAGAATACAACTCCGGGTCATACGGTTACCATGGACACATAGATCAATCTTCCCTGCAGGGGTGCACCACATTACCCGACACGCTCGATCCCTCTGGACGACCACACTTTCCTAGGTCATGTCCGGCCTTAGTAGATCAACACATCGCAGCCCTACCTAGGCCCAACAGAGAGGTCAGCTCATCGGTCTAAATCCTAAGCGCGCAAGGGTCTTGGGCCCATCACCCATCGCACTCCTGCATGTTGTGAACGCGGCCGGTGAGCAGACCTAGTAACCTCCATTACAAAGGAGGGTGCGTTAAGCGGTCCAACCCGACGCGCTCCAGTCAGTCATTGACATCTGAAGGCTTCGGCTGATACTATGACGTCGATTGCCCATATCTTGTCCCACGTGGCGGTTAGTGCGTATAAGGCCAACGACCAACTCAGATCAAATACCCTATCTCGTTAAGCATGTCATTATGAAATAACCGGGCATGCTGATCAGGGGCTAGCCCCAGCGGTCTCCTAGGTGGTCACAACCTGCCCTGTCGCTCCGCCACAAAGAATCACTCAGGGGGTCATCAGGAACCCAGGTCCATCACAACCTAGATGGAACCACCTGCCCCTTCAGCCCCCAGGCCGTGAATCACTCGCGGGTACTCTACGAGCCAACCCGACTTTAGTCACATCATGTGTCAAGTATAATATGTATGTATGTACATACTCGTGATCAACTCCCGAGTGATCACGACCCGATAGTATAGCATAGCAGATGATGCATGCTTGAACTTCGTTGGTATTTCCCCAAAGAGGAAGGGGTGATGCAGCACAGCGACGGTAGTTATTTCCCTTAGTGATGAGACCAAGGTTATCGAACTGGTAGGAGAACCAAGCAACACAACGTAAACAGCCCCTGCACACAAATAAAAAATACTCGCAGCCCGACGTGTTAAAGGGTTGTCAATCCCTTTCGGGTAATGATGCCTCAAATTGGCGAGAAGACGTTATAAAGTTGTGATAGACAGGATAAATAGATTGCGAAATAAATAAATTGCAGCCAGGTATGTTTGTATTTTTGGTTTAACAGATCTGAAAATAAAAGCAAATAAAAATATATCGCAAAGGCAAATATGATGAGAAGAGACTCGATGGCTGTAGGTTTCACTAGTGGCTTCTCTCGAGAAAAATAGCAAACGGTGGGCAAACAATTATTGTTGGGCAATTGATAGAACTTCAAATAATCATAACGATATCCAGGCAATGATCATTATATAGGCATCACGTCCAAGATTAGTAGACCGACTCTTGCCTGCATCTACTACTATTACTCCACACATCGACCGCTATCCAGCATGCATCTAGTGTATTAAGTTCATGGAAAAACGGAGTAATGTTATAAGAACGATGACATGATGTAGACAAGATCTATTTATGTAGAAATTGACCCCATCTTGTTATCCTTAATAGCAACGATATACACGTGTCATTTCCCCTTCTGTCACTGGAGTCAAGCACGGTAAGATCGAACCCATCACAAAGCACCTCTTCCCATTGCAACATAAATAGATCAAGTTGGCCAAACAAAACCCAAATATCAAAGAAGAAATACGAGGCTATAATCAATCATGCATATAAGAGATCAAAGAAGACTCAAATAACTTTCATGGATAATGATAGAGGCAAAGGTGTCCCGTCTTTCAATGAGATGAAGGATATCGCTTTGGTGGAAGTCGACTTTGACGATCCGACTACGAACATGCGAGGACGTCGCGCCTTAGCAATCGCTAAACCAATTCCGAGAGGTTATTGACCACACCAGAGCATGATCAACCTGACCACGAGGGTCTGTTTCCTGCGAGCAAACGAAGAACAAAAAAGAAACTGAGATTGCAATCTGGATATTGCGAATATAAGATGAAAGCTTTATTGATCAAGGTGGGGTTCTGTGACGCCTTTGTCTGGTCGTTGAACACAAACGAAGTACGCGAAGTTGCAGCTATGGCGAACTTTAATCTAAACAAAACTCAAAGTCTAAACGGTGCCCTAAGGGCTGTATATATGGAGGAAGAGGGGGGGAATTTCGTGGCCCTTGGTGGAGGGGTCCGAAATCAACCCTATCTCTTGTTTCCCCACACATACGGACTCTAAAAATAGCCTATACTTATGTATTTCGAAATTACATGGGCCTGTCCCAATAATAAGGTGACGCAGCACCTAGAATAGCCTCGGGACGAAATTTATGAAGTGGCATCTTGTATATTTCGTCCAAGGCTTCATGCACCCATTACGATGGCTTCAAAGTCCTGAAATCATCACTTGTAACTCCGTTCTTGTTCCCCTTGTGCATGCCATCATCTCCATGCTTGTTCGTGCTCCAATGTCCATCCTTCTCCAAGCTAGGCCCTTCATTTGTAAGCAAAACAAATGTATCCAATTTAGGCAGCATCATATTCTCATGAACATTAGAATCATTACCAAGAAACGAAAGTACCTGATAATTTAATTGGCGGGCGCATGCTCTAGTAATTGGTCCAGTATATGTAGCAGTAGGGGCTGTGGGTGTAACAATGGTATTGATGTCCTCATCATCCTCCCCTTCTTGAAATGAAGTCGTCCTCGACGGAAGCTCATACTCCTCACCCAAATAAAGCTTCAAATCTGCAATGTTAAAACTGGGACTAACCCCAAAATCTGCAGGCAGCTCAAGTTTATATGCATTATTATTTTCTCTAACACCTTTAAAGGTCCGTTAGCACGTGGCATTAGCTTTGATTTGCGCAAATCAGGAAATCTATCCTTACGCAAATGTAACCAAACAAAATCTCCAGGTGCAAACACAACATGTTTTCTACCCTTATCTCCAGCAAGTTTATATTTAGCATTCATACGCTCAATGTTTTCCTTAGTTAACTCATGCATTTTTAAAATCAATTCAGCACGTTGTTTAGCATCAAAATTAACCTTCTCCGAAGATGGAAGAGGCAACAAATCAATAGGTGCACGAGGTAGGAAACCATACACAACTTCAAAAGGGCACATCTTAGTAGTAGAATGCAATGAACGATTATAAGCAAATTCAATATGAGGCAAGCATTCCTCCCACATTTTCTTATTATTCTTCAAAACAGCCCTAAGCATAGTAGACAATGTTCTATTGACTACTTCAGTTTGTCCATCAGTTTGGGGGTGACAAGTAGTACTAAAAAGCAGTTTAGTCCCCAACTTAGCCCATAAACATCTCCAAAAGTGGCTAAGAAATTTAGTATCATGATCTGACCCAATAGTATTTGGCACAACATGCAAGTGAATAATTTCACGAAAGAACAAATCAGCAACATTAACAGCATCATCGCTTTTATGACATGGTATAAAGTGTGCCATTTTCGAGAATCTATCCACGACAACAAATATGCTATCCCTCCCCTTCTTTGTTCTAGGTAAACCTAAAACAAAGTCCATATATATATCCTCCCAAGGAACACTAGGTACAGGCAAAGGCATATATAAACCATGAGGATTGAGTCGTGACTTAGCTTTTTGACATGTATTGCAGCGAGCAATAAAACGCTCAACATCCTGTCTCATCTTTGGCCAAAAGAAATGTGTAGCAAGTATGTCCTCCGTCTTCTTCACGCCAAAGTGTCCCATTAGTCCTCCTCCATGCGCCTCCTGCAACAACAAAAGACGAACAGAGCTAGCTGGAATGCATAGCTTGTTAGCACGGAACACAAATCCATCATTAACGACGAACTTGTTCCATGTTCTTCCTTCTTGACAATATATCTTTAAAATCAGCATCTTTAAAATCAGCAATACATCTTGATGGTCTCCAAACCAAATATTTAAAATCCTCCTGCAACAACAATTCTGCAATACATCTTTAAAATCAGCATCATGCACATATTGATCTTTGATGGTCTCCAAACCAAATATTTTGAAGTCAAGTTGTGAAAGCATAGTATAGCGGCGACACAATGCATCAGCAATAACATTTTCTTTACCCTTATTGTGTTTAATGACATAAGGGGAAGTCTCAATGAATTCAACCCATTTAGCATGTCTACGATTCAGTTTAGCTTGACTTTTAATATGTTTCAAAGATTCATGATCAGAATGTATAACAAATTCTTTGGGCAATAAATAATGTTGTCATGTTTCTAAAGTCCGAACAAGAGCATATAATTCTTTATCGTAAGTAGAATAATTCAGACTAGGCCCACTCAATTTTTCAGAAAAGTATGCAACAGGTTTGCCATCTTGTAATAACACACCTCCTAATCCAATTCCACTAGCATCACATTCAAGCTCAAAAGTCTTATTAAAATCAGGAAGTTGGAGTAAAGGAGCACGTGTCAACTTATCTTTCAATACCATGAAGGCTTCTTCCTGTGCGGTACCCCAAACAAAAGGCACATCCTTCTTTGTAAGCTCGTTGAGAGGTGCAGCAGTGGTGCTGAAATCTCTCACAAAACGCCTATAGAATCCAGCGAGGCTAAGAAAACTCCTCACTTGTGTGACTGTTTTGGGCTGCAGCCAACTCTCAATAGCTTCAATCTTGGTTTTGTCAACTTCAATTCCCTGTGGAGTAACAACATAGCCAAGAAAAGATACTCGGTCGATGCAAAAGGTGCACTTCCCAAGGTTACCAAACAAACGTGCATCACGTAGAGCAATAAAAATAGCACGTAAATGTTCCAAATGTTCTTCCAAAGATCTGTTATAAATCAATATGTCATCAAAGTAAACTACCACAAATCGTCCAATGAAAGCACGTAAAACTTCGTTCATTAATCTCATGAAAGTACTAGGTGCATTAGTTAACCCAAAAGGCATGACTAACCACTCATATAAACCAAACTTAGTTTTAAATGTTGTTTTCCATTCATCTCCCAATTTCATACGAATTTGATGGTATCCACTACGCAAATCAACTTTGGAGAATATTGTAGAGCCACTCAATTCATCAAGCATATCATCTAGCCTAGGAATAGGATGACGATAACGAATAGTAATATTATTAATGCCTCTACAATCAACACACATACGTGATGTACCATCCTTTTTCGGCACTAGAATAATAGGAACAGCACAAGGACTAAGAGATTCGCGTATATAACCTTTGTCGAGCAGCTCTTGTACTTGACGCGTAATCTCCTTCGTCTCCTCTGGATTGGTATGGTATGGCGCATGGTTTGGCAGTGAAGCACTGGGAATTAAGTCAATCTGATGCTCAATCCCTCGAATAGGCGGTAATCCCGGTGGCACGTCTTGTGGAAAGACGTCAGGGAACTCCTGCAAAATGTTAGTGACAGCAGGAGGCAAAGAGGAAGGCACGTCCTCGAATGAAAATAATGCCTCTTTGCACACAAAAGCATGACAAACAGATTTGCTGAAATCTAGCTCATCAATATCAGATTTGGTGGCAAATAAACATGCACTTTTCAATTTTATTTCAGAAGCAACACTAGATGGTTTATTATTAGGCTTCATTTGTTGCTCAAATTCTTTTGCCACAATCTGATTTTCGCTCTTATTCTTCTCCTGTTTTGCTTTATTAGCTCTATTAATATCATCTTTCAAAATAGAATCAGGAGTCATAGGAAGCAAAGTAATATTTTTATCCTTATGAACAAGAGTATACTGATTGTTTCTACCATGGTGTACAGAATTTTTATCAAATTGCCATGGTCTACCAAGTAATAAGGAACATGCTTGCATAGGTACCACATCACAATCAACATAATCAGCATATGTAGAGATACTAAAATGCACACGAACAGTACGTGTTACCTTAACCTTGCCGTTGTTGTTGAACCATTGGATGTAGTAAGGATGTGGATGTGGTCTTGTGGTGAGAGAAAGCTTCTCCACCATCTCCATGCTAGCCAAGTTGTTGCATCTCCCTCCGTCTATGATGACGCGCACAGAACGTTCCTTTACAACTCCCTTGGTATGGAACAAATTGTGCCTCTGATTTTGCTCAGCTTGTGTGACCTGCACACTCAAAACACGTTGAGCAACTAAACATTCATACCTGTCAGCGTCTTCAGGAGCCATGTATTGCGTCTCATGATCAGAATCATCTCCACCGTGTTCTTCACGTGTAATAAGAGCCAACGTCTCCTCATCATAGTCACTAGCGGGCTCATACCCACCATCCTCAGTAGCAATCATCACACGCCGAGATTTGCATTCTCTCGCATAATGACCTCTTCCCTTACAATGACGAAAAATAATATCACTTGTGTGCCCAGTTGATGCCATGGAAGAAGAAGAGCTCTGTGTAGGCCCGGCAGGTGCGCTCTTGGCAGATAGTGGAGGTTGTGCCTGCTTTCTTGTATCACGGCTGGAGGTAGCAGCTGATGGAGGTGCTTGTGTAGTGGAAGTAGAGGATGCACGCGGTGTCCATGATGAAAGTCGACATGCAGAAAAGTTAGTTCGCGCCAATGCTTGTCGATCCTGCACTTCACGTTCAGCTTTACAAGCAAGATGGAATAAACGAGTGATATTAGTATACTCCTTATACTCTAGAATGGTCTGAATCTCTCTATTTAATCCACCTATAAAACGTGCAAGCATAGCTTCATTCTCCTCAACAATACCACATCTAATCATGCCAGTTTGTAATTCCTGATAATATTCTTCTACAGAATTTTTTCCTTGTCTTAAACGCTGCAATTTTTGAAGCAATTCACGTTGATAATATGGTGGAACCCAACGAGTACGCATAGCAGTTTTCAAAGCAGCCCAAGTAGTTGGAATAGGATATAATCTACAATGTTCAGACCACCATACACATGCAAAACTAGTGAAAGCACAAACAGCAGCAGCAACCCGTCTCTCCTCGGGATATTGTAAACATGTAAAATGTTGTTCAGTTTCTAACTCCCAAGTAAGATATATATCAGGAACATATCTACCCTCAAATGGTGGAATATTCAATTTCAGTTTTGGAATATGGTCATTATCTCGTACCTAAGGTGGTAGTGCAGGCCTACCGTTGCGAATATATACCTGAGGTCGACCTGCTGGTGGTGGTGCTGATGGCTGCACGTAGTTCTGATTTTGATCAACCTCATCCTCATAATATTCCTCCACCTCTGCAGTAACAGCAGGAGCTACAGAAGCACCAACAGCAGTAGCAGCGGCACCAGAATTTTGTCCTGGCTCAATAGGAACACGTTGTGCTCGTCCATACTGATTCGGAAGGGGGCGTTGTTGTAGTTGTTGTTGTTGCAGAGGTGCGATAGGTGCAGCCGGTGGTGGTTGTGGAAAACGCGTGAGCAATTCATTAAACTTGCTATCAAGCTTTGTTTCGAATGTCTTCTCAATGCCATCTATCTTCTCCATGGCCTCGTCAAATCTGTTTAGCACATCTTGCACCTGTCCACTCATCATTTGCTGAAATTTATCATGTAGCTGTTTGTTCGTCAGGTTCTCCCAATCAGTCTCATCGGCTTGTGATCCTACCATGGTTAGCAGCAAATAGAAACACACAAGAATATGATCCTACAGACTACTAAGAAGTGGTGGTGGTGTATCACAAACCCGTGAAGCAAATCTCAAATTCTTACCAGTTCTTACCCAGCAGCAGGCGGTGATCGGCAACCGTTGTAGTCAAAACTCTCAAAGCTTGGATAGAGCGATTACCAGGGAGAGTCAAACGCACGACGTGGATGTATGTGGAGCTGGGAAGGCTTATAATATGGTAGCAAAAAGGGTCAGCAACAATCAATTCAGAGATGCAAAATTGAATAAACGCTCAACGATAGTACTGTGCTGGTCCTAGGCTAGACTGTCCTAGAGACGCGAGCCTAGAACACTAACAAAATCACGACGCTGCACGGAAACAAGGGAGAAGTACACTCTGAATTTTTTTTCACTTTTTTTTGCGCTCTTTTTTTTTGCACTCCTCTTTTTTTTGCCGAAAATCACTATAATGGCGAGTGTCTCAAAACTCTTCCCAAGTCAAGAGAACAGGATAGGCAAGAAATTTTCTCGACCAATTTTTTTTTTCGACTGCCCGGACCCAAAAACTGGAAACGGGTCAAAAAAAACTTTCTATAACGACGACTGTCTCAATACGCTTAGAAATACCTAAAAATAGGATAGCCAGAATTTTTTTGTCCAGTGCATTTTTGGAAAATTTTGGGCCTAAATGGAGGGTGGTTTCCGGACTCTTTTTTTTTTGGAAACCAACCTCTTCTACGGACGGCAAAAGATTGCTGGAATCCGAAACCTACTAAGACAAGGAAACACAAATCGGAAATTAGATGGATCTTGAAAACAAACCTAATATGCAAGGATATATGGTGCTGGTATATGGCAGCGGTGGTAGTATATGGATATGGATCGGTGGTGGTATATGGATACGGATTGGTGGTGGTATATGGATACGGATTCGGATCGGTGGTGGTAGGTGGCAGGGGCGATGATGATGTTGCCTTGGCGGCGTGACAACTTATGACCAGAACTCAAAACTCTAAAAGACTAGACACTAAGACCAGCAACTAGACACGACGATGCAACCGCAAATTCAACAAAGCAAAACCATAAAAAGATTATGCAAAGGCTCAGATTGGTTCGGATATGATGAACTAACCCTAATTTTTTTTGTGGCTTTTCGTGGACTGTAGGTATGAAGAACAGACTCGATCTAAACTACGAAAAACTGTAAAATCTCACCCAGTAACCTGGAAATCTGATACCACTTGATAGAGGCAAAGGTGTCCTGTCTTTCGATGAGATGAAGGATATCGCTTTGGTGGAAGTCGACTTTGATGATCCGACTACGAACGTGCGAGGACGTCGCGCCTTAGCAATCGCTAAACCAACTCCGAGAGGTTATTGACCACGCCGGAGCACGATCAACCTGACCACGAGGGTCTGTTTCCTGCGAGCAAACAAAGACCAAGCAAGAAACTGAGATTGCAATCTGGATATTGAGAATATAAGATGAAAGCTTTATTGATCAAGGTGGGGTTCTGTGACGCCTTTGTCTGGTCGTTGAACACAAATTAAGTACGCGAAGTTGCAGCTATGGCGAACTTTAATCCAAACAAAACACAAAGTCTAAACGGTGCCCTAAGGGCTGTATATATGAGGAAGAGGGGGGGAATTTCGTGGCCCTTGGTGGAGGGGTCCGAAATCCACCCTATCTCTTGTTTCCCCACACATACGGACTCTAAAAATAGCCTATACTTATGTATTTCGAAATTACATGGGCCTGGCCCAATAATAAGGTGACGCATCACCTAGAATAGCCTCGGGACGAAATTTATGAAGTGGCATCTTGTATATTTCGTCCAAGGCTTCATGCACCCATTATGGTGGCTTCAAAGTCCTGAAATCATCACTTGTAACTCCGTTCTTGTTCCCCTTGCGCATGCCATCATCTCCATGCTTGTTTGTGCTCCAATGTCCATCCTTCTCCAAGCTAGGCCCTTCATTTGTAAGCAAAACAAATGTACCCAATTTAGGCAGCATCATATTCTCATGAACATTAGAATCATTACCAAGAAACGAAAGTACCAAATAATTTAATTGGGCGGCGCGTGCTCTAGTAATTGGTCCAGTATATGTAGCAGTAGGGGTTGTGGGTGTAACAATGGTATTGATGTCCTCATCAGATAAAAACATAGATCTGATCATAAACTAAAAGTTCATCGAATCCCAACAAACACACCGCAAAAAGACTTACATCATATGGATCTCCAAGAGACCATTGTATTGATAATCAAGATAGAGAGAGAGGAAGCAATCTAGCTACTAACTACGGACCCGTAGGTCTACAAAGAACTACTCACGCATCATCGGAGAGGCACCAATGGACATGATGAACCCCTCCGAGATGGTGTCTAGATTGGATCTGGTGTTTCTAGAACTTGCGGCGGCTGGAATTGATTTTTGTCGACTCCCCTAGGGTTTTTGGAATATTGGGGTATTTATAGAGCAAAGAGGCGGTGCGGGAGGACAATGAGGAGGGCACAACCCACAGGGGTGCGCCTGGGCCCCCAAGCATGGAACAATCAAAAATTATAGATACATTGGAGACATATCAGCAGACGGACAAGAATGTAGGGCCACTCATGGAATACTAGCATTCTATACTAAACATTTAGGATAGCAGGTAAAGGTATCAACCATTGTAGCAACAATGACAGGCTATGCAAAAGATTGGGAGCTATCGAATCAACAACAGTAGCAAATCTAATGCAAGAATAAGAGAGAAGAGAGTGGGCTATATTTGGTTGATCAAGGGGGGTTTGCTTGCCTGGAAGCTCTGTTGAGAAGGAAGGGTCGTCATCGATGTAGTCATACTCAGGGGTATCAACATCGGTCTCGGGGTCTACCGGAGAAGAAGAAGGGGAAGAAACAGTAAATACGGAGCAAACAAGGCATCACAAAACATAACATGATAAAATCATGGTGCTAGGGTGACCTAACGCAGTACTAGGCGATACTGGCGAACGGGGAAACATCCGAGGATGTTTTCCCGAAGTTTGGTATTTTTGGACAGATGAAACAGAGGGGGACGGTTCCATGTTCGTTGTGCTAGGGACGTGCAATAGACAAACAGATAGCGTATTCGGATTCCTCTCGTTTTTCTGAGCAACTTTCATGTACAGAGTATTTTCATCCGATTTATGGATTATTTTATATTAAGTTTCAAAGTTTTATTTCATTTTCCAAATTATTTTAATTCTAAAATTAAATGTTTAATTTCTAGATGTACCCACCACAGTGTACAGAAAAATGTACACTAGCTGACATGTGGGACCAGGGGGTCCCAGTTGACCAGTGATACATCTCCAATGTATCTATAATTTTTTATTGTTCCATGCTATTACATTATCTGTTTTGGATGTTTAATGGCTTTATTATACACTTTTATACTATTTTTGGTACTAACCTATTAACCGGAGGCCGAGTCCAAATTGCTGTTTTTTTGCCTATTTCAGTGTTTCACAGAAAAGGAATATCAAACGGAGTCCAAACGAAATGAAACCTTCGGGAGAGTCGTTTTTGGAACAAACACAATCCAAGAGACTCGGAGTGGACGTCAAGGAAGCAACGAGGTGGCCACGAGGCAGGGAGGCGCGCCCAGGGGGGGTAGGCGCTCCCCCCACCCTCATGGGCCCCTCATGGCTCCACTGGCCGACTTCTTTCGCCTATATATACTCATATACCATGAAAACATCCGAGAGCACCACGAAACCCTATTTCCACTGCCGCAACCTTCTGTACCCGTGAGATCCCATCTTGGGGCCTTTTCCGGTGCTCCGCCGGAGGGGGAATCAATCACAAAGGGCTTCTACTCAACACCATAGCCTCTTCGATGATGTGTGAGTAGTTTACCTCAAACCTACGGGTCCATAGTTATTAGCAAGATGGCTTCTTCTCTCTCTTTGGATCTCAATACAAAGTTCTCCTCGATCTCCTTGGAGATGTGTTCGATGTAATTCTTTTCGCGGTGTGTTTGTCGAGATCCGATGAATTGTGGGTTTATGATCAAGATTATCTATGAACAATATTTGAATCTCCTCTGAATTCTTTTATGTATGATTTGTTATCTTTGCAAGTCTCTTCGAATTATCAGTTTGGTGGCCTACTAGATTGATCTTTCTTGCAATGGGAGAAGTGCTTAGCTTTGGGTTCAATCTTGTGGTGTCCTTTCCCAGTGACAGCAGGGGCAACAAGGAATGTATTATATTGTTGCCATCGAGGATAAAAAGATGGGGTTTATATCATATTGCTTGAGTTTATCCCTCTACATCATGTCATCTTGCCTAATGCATTACTCTGTTCTTATGAACTTAATACTCTAGATGCATGCTGGATATCGGTCGATGTGTGGAGTAATAGTAGTAGATGCAGAATCATTTCGATCTACTTGTCGTGGACGTGATGCCTATATACATGATCATGCCTAGATATTCTCATAACTATGCACTTTTCTATCAATTGCTCGACAGTAATTTGTTCACCCACTGTAATACTTATGCTATCTTGAGAGAAGCCACTAGTGAAACCTATGGCCCTCGGGTCTATTTTCCATCAGATAAGTTTCCGATCTATATTATTTTTCAATCTTTACTTTCAATCTATATCATAAAAATACCAAAAATATTTATCTTATTATCTCTATCAGATCTCACTTTTGCAAGTGGCTGTGAAGGGATTGAAAACCCCTTTTATCGCATTGGTTGCAAGGTTCTTATTTGTTTGTGCAGGTACGAGGGATTTGAGTGTAGCCTCCTACTGGATTGATACCTTGGTTGTCAAAAACTGAGGGAAATACTTACGCTATTTTTTTGAATTTGCTTATGATCCCACATGTAACTACTATGAGAGAGGAAAATATGGTTGTAGAAATTTTCATGTTATTAAATTACCTCTCGTTATGTTGAGATTGCTATTGTTTCTTTCCGCTTCCTTGCATATGCTAGTTTTTGCTTGCTATGATAATTTGTTTGCCTATAAGATTCCTATGCATAGGAAGTATGTTAGACTTAGATGTGTTTGTCACGTGTTTCAGGATGCTCTCTTTGCGCTTCAATTCTTGTCTTTCATGTGAGCATCATCGAAATCTCAATGCCTAGCTAAGGGCGTTAAACAATAGCGCTTGTTGGGAGGCAACCCAATTTTATTTTATTTCTTTGCTTTTTGTTCTTGTTTAGTAATAAATAATTCATCTAGTCTCTGGTTAGATGTGGTTTTATGTTTTAATTAGTGTTTGTGCCAAGTAAAACCTATAGGATCTTCTTTGGTGATAGTTAATTTGATATTGCTGAAAAACAGATACTTTTGCACGCACCAGAATAATTTTCATAAATAACATCAACGTGATTTTAAGTTGATTCTTTTTGAAGAATATTAACAAACAAATTATCTAGGACTTTCTATTTTGGTAGAATTTTTGGGGTTTCAGAATTATTAGAAAGTTACAGATTGCTACAGACTGTTCTGTTTTTGACAGATTCTGTTTTTCGTGTGTTGTTTGCTTATTTTGATGAATCTTTTGCTAGTATCGGGGGGTATGAACCATAGAGAAGTTGGAATACAGTAGGTTTAACACAAATATAAATAAATAATGAGTTCATTACAGTACCTTAAAGTGGTGGTTTGTTTTATTTTGCTAACGGAGCTCATGAGATTTTCTGTTGAATTTTGTGTTGTGAAGTTTTCAAGTTTTTGGGTAAAGATTTGATGGATTATGGAATAAGGAGTGGCAAGAGCCTAAGCTTGGGGATTCACAAGACACCCCAAGGTAAAATTCAAGGAGAACCAAAAGCCTAAGCTTGGGGATGCCCCGGAAGGCATCCCCTCTTTCGTCTTCGTCCATCAGTAACTTTACTTGATGCTATATTTTTATTCACCACATGATATGTGTTTTTCTTGGAGCATCTTGTATGATTTGAGTCTTTGCTTTTTAGTTTACCACAATCATCCTTGCTGTACACACCTTTTGGGAGAGACACACATGAATCGGAATTTATTAGAATACTCTATGTGCTTCACTTATATCTTTTGAGCTAGATAATTTTGCTCTAGTACTTCACTTATATATTTTTAGAGCATGGTTGTGGTTTTATTTCATAGAAATTATTGATCTCTCATGCTTAACTTTTATTATTTTGAGAGTCCTTTAGAACAACATGGTAATTGCTTTGGTTAAAATTTTAGTCCTAATATGATGATCATCCAAGATAGGTATAATAAAAACTATCATATAAAGTGCGTTGAATACTATGAGAAGTTTGATACTTGATGATTGTTTTGAGATATGAGGATGGTAATATTAGGGTCATGCTAGTTGAGTAGTTGTGAATTTGAGGAATACTTGTGTTAAAAGTTTGTGATTCCCGTAGCATACACGTATGGTGAACCGTTATGTGATGAAGTTGGAGCATGATTTATTTATTATTTGTCTTCCTTACGTGTGGAGGTTGGGATCGCCCGATGGTTAACTCCTACCAACCCTTCCCGTAGGAGCATGTGTGTAGTACTTTATTTTGGTAACTTGTAGACTTTTGCAATAAGTATGTGAGTTCTTCAGGACTAATGTTGAGTCCATGGATTATACGCACTCTCACCCTTCCACCATTGCTAGCCTCTCTTGTGTCGCGCAACTTTCGCCGGTATCATACACCCACCATATACCTTCCTCAAAACAGCCACCATACCTACCTATTATGGCATTTCCATAGCCACTCCGAGATATATTTCCATGCAACTTTCCATCGTTACGTTTATTATGACACGCTCCACCATTGTCATATTGCTTTGCATGAGCATGTAGTTGACATCGTATTTGTGGCAAAGCCACCATTCATAATTCTTTCATACATATCACTCTTGATTCATTATCCCGGTACACCGCCGGAGGCATCCACATAGAGTCATATTTTGTTCTAAGATTCTTGAGTTGTAAGTAGATAAAAATGTGGTGATCTTCATTATTAGAGCATTGTCCCATGTGAGGAAAGGATGATGGAAGCAATGATTCCCTCACAAGTTTGTATGAGTCTCTGGACTTTATGAAAAATAAAAGAGGCCAAAGAAGCCCGAATAAAAAAAGTCCAAAGAAGCCGAAATAAAAAAGAGAGGCCAAAGAAGCCCACCAAAAAGAGAAAAAAATGAGATAAAAAGAGAGAATGGACAATGCTACTATCCATTTACCACACTTGTGCTTCAAAGTAGCACCATGATCTTCATGATAGAGAGTCTCCTATGTTGTCACTTTCATATACTAGTGGGTCTTTTTCATTATAGAACTTGGCTTGTATATTCTAGTGATGGGCTTCCTCAAATTGCCCTAGGTCTTCGTGAGCAAGCAAGTTGGATGCACACCCACTTAGTTTCTTTTGATGAGATTTCATATACTTCTAGCTCTAGTGCATCCGTTGCATGGCAATCCCTACTCACTCACATTGATATCTATTAATGGGCATCTCCATAGCCCATTGATATGCCTAGTTGATGTGAGACTATCTTCTCCTTTTTTGTCTTGTCCACAACCACCATCCTATTCCACCTATAGTGCTATGTCCATGGCTCACGCTCATGTATTGCGTGAAGATTGAAATAGTTCGAGAATAGTAAAGTATCAAACAATTGCTTGGCTAAAACCGGGGTTGTGCATGATTTAAATATTTTGTGTGATGAAGATAGAGCATAGTCAGACTATATGATTTTGTAGGGATAACTTTCTTTGGCCATGTTATTTTGAGAAGACATGATTACTTTGATAGTATGCTTGAAGTATTATTACTCTTATGTCAATATAAAACTTTGTCTTCAATATTTCGGATATGAACATTCATGCCACAACAAATAAAATTACATTGAGAATTATGCTAGGTAGCATTCCACATCAAAAATTCTGTTTTTTATCATTTACCTACTCGAGGACGAGCAGGAATTAAGCTTGGGGATGCTTGATACGTCTCCAACGTATCTACAATTTTGTGTTGTTCCATGCTATTATATTATCTGTTTTGGATGTTTAATGGCATTTATTCTACACTTATACTATATTTGGGACTAACCTATTAACCGGAGGCCTAGTCCAAATTGTTGTTTTTTTGCCTATTTCAGTGTTTCGCAGAAAAGGAATATCAAACGGAGTCAAAACGGAATGAAACCTGCGGGAGAGTCGTTTTTGGAACAAATGCAATCCAGGGGACTTGGAGTGGACGTCAAGGAGCAACGAGGCGGCCACAAGGCAGGGAGGCGCGCCTAGGGGGTAGGCGCGCCCCCACCCTCGGGGGCCCCTCGTGGCTCCCCTGACCGACTTCTTTCGCCTATATATACTCATATACCCTAAAAACATCCGAGATCACCTCGAAACCCTATTTCCACCGCCGCAACCTTTTGTACCCGTGAGATCCCATCTTGGGGCCTTTTCCGGCGCTCCGCCGGAGGGGGAATCGATCACGGAGGGCTTCTACATCAACACCATAGCCTCTCCGATGATGTGTGAGTAGTTTACCTCAGACCTTCGGGTCCATAGTTATTAGCTAGATGGCTTCTTCTCTCTCTTTGGATCTCAATACAAAGTTCTCCTCGATATTCTTGGAGATCTATTCGATGTAATTCTTTTTGTGGTGTGTTTGTTGAGATTCGATGAATTGTGGGTTTATGATCAAGATTATCTATGAACAATATTTGAATCTCCTCTGGATTCTTTTATGTATGATTTGTTATCTCTGCAAGTCTCTTTGAATTATCAGTTTGGTTTGGCCTACTAGATTGATCTTTCTTGCAATGGGAGAAGTGCTTAGCTTTGGGTTCAATCTTGCGGTGTCCTTTCCCAGTGACAGCAGGGGCAGCAAGGCACGTATTGTATTGTTGCCATCGAGGATAAAAATATGGGGTTTATATCATATTGCTTGACTTTATCCCTCTACATTATGTCATCTTGCCTAATGTGTTACTCTGTTCTTATGAACTTAATACTCTAGATGCATGCTGGATAGCAGTTGATGTGTGGAGTAATAGTAGTAGATGCAGAATTTTTCGATCTACTTGTCGCGGACGTGATGCCTATATACATGATCATACCTAGATATTCTCATAACTATGCACTTTTCTATCAATTGCTCGACAGTAATTTGTTCACCCACCGTAATACTTATGCTATCTTGAGAGAAGCCACTAGTGAAACCTATGGCCCCGGGTCTATTTTCCATCATATAAGTATCCGATCTATTTTATTTTGCAATCTTTACTTTCCAATCTATATGATAAAAATATCAAAAATATTTATCTTATTATCTCTATCAAATCTCACTTTTGCAAGTGGCCATGAAGGGATTGAAAACCCCTTCATCGCGTTGATTGCAAGGCTTCTTTGTTTGTGCAGGTACGAGGGATTTGAGTGTAGCCTCCTGCTGGATTTATACCTTGGTTCTCAAAAATTGAGCGAAATACTTATGCTATTTTATTGAATTTGCTTATTATCCCACATGTAACTATTATGAGAGAGGAAAATATGGTTGTAGAAATTTTCATGTTATTAAATTACCTCTCGTTATGTTGAGATTGCTATTGTTTCTTTCCGCCTCCTTGCATATGCTAGTTTTTGCTTGCTATGATAATTTGTTTACCTATAAGATTCCTATGCATAGGAAGTATGTTAGACTTAGATGTGTTTGTCACATGTTTCAGGATGCTCTCTTTGCGCTTCAATTCTTGTCTTTCATGTGAGCATCATCGAAATCTCAATGCCTAGCTAGGGGCGTTAAACGATAGCTCTTGTTGGGAGGCAACCCAATTTTATTTTTGTTCTTTGATTTTTGTTCTTGTTTAGTAATAAATAATTCATCTAGCCTCTGGTTAGATGTGGTTTTATGTTTTAATTAGTGTTTGTGCCAAGTAAAACCTATAGGATCTTCTTGGGTGATAGTTAATTTGATCTTGCTGAAAAACAGAAACTTTTGCACGCACGAGAATAATTTTCATAAATCACATAACCTTGCTTTTCTGTTGATTATTTTTGCAGAAAATTAATAAACAAATTATATAGGACTTCCTATTTTGGTAGAATTTTTGGGCGTCCAGAAGTATTCTAATGTTACAGATTGCTACAGACTGTTCTGTTTTTGACAGTTTCGGTTTTTCGTGTGTTGTTTGCTTATTTTGATGAATCTATGGCTAGTATCGGTAGGTATGAACCACAGAGAAGTTGGAATACAGTAGGTTTAACACCAATATAAATAAATAATGAGTTAATTACAGTACCTTAAAGTGGTGCTTTGTTTTATTTCGCTAACGGAGCTCATGAGATTTTCTGTTGAGTTTTGTGTTGTGAAGTTTTCAAGTTTTTGGGTAAAGATTTGATGGATTATGGAATAAGGAGTGGAAAGAGCCTAAGCTTGGGGATTCCCAAGGCACCCCAAGGTAAAATTCAAGTAGAACCAAAAGCCTAAGCTTGGGGATGCCCCGGAAGGCATCCCCTCTTTCGTCTTCGTCCATCAGTAACTTTACTTGATGCTATATTTTTATTCACCACATGATATGTGTTTTGCTTGGAGCATCTTGTATGATTTGAGTCTTTGCCTTTTAGTTTACCACAATCATCCTTGCTGTACACATATTTTGGGAGAGACACACATGAATCGGAATTTATTAGAATACTCTATGTGCTTCACTTATATCTTTTGAGCTAGATAATTTTGCTCTAGTACTTCACTTATCTTTTTAGAGCACGGCGGTGGTTTTATTTTATAGAAATTATTGATCTCTCATGCTTCACTTATATTATTTTGAGAGTCCTTTAGAACAGCATGGTAATTGCTTTTGTTAAAATTTCAGTCCTAATATGATGAGCATCCAAGACAGGTATAATGAAAACTATCGTATAAAGTGCATTGAATACTATGAGAAGTTTGATACTTGATGATTGTTTTGAGATATGAGGATGGTAATATTAGGGTCATGCTAGTTGAGTAGTTGTGAATTTGAGGAATACTTTTGTTAAAATTTTGTGATTCCCGTAGCATGCACGTATGGTGAACCGTTATGTGATGAAGTTGGAGCATGATTTATTTATTGATTGTCTTCCTTATGTGTGGAGGTCGGGATCACGCGATGGTTAACTCCTACCAACCCTTCCCCTAGGAGTATGTGTGTAGTACTTTGTTTTGATAACTTGTAGACTTTTGCAATAAGTATGTGAATTCTTCAGGACTAATGTTGAGTCCATGGATTATACGCACTCTCACCCTTCCACCATTGCTAGCCTCTCTTGTGTCGCGCAACTTTCACCGGTATCATACACCCACAATATACCTTCCTCAAAACAGCCACCATACCTACCTATTATGGCATTTCCATAGCCATTCCGAGATATATTGCGATGCAACTTTCCACCGTTATGTTTATTATGACACACTCCACCATTGTCATATTGCTTTGCATGATCATGTAGTTGACATCGTATTTGTGGCAAAGCCACCATTCATAATTTTTTCATACATGTCACTCTTGATTCATTATCCCGGTACACCGCCAGAGGCATCCACATAGAGTCATATTTTTTCTAAGATTCTTGGGTTGTAAGTAGATAAAAGTGTGATGATCTTCATTATTAGAGCATTGTCCCATGTGAGGAAAGGATGATGGAAGCAATGATTCCCTCACAAGTTGGGATGAGTCTCCGGACTTTATGAAGCCCAAATAAAAAAAGTCCAAAGAAGCCCAACTAAAAAAAATAGGCCAAAGAAGCCCTCTAAAGAAATAAGAAAAATGAGAGAAAAAGAGAGAAGGGACAATGCTACTATCCATTTACCACACTTGTGCTTCAAAGTAGCACCATGATCTTCATGATAGAGAGTCTCCTATGTTATCGCTTTCATATACTAGTGGGTATTTTCCATTATAGAACTTGGCTTGTATATTCCAATGATGGGCTTCCTCAAATTGCCCTAGGTCTTCGTGAGCAAGCAAGTTGGATGCACACCAACTTAGTTTCTTTTGATTAGATTTCATACATTTATAGCTCTAGTGCATCCGTTGCATGGCAATCCCTACTCACTCACATTGATATCTATTAATGGGCATCTCCATAGCCGTTGATAAGCCTAGTTGATGTGAGACTATCTTCTCCTTTTTTGTCTTCTCCACAACCACCATTCTATTCCACCTATAGTGCCATGTCCATGGCTGACGCTCATGTATTGCGTGAAGATTGAAAAAGTTTGAGAATACTAAAGTATGAAACAATTGCTTGGCTAAAACCGGGGTTGTGCATGATTTAAATATTTTGTGTGATGAAGATAGAGCATAGCCATACTATATGATTTTATAGGGATAACTTTCTTTGGCCATGTTATTTTGAGAAGACATGATTACTTTGATAGTATGCTTGAAGTATTGTTACTCTTATGTCAATATTAAACTTTAGTTTTGAATCTTTCGGATCTGAACATTCATGCCACAATAAATAAAATTACATTGACAATTATGCTAGGTAGCATTCCACATCAAAAATTCTGTTTTTTATCATTTACCTACTCGAGGACGAGCAAGAATTAAGCTTGGGGATGCTTGATACGTCTCCAACGTATCTGTAATTTTTTATTGTTCCATGCTATTATATTATCTGTTTTGGATGTCTAATTGCCTTTATTATACACTTTTATACTATTTTTGGGACTAACCTATTAACCGGAGGCCGAGTTCAAATTGTTGTTTTTTTGCCTATTTCAGTGTTTCGCAGAAAAGGAATATCAAACGGAGTCCAAACGGAATGAAACCTTTGGGAGAGTTATTTTTGGAAAAAACGCAATCCAAAACAGATAATTCTAAGAATTTTCTCAGTATTGGTTACTCTTCTCGAAAAGGTCGATCCATTACGTTGATGCCTTCATTTCTCTACTTGAGGTCATCATGATGAAGCCATGATTCTTTCTTCAGGATCTCCATCGTACTTACGAAAGGACAAGGGGTCGCATCGGAATAACGGTCCACTACAAGGTTGCTTATCTGGTAGATAAAACCAGGGAACATGGCGGGAAGTAACTCTTGAATTGAAACTTAAGAAAATATCGAGAGCAAAGTAAGGAGTTATCATGGGAAGTTTCGAGCGAGTAGGCAATCGTTCTATGCCTGAAACAGGGTGTGAAAGGGGTTCAGAGCAATGGGAATAAGTATTGTGTCTAATACCAGAATAGATCACTAGGAAGGTGGCCCGTGAATTACATACGGAGCGAAGCGTGAGGAATGTCTTTGGCAATGGGTGTGTACAGGAGAGTCAGGTTTCGGTCCTATGGAACTATGGGTTATGGGACCACCATGTGGGTTAAAATTAGGAAGGGCGCTGACATCTTGTGCGGTCATGATTGCAAGGCATGTCACAAATAGCCTATCAGTTATGTCGCCAACAACATCGGTACCTAGGGCGAGGGACGGAGAGAACCATTTTCCTGCTCGTTGAAACGAGGCGGACCAATAGGCAAAGTTCGCATCCATCGGTGGTTACTGGAAGGTCATAAACAGTAGTAACAGGATCTTACCGACAGAGTTGTACAATCGAGGTGTTTATATAAGCATGAGAATATTATTTCTTAGATCATATAAATCACAAGAAAGGTTAAACAAAACAATGGAAAGGATAATGTGACTAGCAGATTAAACAGAACAATGGAAAGGAAAATGTGTTTAAACACATATTGCAGGGGTATATCCTTCCCAAGGACATGCAGAGCATGATATCCATTACATAATAGGAAATATAAAACCATTTAGGCAAGTGGAGAGGAATTTCACGATGTTACCCATACAACGGTGTTTGGATAATTGATAAAGAAAATTTAGCATTACGCTTCAAATGTTCTTATTAGTGACTGGAGTACCACAAACATGCTTCGAGATAGCATTGACATGGTCTTCAGGTAAAGGTCAGACTTTGAATACACAAAGGACCCATCATGAACAACTTATAGAATAAGTCTTACCATTTCCTCATGGAAGAATGGCTAACCTTGTTAAAAAGGAAACTATAAATAGGTCCTCTGGCCAGGTGTGCTAGGCATGACATCACCTTACCGGGTCATATAAAGACCAATGTTATAACTCTTGGAAATATGTTCCAACCATCATATCTCACCGAGATTCAGATCTGTTCAGTGTTAGGATACATCAGACTCATGATGCCTGAGAAGAAAAGGTGCAACACAAATTGAAAAGATGACATTGTAAGATTCTCGGAAAATGAACTATGGAAGCGAGTTCCAAAACAAGAGTTCATCGTTAAACCAAGGAGAGGATGAGGAGGTGGCTGATGGACTCAACGACAATTCATTGAGATTTCCAAAAAGATGGATTTTCACAATTATGTGAACAAGGAGATAACATTTGTCAGATCAAATGATATAATGATGTATGCTCGAGGAGAACATCCACGACCAAACATTGGTTGAAAGGTGCACCCGAAATAAGGGCTTAGGTAGCATGATCAATGTTAGTATGGTGATTTGATAACCAATACACAAAGAATGAAACTATCATTCATTAACTTACAAGCAATAGGGTTGCTAGGAGTACAAAATCCAAGCAGCATCGTTCACTTGTTGGTATCCCAGTTATAATCAACAAGGGGACCAAGAAGGAATGGTGATGGTGAGAAGCATCACTATACCCAGAATTCTTAAGAGATGGATCAATTCTCACAACATCCTTGACATAAAAGATGGTAATACTTCAAGGTAGAATATAATACAAGCTCGATAGCAAGTTGCATCCACAACATGAACAAGTTTGTGATGAAAGGAAGATAAGGATGTTGTCGATGGTAACTCAAATTACCAAGGGACAAGGATGGCACTTATCATCATGAATTCGATTGATATCCTGGAAGGTGTCAAAATGTTGATGATGATCGCGACAAATTTTTTCGAGAGGCTCCACGAAGAAGCAATCGAGCAGCGACTACATCAAGCAAAAGGACTAATGCAGTGAAAGATTATTGGAACCACGGATACGCCACCAACTCAAAATCAAGCTTGATGTTCAAGGTGAAACGATAAGACAAGGAAGATCGACGTAAGCTTAGCTCATTGTTGAAAGTTATGCTCCGAGAATAAGGACCAGTTAGCACAGTTAAAATCAGCACAATAATGATATAACCGATCAGGCTAGGAATGACGTGATCGAGTACAAACTCACAAGTAAAGAAGATTACTAAGAGTTGTTTAATCGTGATGCAGACTTGATGGAGTTGTTTACAAACTCACAAGTAAAGAAGATTACTAAGAAGATTACTAAGAGTTGTTTAATAACTCAGAGCCCGTGAATTTTTTTGGAATGAGTGAGAATGTAGTACTTGATGGAGAACTCATAAGAATTTATGTAGTTTCGTGATAATCTCGAGATACCAGGGGGGTAATACTTGACAACAGACCAAAGCAGAGGTTGGACTGGGGTATTGCTCTGCAGAGGACAAGTGCTTAAACTTGCACGAGAAATGGTATTTAAAGGAGAACATGGTTGTTGCAAAAGGCCAGATCCCAGATATAAGATGAACTTATACCCAGGGAATAATTAATTTAAGAGAATCTTTAATGATAAGATCTACATCATGTCCATGGGCATGAACACAAAGTTCAAGGTTGACTCCCACTTCTTCAACGCATAACCTTTCATTCACTGCTCTATTAAAAATGATTTGAGTGCGAAGAGCTACCTGATGAATTACCAGAGGAGTATGAACCTTGAAAAACTTTCGGGTTCACACAGATTAAGGAAGGCATAGGTTCAAACCATCGGGGCATCTTAGAAACATATACCACAAGCTTTGAGAGTAATTATCACCAGCTCGAAAGCAGAGCATGGTTGGCAAAATTAGATAATAGGATTTACCAATGGCATTATGTATTAGAGAAAGAACTTCCTAAGGTTTTTGTATACGAAGGACACTATCAGATGATAATTCAACAAAGGATCAAACGATCCATAATGGGGCCGATGTGAACATCGACACACGATCAGAGGACGAAACAAAGCAAAGGCTTTGAACTATAGAAACAACTTACTAATTCAAAGCTCAAAGGCAAAGGAATTAAGATTTCCAATTCAAGGGATCAGGAGCAAGGGCTCTAATTAAAGATGGATAAGTCGAGTAGGCTTAGCGGAATAATATGGAAATTTGATTGGTCGAGATCCAGCTCATGTTTAAAATGATGAATGAGCTGGAAGGATGAATTCTAGGATCTGATTGAGGATTGCGAGCATTCGCAACATATTGAGTCAATGGACTCAAAAAGATAATGACAAAGGATGCCAATTTGATTACCAGACTTATGGGATTAATTATAATACAAGCAAGCAAGAATTTTAAGAGCAATAGGTTGTTGAGGATTTTCAGAAAATCGAATGGTATTTCAAAGAATTTTGTGAAACACATGAACAACTAGGAATGAACTAATCCTCGATAAGTGTAAGCGTGCAGAAAAGAGCTGTAAGGCAGTAAGCACAAAGGATTCTTGGAATAGCGGGAAGTAGTTCAGGGTATCTTGTACTAACAAGAGTAATTGGGAATGAAGGTATGGACGACAAGTGTAAGTAGCTATCCATAGGGATGTATCGGTGGTAGGGAATTGCAAACCCGATGAGCACAAGTTCTTGGGAGAACATTGGAGAGTATCTTTGTAAACCTTCGATGCACAAAGCAATCATCTGAAGTGAGGGGCTCTCCGGGAGGAAGTAGTTACAAGAACCTAGAGTCAAAGTTAGTAAAACCATTTAACCCGAATAGAAGAGAGATGAGAATCCCAGAGTATAGATGAGGAATAAAAGATCCTAATACCACCCAATGGCGACGTGGGCCCCTAAGCCCCACAACCATGTTAGTAAAAGTTTTACAATGTCTAGACTCGACTTCGGCCAAGGAGTTTGGAACGGGGATTCCTATAGGCAGTCGGCTCTAATACCAACATGTGACACCCCTGATTCAATTGTACACTAATCATACACGCAAACGTGTATGATCAAGATCAAGGACTCATGGGAAGATATCACAACACAAGTCTAAACAAAAATTAAAGTCATACAAGCTTCAAATTACAAGCCAGGGGCCTCGAGGGCTCGAATACATAAGCTCGATCATAAACGAGTTAGAGGAAGCAACAATATCTGAGTACAGACATAAGTTAAACAAGTTGCCATAATTATAAGCCATGTGTGCTTCTAATCTCCTCCCTCTAATTCCCTGGCAACGATTAGCTCTGGATGGCGAAGCGCTACCGGATCATGAAAACCGTGTGCTTGCAACCAAGTAGAGAGGTCATGCTTTCAGTCTTCTGTTTGAGGGATCATTCAAGGGCGGTTCATGCTACCTCTCGAGCTTGCGTTGGTTTTCCCTTGAAGAGGAAAGGGTGATGCAGCAAAGTAGCATAAGTATTTCCCTCAGTTTTGAGAACCAAGGTATCAATCCAGTAGGAGACGACGCACAAGTCACCGAGTACCTGCGTAAACAATCAAAAACTTGCAACCAACGCGATAAAAGGGGATGTCAATCCCTTCACTGTCACTCGCAAAAGTGAGATCTGATAGAGATAGATAAACGGTAAAGTAAATATTTTTGATATTTTTGGCTTGTAGATTGGAAAGTAAAGATTGCAAAATAGTAGATCAGAAACTAGCAAGATGTAAACAAGATTCAATAATATGGAAAAGAGACCCGGGTGCCATATGTTTCACTAGTGGCTTCTCTCGAGATAGCATGTATTACGGTGGGTGAACAAATTACTGCCGAGCAATTGATAGAAAAGCGCATAATTATGATGACATCTAAGGCAATGATCATGAACATAGGCATCATGTCCGAGTCAAGTAGACCGACTCCTGCCTGCATCTACTACTATTACTCCACACATCGACCGCTATCCAGCATGCATCTAGAATAATAAGTTCATAAAGAACGGAGTAACGCATTAAGCAAGATGACACGATGTAGAGGAATTAACTCAAGCAATATGATGAAAACCCCATCTTGTTATCCTCGATGGCAACAATAAAATACGTGCCTTGCTGCCCCTACTGTCACTGGGAAAGGACACCACAAGATTGAACCCAAAGCTAAGCACTTCTCCCATTGCAAGAAAGATCAATCTAGTAGGCCAAACTAAACCGATAATTCGAAGAGACTTACAAAGACATGAAATCATGCATATAAGAATTCAGAGAAGAACCAAATAATATTCATAGATAATATTGATCATAAATCCACAATTCATCGGATCTTGGCAAACACACCGCAAAAGAGTATTACATCGAATAGATCTCCAAGAACACCGAGGAAAACTTTGTATTGAGAATCAAAGAGAGAGAAGAAGACATCTAGCTAATAACTATGGACTCGAAGGTCTGTGGTAAACTACTCACGCTTCATTAGAGAGGTAATGATGTTGATGTAGGAGCCCTCCATGATCGAATCCCCCTCCGGCAGATCGCTGGAAAAGGCCCCAAGATGAGATCTCTCGGGTATAGAAGGTTGTGGTGGTGGAAAAGTGTTTTCATGGCTTCCCTTGATGTTTTTAGGGTATAAGAGTATATATCGGCGAATGAACTAGGTTAGGGGATCTATGAGGGGCCCACGAGGGTGGGGGCACACCTACCCCCTGGGCGCGCCCTCCTGCCTCGTGGACGCCTCGTTGCCTCTCCGGCTTCATCTCCAAGTCTTTTGGTTTGCTTTCTGTCCAAGAAAGATCATCGCGAAGGTTTCATTCCATTTGGACTCCATTTGGTATTCCTTTTCTGCATAACTCTAAAATAGGCAAAAAAAAATAGAAATTGGCACTGGGCCCTCGGTTAGTAGGTTAGTCCCAAAAATAATATAAAAGAGCATATTAAAGCCCATTAAACATAAAAAACAGATAATATAATAGCATGGAACAATCGAAAATTATAGATACGTTGGAGATGTATCAAGCATCCCCAAGCTTAATTCCTACTCGTCCTCGAGTAGGTAAATGATAAAAATAGAATTTTTGATGTGGAATGCTACCTAACATATTTATTCACGTAATTTTGTTATTGTGGCATGAATGTTCAGATCTGAAAGATTCAAGACAAAAGTTTAATATTGACATAAAAACAATAATACTTCAAGCATACTAACAAAGCAATCATGTCTTCTCAAAATAACTTGGCCAAAGAAAGCTATCCCTACAAAATCATATAGTCTGGCTATGCTCTATCTTCATCACACAAAATATTTAATCGTGCATAACCCCAATGACAAGCCAATCAATTGTTTCATACTTTTGATGTTCTCAAACTTTTTCAATCTTCACGAAATACATGAGCATGAGCCATGGACATAGCACTATAGGTGGAATAGAAGGGTGGTTGTGGAGAAGACAGAAAGGAGAAGATAGTCTCACATTAACTAGGCATATCAACAGGCTATGGAGATGCTCATTAATAGATATCAATGTGAGTGAGTAGGGATTTCCATGCAACGGATGCACTAGAGCTATAAGTGTATGAAAGCTCAACGAAAGAAACTAAGTGGGTGTGCATCCAACTTGCTTGCTCACGAAGACATAGGGCACTTTGAGGAAGCCCATCATTGGAATATACAAGCCAAGTTCTATAATAAAATTCCCACTAGTATATGAAAGTGAAAACATAGGAGACTCTCTATCATGAAGATCATGGTGCTACTTTTGAAGCACAAGTGTGGAAAAAGGTTAGTAACATTGCCCCTTCTCTCTTTTTCTCTTTTTTTCTTATTTGGGCCTTTTTATGGCCTCCTTTTTTTCGTCCGGAGTCTCATCCCGACTTGTGGGGGAATCATAATCTCCATCATCCTTTCCTCACATGGGACAATGCTCTAATAATGAAGATCATCACACTTTTATTTACTTCCAACTCAAGAATTACAAATCGATACTTAGAACAAAATATGACTCTATGTGAATGCCTCCGGCGGTGTACCAGGATGTGCAATGATTCAAGAACAACATGTATGAAAAATTATTAACGGTGGCTTTGCCACAAATACGATATCAACTACATGATCATGCAAATCAATATGACAATGATGGAGCGTGTCATCATAAACGGAAGAGTGGAAAGTTGCATGGCAATATTGTTGAGGAACGTAGTAATTTCAAAAAAAATCATACGCGCACGCAAGATCATGGTGATGCATAGCAACGAGAGGGGAGAGTGTCCTCCACGTACCCTCGTAGACCGTAAGCGGAAGCGTTAGCACAACGCGGTTGATGTAGTCGTACGTCTTCACGATCCGACCGATCCAAGTACCGAACGTACGGCACATCCGATTTCAGCACATGTTCAGCTCGATGACGTCCCGTGAACTCCGATCCAGCAAAGCTTCATGAGAGTGTTCCGTCACCACGATGGCGTGATGACGGTGATGATGTTGCTACCGATGCAGGGCTTCTCCTAAGCACCGCTATGATATGACCGAGGTGGAATATGGTGGAGGGGGGCACCGCACACGACTAGGACAGATCAACAGATCAACTTGTGTATCTAGAGGTGCCCCCTGCCCCCGTATATAAAGGAGTGGAGGAGGGGGGAGGTCCGGCCCTCCTATGGCGCGCCCTGGAGGAGTCCTACTCCCACCGGGAGTAGGATTCCCCCCCTTCCAAGTAGTAGGAGTAGGAGTCAGGGAAAGGGAAAAGAGAAGAGAAGGAGGGGGCGCAGCCCCTCCCCCTAGTCCAATTCGGACTAGGCCTTGGGGGGGGGCGCAGCCTCCCCTCTCTCTTTCCCCTAAAGCCCAATAAGGCCCATATACTCCCCGGCGAATTCCCGTAACTCTCAGGTACTCCGATAAATACCCGAATCACTCGGAACCTTTCCGATGTCCGGATATAGTCGTCCAATATATCGATCTTTACGTCTCGACCATTTCGAGACTCCTCGTCATGTCCCCGATCTCATCCGGGCTCCGAACTACCTTCGGTATATCAAAACACATAACTCATAATATAAATCGTCACCGAACGTTAAGCGTGCGGACCCTGCGGCTTCCAGAACTATGTAGACATGAACGAGACACATCTCCGGTCAATAACCAATAGCGGAACCTGGATGCTCATATTGGCTCCCACATATTCTACGAAGATCTTTATCGGTCAAACCGCATAACAACATACGTTGTTCCCTTTGTTATCGGTATGTTACTTGCCCAAGATTCGATCGTCGGTATCTCAATACCTAGTTCAATCTCGTTACCGGCAAGTCTCTTTACTCGTTATGTAATGCATCATCCTGCAACTAACTCATTAGTCACATTGCTTGCAAGGCTTATAGTGATGTGCATTACCGAGAGGTCCCAAAGATACCTCTCCAAAAATTGGAATGACAAATCCTAATCTTGAAATACACCAACTCAACAAGTACCTTCGGAGACACCTGTAGAGAACCTTCATAATCACCTAGTTACGTTGTGACATTTGGTAGCACACAAAGTGTTCCTCGGTAAACGGGAGTTGCATAATCTCATAGTCATAGGAACATGTATAAGTCATGAAGAAAGCAATAGCAACATACTAAATGATCAAGTTCTAAGCTAACGGAATGGGTCAAGTCAATCACATCATTCTCCTAATGATGTGAACCCATTAATCAAATGACAACTCATGTCTATGGTTAGGAAACTTAACCATCTTTGATTAACGAGCTAGTCAAGTAGAGGCATACTAGTGACACTATGTTTGTCTATGTATTCACACATGTATTATGTTTCCGGTTAATACAATTCTAGCATGAATAATAAACATTTATCATAAAATAAGGAAATAAATAATAACTTTATTATTGCCTCTAGGGCATATTGCCTTCAGTCTCCCACTTGCACTAGAGTAAATAATCTAGTTCACATCACCATGTGATTTAACACTAATATTCACATCTGCATGTGATTAACACCCATAGTTCACATCGTCATGTGACCAACGCCCAAAGGGTTTACTAGAGTGAATAATCTAGTTCACATCGATATGTGATTAACACCCAAAGAGTACTAAGGTGTGATCATGTTTTGCTCGTGAGAGAAGTTTAGTCAACGGGTCTGTCACATTCAGAGCCGTATGTATTTTGCAAATATTCTATGTCTACAATGCTCTACACAGAGCTACTCTAGCTAATTGCTCCCACTTTCAATATGTATCCAGATTGAGACTTAGAGTCATCTGGATTGGTGTAAAATCTTGCACCGATGTAACTCTTTACGATGAACTCTTTTATCACCTCCATAATCGAGAAACATTTTCTTAGTCCTTTCTAAGGATATTCTTGACCGATGTCCAGTGATCTACTCCTAGATCAAAATTGCACTCCTTGCCAAATTCAGAGCAAGGTATACAATAGGTCTGGTACATAGCATAGCATACTTTATAGAACCTATGACTATGGCATAGGGAATGACTTTCATTCTCTTTTTATTTTCTGCCGTGGTCGGGCTTTGAGTCTTACTCAACTTCACACCTTGCAACACAAGCAAGAACTCCTTCTTTGACTGTTCCATTTTGAACTACTTCAAAATCTTATCAAAGTATGTAATCATTGAAAAATCTTATCAAGCGTCTTGATCTATCTCTATAGATCTTGATGCTCAACGTGTAAGCAGCTTTACCGAGGTCTTTCTTTGAAAAACTCCTTTCAAACACTCCTTTATGCTTTCCAGAAAATTTTACATTATTTCTGATGAACAATATATCATTCACATATACTTATCAGAAAGGCTGTAGTGCTCCCACTCACTTTCCTGTAAATACAGGCTTCACCGCAAGTCTGTATAAAACTATATGCTTTGATCAAGTCATCAAAGCGTATATTCCAACTCCGGGATGCTTGCACTAGTCCATGGATGGATCACTGGAGCTTGCACACTTTGTTAGCACCTTTAGGATTGACAAACCCTTCCGGTTGCATCATATACAACTCTTCTTTAATAA
Source organism: Triticum dicoccoides (assembly GCF_002162155.2). NCBI lineage: Eukaryota > Viridiplantae > Streptophyta > Magnoliopsida > Poales > Poaceae > Triticum > Triticum dicoccoides. The sequence goes on along the minus strand of NC_041391.1, from coordinate 339,548,010 downwards.
ATCCATTAAGGAATGCAGTTTTGACATCCATTTGCCAAATTTCATAAAATGTGGCAATTGCTAACATGATTCAGACAGACTTAAGCATCGATATGAGTGAGAAAATCTCATCGTATTCAACACCTTGAACTTGTCGAAAAACTTTATGCGACAAGTCGAGCTTTGTAGATAGTAACACTACTATCAGCGTCTGTCTTCCTCTTGAAGATCCATTTATACAATATGTCTTGCCGATCATCGGGCAACTCCACCAAAGTCCATACTTTGTTCTCATACATGGATCCCATCTCAGATTTCATGGCCTCAAGCCATTTCGCGGAATCTGGGCTCATCATCGCTTCCTCATAGTTCGTAGGTTCATCATGGTCTAGTAACATGACTTCCAGAATAGCATTACCGTACCACTCTGGTGTGGAATGTACTTTGGAAGACCTATGAGGTTCTGTAGTAACTTAATCTGAAGTTTCATGATCATCATCATTAACTTCCTCACTAATTGGTGTAGGAATCACTGGAACTGATTTCTGTGATGAACTACTTTCCAATTCAGGAGAAGGTACAATTACCTTATCAAGCTCTACTTTCCTCCCACTCACTTCTTTCGAGAGAAACTCCTTCTCTAGAAAGGATCCATCTTAGCAACGAATATCTTGCCTTCGGATCTATGATAGAAGGTGTACCCAACAGTTTCCTTTGGGTATTCTATGAAGACGCACTTCTCCGATATGGGTTCGAGCTTATCAGGTTGAAACTTTTTCACATAAGCATCGCAGCCCCAAACTTTAAGAAAGACAACTTTGGTTTCTTGCCAAACCACAGTTCATAAGGCGTCGTCTCAATGGATTTTGATGGTGCCCTATTTAAAGTGAATGCAGCTGTCTCTAATGCATAACCCTAGAACGATAGTCGTAAATCGGTAAGATACATCATAGATCGCACCATATCCAATAAAGTGCGGTTACGACGTTCGGACACACCGTTACGCTGTGGTGTTCCATGTGGCATGAGTTGTGAAAGTATTCCACATTGTTTTAAATGAAGGCCAAACTCGTAACTCAAATATTCTCCTCTACGATCAGATTGTAGAAACTTTATTTTCTTGTTACGATGATTCTCCACTTCACTCTGAAATTCTTTGAACTTTTCAAATGTTTAAGACTTATGCTTCATTAAGTAGACATAATCATATCTGCTCAAATCATTAGTGAAGGTCAGAAAAATAACGATACCCGCCACGAGCATCAACACTCATTGGACCGCATACATCAGTATGTATTATTTCCAACAAGTCAGTAGCTCGTTCCATTGTTCTGGAGAACGGAGTTTTAGTCATCTTGCCCAAAAGGCACGGTTCACAAGCATCAAATGATTCATAATCAAGTGATTCCAAAAGTCCATCTTTATGGAGTTTCTTCATGCGCTTTACACTGATATGACCCAAACGGCAGTGCCACAAATATGTTGCACTATCATTATCAACTTTTCATCTTTTGGCATCAATATTATGAATATGTGTATAACCATGATCAAGATTCAATAACCATCAACATTGGGTGTATAACCATAGAAGGTTTTATTCATGTAAACAGAATAATGATACGTCTCCAACGTATATATAATTTTTGATTGTTCCATGCTATTATATTACCCCTTTTGGATGTTTATGGGCTTTATTTTACACATTTATATCATTTTTGGGACAAACCTACTAACCGGAGGCCCAGCCCATATTGTTGTTTTTTTGCCTATTTCAGTATTTCGAAGAAAAGGAATATCAAACGGAGTCCAAACGGAATGAAACCTTCGGGACCGTGATTTTTGGAATGAACATTATCCGGAGAGGTTGGAGTGCAAGTCAAGAAGCTTCCGAGGGCCCCACGAGATAGGGAGATGCCCCCCCCCCCATAGGGCGCGCCCCCTGTCTCGTGGGCCCCTCGGGCGGCCACCGACGTACTTCTTCCTCCTATATATACCTACGTACCCCGAAAACATCCAAGGGCACCACGAAACACAATTTCCACCGCTGTAACCTTCTGTATCCGTGAGATCCCATCTTGGAGCCTTTGCCGGCACTCTGCCGGAGGGGGAATCAACCACGGAGGGCCTCTACATCAACATCCTTGCCCCTCCGATGAGTTGTGAGTAGTTTACCACAGACCTGCGGGTCCATAGTTATTAGCTAGATGGCTTCTTATCTCTTTTTGGATCTCAATACAATGTTCTCCCCCTCTCTTGTGGAGATCTATTCGATGTAAACTCTTTTTGCGGTGTGTTTGTCGAGATCCGATGAATTGTGGGTTTATGATCAAGTTTATCGATGAATAATATTTGAATCTTCTCTAAATTATTTTATGTATGATTGAGTTATCTTTGCAAGTCTCTTCGAATTATCAGTTTGGTTTGGCCTACTAGATTGGTCTTTCTTGCCATGGGAGAAGTGCTTAGCTTTGGGTTCAATCTTGCGGTGTTCTTACCCAGTGACAGAAAGGGTTGCAAGACACGTATTGTATTGTTGCCATCGACGATAACAAGATGGGGTTTATATCATATTGCATGTGTTTATCCCTCTACATCATGTCATATTGCTTAATGTGTTACTCTGTTCTTATGAACTTAATACTCTAGATGCAGGCAGGAGTCGGTCGATTGTGGAGTAATAGTATACACCACCTTTCCCTGTTAGAATAAAGGATCATGCTAAAGCTTCAACTGTGGTTCGTAAGACTAATACTAGAACATATACACCTCCTGAGCAAATTAAAGTTGAACCTAGTATTTCTATGGTTAAAGATCTCTTGGCTGATAATATTGATGGGCATGTTATTTATTTCTGTGAGGAAGCTCCTAATATTGCTAAACCCGATGCTAAGATACATAGACCTGTTGTAGGCATGCCTGTTATTTCTGTTAAAATAGGAGATCATTATTATCATGGCTTATGTGATATGGGTGCTAGTGCTAGTGCAATACCTATTTCCTTATATGAAGAAATTATGCATGATATTGCACCTGCTGAGTAGGGATGGCAATGGGTAGGGTATGGGCGGGTACAACCTCCTTCTACCCAAACCCATAGCCATAGAAACTTTCTAGGCCCACCCACTTCAATACCCATGGGTATAAACTGACACCCACGCCCATACCCATCGGGTATCCTATACCCAATGGGTATCCATTGGCACTACAAAAAAAATACACTTCCGTGATTATATGTGTTTGTCACAGTAGGTCGTGTTTTTTGTCATGCATGTACATCCATGACAAATTTATGACAGAATCAAGATAGTCATACCTGTGCTTTCGTAGAAGTGTTCCATGACATTACCAAAATTATCATCACGGAAGTGTCCACTTCCATGACGATAATTCACGCGTCACAGAAGTTCTTTCGTCAAGGGTGACCGACACATGGCATCCACCGTAACGGAACACCGTTAAGCTATCGGGTCGGATTTTGGATCCGGTAACCCGTTAACAGCCACGACCAATGCCGATTTTCCACGTGTAAAATTCTCATTGGCTGACGGATCCACGTGTCAGCTCCGCGTTGGCACAGCTGTCACTCATCCAACGGTCGAGATGGGCCTATGATATGTTGACACATGGACTGGCCCAAAAGTGGCCCACAAAGTTTAAATGGGCCGGCCCAACTGAAGGCCCATAAGATTTAGCGGACCATAATGGGCCAGCCCAGCTAAAGGCCCACAAAATTTAGCGGGCCATAAAAATGGGTCGGCCCAGCTAAAGGCCCACAAGATTTTGCGGACCACAATGGGCCAGCCCAATTAAAGGCCCACAAGATTCTGTAGACCATAATGGGCCGGCCCAGCTAAAGGCCTAACATTCTCTATCAAATCGGCCCGTCAACGGCCTGGTCTAAACTTGTCATCAATGCGGCCCATGGTCACTTCTGGCCCGTTAACAATCCGCTAAGTAATTGGGCTGAATTACGGCCCGGTGTATTTCCGGCCTGTTAAAGGTCCGGCTTCATTTGGGCCCATTTACAGGCCATCAAAACTTTTGGCCCATAAACGACCGTGAAGGATTTGGGTCATATTCGGCCATGTCTGTCATTCGGCCTGTTAGAGGCCCACTATAGATTTGGGCCACTTTCGGCCATGTCTGTCATTCGGCCTGTTAGAGGCCCACTATAGATTTGGGCCACTTTCGGCCTGTTGTCATTTTTGGCCTGTTAACGCCGGACGTAAACCATGGGCCATATGTGGCCCAACGTCATATCGGGCCCATTAATGGCCCATATAAAAATGACGATAATCTAGCCCAAGCGAAGTTCCGGCCTGTTAAAGGCCCGTGTATTAGGTCGGCGCATTTACGGCCCGTCCAAATTTCGGCCTGTCAAATATCCGCATCGTAAATGGGCCACCATTTCGCCCTGCTAAGTCCAGTGGGTTATTTGGCACAATCAGGGCCCAATCTCACTTTCGGTCTATTAAAGGCCCATGTTTTTTATGGGCTCGAGATATTTACACCTGTAAACGGCCTATTTTTACTAAGGGCCCAAATTATGTTTAGGCCTGGTAAAGGCCCACTATGGGCACAGGCCTAGCAGAAAAATTTGAAAGCTTATGCTAATTTAAGCCCAGATATTTTTAGTGGGCTACATGCCAATTTCGGCCCGTAATCGTTTTTAGCCCAATTTGAATGGGCCCGACGAATGTTGGCATGTTGGGCTCCTACGAAGCTTTCGTCCGAATACATTACTAAGATAAACCTACACTATACAAAAATAGCGTCATAATTACTACAGCCTGTAGCAGCATCATAAATGTTGTATCACAACAAAATAAATTCCAATCATACAACAAAAGCCCTGTTGGCATAAAGTTTGCAGTCCTTCCAGATAAAAGCACCATCAGATGTATAGAAGCACAGATCATTTGACCTGAGTGCTAATGTTTCGGGCTGTAGAATCTGATGGAGCAGCACGATCTCCACCTTTTTTCCGACATTGCTCTTCAACAACGAAGCGAATGTCTGATAGTCTGGTTTCAAAACCATTCATATCTTGACGACATTTCTCAACCACTATTCTTGTTTCCGAAACAACGTCCATTAGGGATTGGACTTGAGTCTGGAGCACAGATATATCACTCTGTCTAGCAGGAAGATTTTGTTCAGTAGGCGATTTGGACGACGTTACCTTGACAACCAACCCAGAATTACGCAGGAAGGTGCTTTTTGCACTGTTAGTGGAGAGATACTGACGCACTGCAGCAAGAGGTGACGTTGTGCCTGTAGTAGCCTCGTCACCTTCAGGTGGTTGTGGCTGTTCAATCATTTGTTCCATAGCTTCCTGAAAGTTTGAACTTGTAGATTAGTGTACTAGTGAGTTACTAATGAGACAAAAACAAACAAAGTAGGTTAAATGTTTATACATAACTTATTTTTGGTGAACTACTGTAATACATTAGCATGTATTGTAGTGCCAACTACATAATAAAATGACTTTCGGAACATATGTCCATGTAGCATGCCTACTGTATTGTCTATTTCCTCACATTCGTTGACATCTAAGGATAAAGAGACATGGTTTAAAGTAGGATGAACATAGTATAACATCATTCATATCACAGGCAAACAGATATAAAACAAACATGCTATTTTATCATTGTGTGCGCACGTGAACATAACAACTAGATTACAGATCAAGACCAAAAGAATATCCTTCATCTCTTTTAAACCATGTAAGGTGAAATGATACGTTAAGACAACTGTGTATAAAAGTGAACAGAGTAACTGACATTGGCTGCAAACCAAGTAGTTAAATGAACACATCACAGTACCAATCAGTTCAAGGCGGGAGGAGTAAGGACTTACAACGGCGGCTTGAACTGGTGTGCTCATGCCCTTCATCTTGCTGGTGTGGCAATCCTTGAAGATTTGCACTGCATTCGGTTCAGGTTCTTTTTGGTCCGCACGGGCTTTCCTCTGTATTTGGAACAAGTCAATATACATACGATAATATGGCACAAAAAAAAGAAGGAAGTAGCAGCTATTTACAAGAGCCTCGCAGTGTGCAATATAGCTACGAGATCTTGTTGTCTGTTGGAATTTCACTTTAGAACGGTTGGTTTTGTTCTTCAAATAGTTAGCCTAGAAGAAGATACACTTGTAAGGCACATACATAAATACAAGTTCAATATGTGGTGTGATCAAATACATATAGCCTACCTGATACTTTGGATCAGACCAGTGTTTAACGAGGGCTGTCCAGTCTTCATCTGTAATATATTCCACTAGAGATGTTTGGGCGATTTCATTGTTAGCCTTGCCTTCAAAGTGAGATTTTCTAAGGTGGTACCGATACTGTCGCAGAGCAGACTGAAAAACATGAGTGCATGCTTGTTTAGTTGCATCATCTTTCGGATCCAACTTGAACCTCATCCGTTGAAAAAAGAATGTGAGGCTTATTAGGAGGAAGCTAGAAAGTATGGGACAGAGCAAGACAATATTACTAATTGTGATGAATAACATTACTTACGGATAAATGGTTAAGGAAGATGTTAAACTGGGTATTATGTTTCTCATTCCTGTACTGGATCCACGTTGGGAGGATACGCGCATGACACCTAACGGCAACGGCTGCCTCTGATACTAACTTGGCTGACTTTGTAGCATCACGTGGCCTTTTTAAACCTGCCTCAAAATGGATCTCCATTCTTCCTCCTTTAGATTTTGTTAATCTATCAAGCATTATCCCTGATGTCTGTTTCCGCTTGCGCCGTGGTGCTAGTTCAACAACGAATATGGAAAGTGTAGTGTACATCAAACTGTGAGAGTACATATAAAGGAGCATGCAACTGCAACTTGACTCGATCAGGTACCGTCTTGGTGTTGATGCTCATGAGGTTCATCTGATCTTGCCAAGTCATGTTGTGTCAGCAGTGCTTCGGAAGTAGTGTTAGGTGTGAAGGCAGCTTGGGAACTGGCCAGTTCCGGAGCAAACGAACGAGTAACTGGTTGAGATGCTGGTACAGTTGAAGTGGATGCTGCAGCTGGTGGAGCAGGTGATACTGTGTTTGTAGATTTAGCCGGTGGACTTGGACCTTCTACTGCACTATAAGTACCAGCAGAATCTCGACGACAGATCCTTCTCCGTTTCACCCGACGAGTAATAGCACTCCCTACTATATTATTTTCCTGGCTCTTTTTTGACTTTGCCATGTCAAGCTGTACCCACAACACAAAAGAATAAAATCACTCTTCAGAACTCATTGATGCATGATACAGACATGCAATACTTTGATGTAAGACAACCGCATGAGGATGGAATATGTAAGAAAAATAGGACAGCATGACATATTCATAGCTACGATGTGCAAACTAAGCAGAAGGATTTTCAAGAAAATAGAAGTAATGCAAGCTAGACACCATATGAAAGATGCAACCAATATTACTCTGCCAAGTTAAAAGTGTCTTGTCATAAGTGGCAATTCGAAAATTTAGAAGCAGTACAACGTGGAAATCAATGAAAGATGCAACCACTATCAAACTGCCATGTTAAAAGCGTCCAATCATGAGTTACTAATGCGGGATACACAACAGCAGTTCTTTGATGTAAGAACATGGTATGATAGATAGATGCAATGTATTCTAGACATACAAAGCCATGTCATATGCACATGTCTAACGTATAAACTCAGCAGGTGCAATTTAATCAAAATAGAAGAAATACAGGCAAGACAACATATGCAACATGAAACCAATTATCACACTATCAACTTAGAGCAAGCACCTGCGATGGTGGAGTGCGGGAGATGAACTCATCATGTAGACTTGGGACTTCAACTTCATTAGCAGTAGCAGTGGAAAATCTAGAGAGTCTCTGTTTGCGTCGGTGCGGAGTACCACCAACATCCCCTAACTTACTCTTTTCCTTCCTATTTTCTGATATTGCCTTATGAAGTCAAAACCACAAGAAGATGAATAAAATTAGCTCTGCATAATTGGTTGATGCATGATACAGACGAACACTACTTTGATGTAAGGCAAGCACAGGATAGGAGGATGGAATATATACAAAAAAAGACAGCGTTTCATATTCACACGTACGATAGGAGGATGGAATATGTATGAAAAAACAATAAGCGGAAGGCATTTCAACAAAATTAGAAGAAATGAAAGCTAGGCACCATATGAACATGCAACCAATATCACTCTATCAGGTAAAAAGTGTCTCGTCGTAAGTGCCATTTCAAGAAATTAGAAGCAGTACAAGCTAGAAGACAATGCAAGATGCAACCTACATCACAGTCCCAAGTTAAATGTGTCTTATGGGTAAGTGATCATTGCAGGTATAAGTTGTAAGCTACGCAGATGCAATTCTACATAATCAGAAGTAATACAAACTAGACATCATACGGAAAACACAACCACGTATAACAGTTCCAAGTAAGAGCAAGCACCTGTGATGGTGGAGTAGGGGAGATGTGCTCATCATGTACACGTATGTTCTAGAAACAGGAACACGTGTCATATTCACAGCCATTACGTGTAAAGTAAGCAGATGCAATTCAAGTTAGAAGCAATACAAGCTAGACATCATACGCAACATGCAACCACATATAATAGTGTGAAGTTAGAGCAAGCACCTGTGATGGTGGAGTAGGGGAGATGTGCTCATCATCTACACAGCTACGTTGATAGTCCAGCCTTGTGTTGTCTTGCGAATCTTGTTGGGAGGATGGCGGAGTAGAATCTGTAGAGACCCCCTGTTTGAGTTGCTCCGAAGGACCACCATCATCCACTGCCGGACTAATTTCCTTCAGCTGTAATGATTTTGCATTGTGAAGTCAAACCGATAAGAAAAAGGAACAAACTTCGCTCTTCAGAACTCATTCATGCATGATACTGACAAACACTACTCGGATGAAAGGCAAACACATGATGCGAGGATGGAATATGTATGAAAAACAGGATGGTGTGACATATTCACACCTATGATGTGATAACTAAGCAGAAGGCATTTCAACAAATTAGAAGCACTACAAGCTAGACACCATATGAAAGATGCAACCAATATCACTCTGCCAAGTTCAAACTGTATGGCGTTTCAACAAATTAGAAGCAGTATATGCTAGAAATCATATGCAAGACACAACCAATATCACAGTGGCGACTTAAAGGTGTCTTATCATAAGTGACTGATGCGGGATATGCAAGAATAGTAGTCTGATGTAGAAACAGGAACACATGTCATATTCACAGGCATTATGTGTAAAGTAAGCAGATGCAATTCAACAAAGTTAGAAGCAATACAAGCTAGACATCATACGCAACATGCAACCACATATAATAGTGCCAAGTTAGAGCAAGCACCTGTGATGGTGGAGTAGGGGAGATGTGCTCATCATCTACACAGCTATGTTGACTGTCTAGCCTTGCGTTGTCTTGCGAATCTTGTTGGGAGGATGGCGGAGTAGAATCTGTAGAGAACCTCAGTTTCAGTTGCTCGGAAGGACCACCATCATCCAATGCCTTGCCGATTTCCTTCAGCTTTATCAATTTTGCATTGTGAGGTCATACCGACAAGAAAAAGGAATATCATTCGCTCTTCAGAACTCATTCATGCATGATACTGACAAACACTACTCTGATGAAAGGCAAAGTCATGATACGAGGATGGAGTATGTACGAAAAAATGGACGGCTTGACATATTCACACCTATGATGTGGTAACTAAGCAGAAGGCACTTCAACAAATTAGAAACACTGCAAGACACCATATGGAAGGTCCAATCAATATCACTCTGCCAAGTTAAAATTGTCTCGTCATAGGTAGCGTTCATCAAACTAGAAGCAATACATGCTAGAAATCATATTCAAGACGCAAACCAATATCACATTGCCAACTTAAAGGTGTCCCATCATAAGTGACTGATGCAGGATACACAAGAAGAGTAGTTCCATGTAAGAACATGGTGTGATAGACAGATATAGTATGTACCAAAAACAGGAAAGCGTGTCATATTCACATGTATCATGTGTAAGCTAAGCAGATGCAGTTTACACTAATTAGGAGCAATACGAGCTAGACACCATATGCAACATGCAACCAGATATCACACTGCCAAGTTAGAGCAAGCACCTTGGATGGTGGAGTAGGGGAGCGGAGACTTGGACCATGTAATGCACTATCAGTACAAGGAGAATCGGTACAGATGCTCCGTTTCCGTTGCTGCAGAGAACCACCATCATCGCCTTCCTTACTCTTTTGCTTCCTCTTTCTTGATTTTGCCTTGTCAAGTCAAACCCACAAGAAAAAGGAATAAAATTTGCTCTTCAGAACTTATTGATGCATGATACTGACGAACACTACTTTCATCTAAGGCAGCCGCATGATAGGAGGATGGAATATGTATGAAAAACAGGACGGCGTGACATATTGACATGTATGATGTATAAAATGTAAACTAAGCACAAGGTGCTTGAACTTGTTAGAATCGATGCAAGCTAGAAACCATATGAAAGATGAAACCAATATCACTCTGCCAAATTAAAAGGGTGCCCTAACAAATGTATTTGACCAAATTAGAAGCAATACATGGCAACAGGCTAGAAATAATATGCAATATGCAACGAATAAAGGTGACTCGTCGTAAGTGATTGATGCAGGATACAGAAGGGAGGTAGTTTCATGTAAGAACAAGGTTAACACATAGATGTAGTGTGTACCAGAAATAGGAAGGCATGTCATATTCACAGGTATAGTGTGTAAACTAAGCAGATGCAATTTACCCTAATTAGAAGCATTACAAGCTAGACACCGTATGCAACATGCAACCACATATCACACTGCGAAGTTGGAGCAAGCACCTGTGATAGTGGTGTAGGGGAAGTGGTGTTTTCAGGTACAGAGCAGCGTTCAATATCTTCATTTAGGCTTGTTGTTTCTTGAGAATCATGTGGAGAGGATGAAATTGCGTTCTTTATAAGAGTATTGCGTCTCATATTAACCCACGCACGTGACTGTCTCATCATAAGCGCTAGACGCAGGATACACAAGAACAGTAGTTTGATGTAAGAACATGGTGTGATAGGCAGATGTAGTATGTACCAAAAACAGGAAGGCGTGTCATATTCACATGTATAATGTGTAAGCTAAGGAGATGCAATTTAACAAATTAGGAGCATTGATGAGGGATACACAAGAGAAGTAGTTTGATGTAAGAACATGGTTAATAGAAAGACGTAGTATGTACCAAAAACAGGAAGGCGTGTCATATTCACAGGTATAATGTGTTAACTAAGCAGATGCAATTTACCCTAATTAGAAGCATTACAAGGTAGACACCATATGCAACATGCAACCACATATCACACTGCCAAGTAAGAGCAAGCACCTGCGATGGTGGTGTGGGGGAATTGCGGTGATCAACTAGAGAGCTACGTTGACTATCTTCATTTAGCCTTGTTGTTTCTTGAGAATCATGTGGGGAGGATGACACTGCACTCTTTAAACGAGTAGGGCGTCTCACAGTAACCCACCCGGGTGACTGTCTCATCATAAGTGATTGACGAGGGATACAAAAGAGCATTAGTTTGATGTACGAACATGGTTAATACACATATGTAGTATGTATCAAAAACAGGAAGGCATGTCATTATCAAAGGTATAATGTGTAAAGTAAGCAGATGTAATTTAACCAAATTGGAAGCAATACAAGCTAGACACCATATGCAACATGCAACCACATTTGACAGCACGAAGTTAAAGCAAGCCCCTGGGATGGTTGTGTGTGGCAATTGAGATCATCAACTGCAGAGCTACATTTACTGTCTCCAACTGCTGACACTTCACCCATTAGAGCGCTGAAACGCTTACTTCTTATCTTCGAATTACACTGGAGCGACTTCTGTCTTTTCTTTTCTGCAATCATCAACACTGCGTCAGAGTCTGAAATACCCATGCATAAAAAACAATAGTGTGAGTATGGGTGAAGTGTGTGCACAATTAGTACAGTGTAAAGGTAGCAGATAGCAGGTCGGTGAGAAATAAATGATGGGAGACACATGATAGCTCTACAACATGCATGGCACACTCAATTACTACAGGATTCTATGAAAATAACAGTCGACTGAAAGCAAATAGGCCAGTCCATTTTTTTCTGCACCGTCCGATGTACAAAGAACCGACAGATCGCCTTCATCTACCTCCAGCCAGTCAGTGTTGACGATCTCCTTGAAACGTCAGCGATCACCGGCCCAGTATCCCTCCCCTGCCTGTGCCCTCCCCTCGACCTCACCGCACCACCGTGCTTGGCACCGCCCCCCGGCCATCCATTCAAGCCCCGCCGACCTCCAGATCGGGCGCAAGCAGCTCCTGCGCCCCACACCCCTATGATAGACACTGATGCGCCGCTTCCCCAGGGAACAGGCGGACTAGGTGCTCCGCGCGCCTAAGCTGGTGCTGCTTCTATGAATTGCGGTTCGACTGACCCTGAATTGAAATCCAGGTGGGCTACTGACCTCTAGCAAAGGTGAAATGGTAAAAGGGAGGAAACCTTGTGCATTTAGTATCATGAAGAAGATGCAGTAAGAAGCGCTCAACTAGTTTCTTTCGTGGGATGAATACGGTGTGAGCGGAGACGTAAGATTTGCACGAATAAGGGAAGAGGAGTACCTCTTTCTGCTGGCAGTGCTGTGTCCTCCTTCTGTTTTTCCGACGATCTTGTTGTTCGCCGGAAACCAAAAGTTGTGGAGGACGGTGCAGCCTTGGACGAACCCATGGCCAAGTTGTTGAGTGTGGTGCGGTGGCCGTCTGTCGGCGGCGGGGAAGCAGATCCGAGGCGGCGAACGACGGCGTAGCGGGAACAACTCTGGTGCGATGGACGGTTGCGACAGTAGAGCCGCAGCAGTGAGGCACAGGACTGCGTGGTCGGAGTGGTTCTGGTACGGTGCACGTCGGCGTCAGCGTCGTGGAGGCAGCTCTGCCTCGGCTTCAGCTGCTAAGTCCTTGAGGGTGTTGCGGTTGCGGTTGCATTGAATGACGATGTTGGGGTACCGGCTCCGGCGTGATGGAGGAGGGCGGCGGTGGATTGGTCGCTATGGGGTGGAGGACGGAGGAGGCTGGGGTTTGGCTACTGGTGGAGAGGGCGTTTTCGCGCCCACGGAGTATGAATGGGGAAACGGAGGGAGGCGGGGAACTAAGGGGGAACAATGTTTCGGTTTGAGACGTGCTTGTTTGAAATTTGGGGAAAGTTAAAAACTTTGCCCCCATCTAAAATTTCGGACATACTGTGGGTTGGGGGTAGGACAGTCATGTCAATTGTCCCAAATGTGGGCGGGATAGATTTCGGACGAGCGCATGGGTGTTTAGGCTCCCACGGCGTATGAATGCTTCTCGGAGGCGGTTGAGACTGGCGTGGTGAAGTTACAAACCTACCCCGGTTTAGACCTTTGGACATCGGGCCGATAGGCTACACGGGCCAGAGTCAGGACAGTAATTTCCTACCACCAAAACATTAATCTCGCGTGGTTTCGGGTGACCAGAGGCCTATTTGGCGCTTTGTTCAATATTTGGGAGCAGAAGCATTAACGTTTTCGGTTCTCTTGAATTGAACTTTCAGGATTTGTCAAACTTCACAAAACTTTACTCTTGAAAATCCTATAGCTACGATTATTTTGGAATGGAGGGTTTACATTTTAATATACATTGTACACGAGTATATATTAAAAAATATGCAACTTACCTCAGTTCATGCATGGTTCTAGGTATAATCTCCTTGGTTACAAAAAAAAGTTAGATATGCGTATGAATATAGCATGTTCAAACTCACAACAAAGATTGTTGCCCCCTTTTACATCTGATTTACAAATGCCATTATCTCAGGTTCAAATAGATGAATGCACTTCCTATGGATTCGAATCTTCGAAACCCCCTTTATGTTAAATTCGGTATGCATTTTATTTCGTAGCTAGCAATTTGGAATGTATCCATGCAAGTGACAAATGTATAAAGTGCTTCACACTAACAACATGGAGTGCACTAATTAATGTTTATATATGAATTGCAAAAGCATCCATTGCCTGTATTTCAAACCGCTCTCACTCCATGGATCGATAATATGAAATAAACACATGAACATGCTAGAATTCAATAGAGTATGGGTGTCTGATAGACCGATTTTCGTCCATACGCAATTTTGCAAAATTCATGATCTCATCCAAAAATAATAATGCCATTTATATTTTAATTTAATGCGTAGAACCGCCTTTTACACGTAGATGCACTATGTCTCGCCCCGTTCTCACAAACGCGTTATATATCTCTCTATCTAACGCATAAGTGCACACACTTTATATGCATCGGCATTTCTCTTTCACACATGCTCACAATCTCTCTCAGGGTGTCGGGGTGTCTCACGCACATGCTCTCCCTGTTTCTCTCTCTCTCTTTTTGACTATTATGTACCACTCTTTTCACTAATCTCAGTTGGAAAACACTATTTCTCTCACATGCATATATACACATGCACGGTCTCTACTAGCCCTCTATACGCACATATATATGCCTACGTGTCTCCCGCACGCACATTATCTTTAGGCCTCTCTCGCACACATTGCCCCCCCCCCCTGACACACCTCTCTAATAGTAGTTGGCAGATATGATTTCATCATATCATTCGGTAGGATATCCCTGGCTGTTAGGCTGGATGGTAATACGAGGCAAAGTTTTACCCTAGTTCGGGTCGGACCCTTGCAGTTGAAGAAAGAGCCTACTCCTGGTACTGTATATTAGTGATAGGGGTGTGTACAAAGTACACATGAATGCCAGGCATTGTGCGTGTGTGTATACTATCGACGAACTAAGGGCCTAGGGTTACAAATCATATATAGTCGGCTTATCACCAGTGGGGATAGAGTCCTCCGCGACTCTGGTAGCTTCGTGTTGTACGCCGAGTCCTCCACATGGGTCTCCGTATAACACGTCTCGGTCCAACCTATATGTGGCGCAGGATGGAACCGAGCCATGAGTCTTCATGTTGACCCACCACAACTAGAAATGATGTGCCCACCACACCACACACGCAATCGGCCACTAAGAAAATAAGCATATACAATAGTACAACGGTATCTAGCTCACGATACGTCTCCATATTTTGTTGATGACACTGACGGACTTTGTATTTGATGCGTGCTCCGTATTTTGTTGACGACACTTACGGTCATTGTATTTGAAGCGAAAGCACGATATGGTCACTGGACTTTAGAATAAGCTCATCACGGTCACCACATACATTTTGTCGTGCTAACCAACATGTGGTTGGATGGTTAGAGGACAGTGGTTTCTCAAGCCCACCAAGGTTAAAGTCCCGGTGCTCGCATTTATCTTGTGTTAATTTCAGTATTTTCCGGTGATGTATGTTCAGTGGGAGGAGACGTTCCACTCGACTACGAGGCACCTATGGTGACTTCGTAAAATCTCAAGATCATATATGCTGGCCCACTCTCTCGAAGGTGCTCATAGGGGTAGGGTTCGCGTGTCTGTGCTTATAGCGATGAGTGCTTGCGCGTATATATGAGCCCTTGCGTCTATACCGTGTTAAACAAATACATGTCATGATTATACTGTCACTGGCTCACCCGTACAACTCTGTATTTTGTTGATGACACAATCAATTGACCAGTCAAATGGCACAACTAGTGTTGCACCATCGGGGCGCGTAACTGTGGGGCCCACCTGTCAGCCCGTATACGAAAGAAAGAAATGGTAGCTTGAGTCTGTACTGTGTTAATAAAATAGGAGTACATTTTAGGGTGATCATACGGTCACTGGCTCACCATACAGCTCCGTAATTTGTTGATAACATGATCAATTGACCAGTCAAACGGTCCACATTCAGCAGCGCACATTACCATAGGGCCCACCCGTCAACGTGTATATGAAGGACAAAAATGGTAATAAACTAGTGGTCGGTGGGTATTTGAAGTCGTGAGACCTCTGGTTGGCAGTCACCGACGGTTGGGGGGCGTTCATTGGGTGGTGGGGTGGGGATCCCCGAAGAAAAAGCTCGGCGGGGGGGAGGGGGGCTAGAGGGATGGCCGGTGCGGCGGCGGCCCGGCGGTGGGAGTGGTTTCGGGGAGGGCGGGCCGGCCACGGGCGGCGGGGGCGGGCGGTTCGGCCGGTGGTGGCTGGCGGCTCGGGGGTGGAGTTTGATGATAACTAGAGGCCCTTGATTTCGTATCCAACGGCTGGAAAATCTAATGACCAGAGATGAAAAAGTCAGTCGACTGACGTGTAGCCTCACCCCGCACGTACACATGCACGCACGCAAGACGCGCACGCATGTAGGCATGCAACACTGACATGTACACATAACATACACACGCACGCATGCTGGCGTGCAACACTAACACATACACATGCACTCACGAACACACACACGTACGCACTCATGCATGCAACACTGAAATGCACCCTTGCACGCACGCAACACTCGCACGCCTGCATGCACACAGCACACGACGCAAGACACATGCTCAACCTATACGTGCATGCACTCTTTGTTAAGGACATGAATTGTTACGGGTATTAATCAATCTTATCTGTGATAAGCAGAACATTGATGTTTGCATCGGTCTTTATGAATCACAACGTATCGAACGGGCTATCAACATAGTAGGCTTAACTACATGAAAAAGATGACATCACACTCAATGAACAATCATCGGTTTATGAAATGCCCGCTTCTGACCGCCCTGGCCCACCAAAGGTTCCTCTGCTGTGCGCTGCCTGCGTTGGGTCACTAACATGCAGGCCATGCACCCAAAGAGCCCACATGTCAGTGTAAGAATGGCGCGGTGTCCTAGGTCAGAGTCGAGGGCGCCACTCGCGGCACGCCCGGCTGAACACGCCTCTGTGCCGCATTCAAACGCCTCCATGAAACCCGCCTGTCAGGGATATACCCTGCGGTATAAACCGCCGGATGTATGACCCGGCTAGAGTTTGGCGATTCACTGGCGACCCACTTTGGACATGGCGGTTTACAGTTCATTGGTAATCCGGCAGGCGGGTCAGAGGAGCGACAAGACCCGGTGGCCCAACGGGCGGTTTATGGAAGGCCGAATCACGCTATGGTGGGCCCGTTTAAGAGGAAAGGCGTGAGGAATATTTACTTTACAAGGAAGACCCGGACTTGTATCCAGTTTGTATTAGAAGGGAGACTAGTCCTAATCCTAAAAGGACTCCACATGTAACCCGCCCCTTTAAACTTATATAAGGAGGGGCAGGGCTCCCCAAAGAGGGAGAAGCTACAAGCAAGAAGAAACAATCTTAGGGCTAGACACAAAGAGGAGAGCCGGTATACGGCGACTCCCTCGTGATGATAATGAGACCTAGCCTCAAACAGCATGTAGGGTTTTTACCGGATGATGTTTCCCGGGGCCCAAAGCTGTCTAAATCCCTGTCTTGTGTTGCGTCTCTCGATTCCGCTCAACCCCTCTCAAGCTACCACATAGATGTGTTGGCCTCGCGACTAAGTCCTGACACTAAGGACATCTGACGTGACAATTCCACGACAGTTGGCGCCCACCGTGGGGCTCGCGCACGGTGGTGTTGAGTTCTTGAAGGGATTTCAGTCAGGGACCGTGAAGCTCGCGTTATGTCAAAAGGAAAAAGCGCCTGCACGGAAAGCACGTAGGATAACCCGACATGCAAGTCGGAAGATTGAGAGATTAGGGATCAGTACGCCGCCGACGCGTCGTTTCAATCCACCAAGTCCGAGACGAGATCTTTTGTGCAAAGGTGATTTATCTGCCATGTTTTTACTCCTTGGCCAACAGGAGTTTTTCTATAGCTGTCGTACACCGGGTCGGATCAATCAACACATGCGTGAGGAGACGAGTCAAAACACGAGGCGTTCTCATAAATTGATCTACCAAGGACTGCTGCTACTGTTACTCGGAGTAGTACTACTTACAGTAAAAAATTATGGTACTGTTGCTTGAAGGCAAGGCTATGATCCATCAAGTACACGGGTACCGCTCATGTTAAAACTCAGATTTTGGGAAGGTGTAATCTGTACAGAAAACTCCAGATTCGTTTTTTAATCATTCCTTTGATCAAGCCAGCCATGAGTACTAGTACGTGGATCTACTAGTAGTATTTGTTTAGTTTTTCAAAGGGAAGAGACCATGACCCGGATTCTACTCCATTGCCGAGTCGCCCGTAGCGAGTAAGGCCGCCGTCGAGGATGTGGAGTTCTGCTGTGCGCCGCCGACGCAAAGTGATTCGACGAATCTGAAGGTGAATCGATATCTGCTACAGTGGCTATTAAAGTGAGTGTGTCAGATCAAACCGCTACTGAATAGTACTACTATTAGCAGTCCGAGCCAAAATCAAAGCCATCCAAAGGAAGCATCCTGGAATAGTAAATTGCAGGCTACCATGTGGACTTGTCAACACACCCGAGACAGTACGAGCCACTTTGGCCGGATCTCCACCGCCGTCGCCCTGGGAGCCGCTGCTACCTGGCCACGGCCCGTCTTGCCGACACCCCTCTGGAGTCGTCGGGTTACGCCTCTGCTGCTGCTACTTTTTCTGGTGTCAGGACCGAGTCAAATCTGAACTCAAACTTTGAGAAGGCAATCTGTACAAGGAAGAAATGATGCTTGCAGGAACTGCTTGCTTCACGTGAGTGTGCATGTCTGGGCAAAGGACTACCACGCCGGATCGGATTGGCGGATCAACATCGCCTGCGAGATATCTTTTCCGCGTACACCACTGGACCTAGTTGACCCGCCCCATTGCAACCAATACGCGTATGCTGGTCTCTGCTTCTGTCTGCTTCTCGGCAGATGCGACAAGACGCCTGAAGAAAATTAGGTGATATCCATCCAGCTTACTTTTTATCAGTACTTGTTAATTTTTTGTGAAAACAACTACTCTGCCCTATAGTGTTGTTATATACAGGTAAATTATTCATTACAAACATGGTGTTATGCCGCGGATGCACGTTCGGCTGTGCCACGTGGCTCCACGGGCACGCATGTCGCGGTCCAGTTTACATCAAACGCGCCAGCTGACTCGCCCGTCCGCACCACCTTACAAGGTCACGGATGACTCGCCTGTCCGCCCTCGCGGCCGGTTCACGTGTATGCGCCAGCTTACAACATGGAAGACAACTCGCTCGTCCGTGACGGTTTACAACACTATGAGCGATTTATCCGTCCGACCCCGTGGCTGACTCGCCCGTCCGCACCGGCTTACAATGCCAAGGTCGACTCGTTTATTGTCCGGGCGAATCAGGTGTTATCCCCTATATATTTTATCAGCACATACTTTGTTTGAGAACAATTACTCTGGTATATGGTATTTTTTCGCAGGGCCGTTATTCATTTCAAAGGTGTGACAAAGGGGCATGCGCTGATATTTTTGTATTACCGCGTTCGTGCCATGCTGCTTGACGGACGCATGCGCAAGTCGTTGCCCCTGCTACATCAACACACGCGAATAACTCTCGTCAGAGCCAGTTTATAAACGCGGAGACAACTTACTCGTCCGCACCGGTTTACATTGCTGCGGCCGGTTCATCTGCCTTGCTGCCGCGGCTGACTCGGCCGTGATCAATTTCAGCTTCGCCATGGTGATCATCAACCCCATAGTGGATATCAACTGGCCTGACATATCAGGTGAAATCCATCCAATATATTTTTATGTTATCTATTGCTTTCTTTGAAAAAACAATTACTCCGGCTTGCAAAAGTTATCTAATGCAGGACCCTAAACCGCCATATTGGTGCAAATTTAAAAGCCGTCAAAAAATTTCCGGCTTAGAAAGAAGGTTTCCGGTTTAAAATCCGGTTCAAGGGAAACATGTCTCCCATAAAACATTGAAGCTCTCAAATGTTCGGATCAATAGGCCGGTTCAAGAAGAATTTGTCTCTTGCAAAAAGTTAAAGGGAGCCAGAGAGGACCTGTTGCCATGATGCGCGGTTCAAACATGGGTATCATGCCTTATTGGCTTATCATTTATTGATCACTTGGGGGCTTGGTCGTATCCGAACCATAGCCACGCCTCTTGATCGGCCTAGTGCCACAATATCACTTGGGGGCTTGGTCGTGTCCGAACCAATGCAACACCTTTTGGTAGGCGAAAGCCACCAGATCACTAGGGGACATGGTCAAGTCTGAACCAGTCACGCCTCTTGATCGGCCTAAGGCCATAGAGTCACTTGGGGGCTTGGTCGAACCCGAACCATTGCCACGCCACTTGATCGGCATAATGCCACGGTTTCAGTTGGGGACCTGGCTGACTTGAACCATAGCTACACCTTATTGGGAGCTTGGTCGTGTCCGACCATGGTAACACCATCTGATCGGCTCAGTAAAGCCTCTTTTTTGCGAACGGTCTTATCATTGCCTTTGCTTCCATATTTGTTCATAACTGTTATTTGATTTTTGTTGTGCTTTTAAACCGACATTGTTAATCCGTTTCAAACTATCAATTACAAATTGATGAAACACGGTTAAATCTTAATCCGGAGATTATCTGCCCGGTTTGATTTTATGTTACCATCTTATTATGGAGTAAACCGGTGTTCATTAACCCGGCTTGACTTTCAATTACAAATTGTCAGTACATGATCAAATCATAATCCGGAGACTATCCGCCAGGTCTGGTTTGACTACGAGTCGCCAGTATTATATATGGTTAAACCGGTGTTTATCACAACCCGGTACGGTTTATCATCAACCGGCACAGTATGAAAGGAATTATCATTACTCAAGATTGGGGTTATCACTCTTACTACAAAAAGTTGGTAAAACCAGCAATGTGATTCAATATCACAGGTATGATATATTTCATATTTGATTATTCTTAAGTGCAACCTTGGTTATAAACCCAGGTTATATGTTGGGCATTATGACCCGTCCGGCGGTAAACCGCCAGGACACTTTAAACTTGTTGTATGCAGAAACAGGTTGAATAAAGCATGATTATAAATCACTGACGTTTATTAAACCGGCCTGGCTTTCGACTATGTGTCGCCAGTATGATGATAAATTATCCGGTGTTTGTTAAACCGGCCTGGCTTTAAGACAATAAGTCGCCAGTATATGATGAAAAATTATCCGGTGTTTATTAAACCGGCCTGGCTTGGGAATATAAGTCGCCAGTATCTATTTGGATTGCGCCATTGGAATCATGCGCTTATAAATCATTGGGTATATTATTCAAATAGCCAACATGGCTAGATTTCTAATATGGTTATCAATAACTAGTATTATGGTTTTCAAAGTCGCTTTAGCGCAATGGATATCATATTATCAATGGATATGATTTTTTATTCTACAATTGAAGGAATAGTCCCGAGTTGCTGCAGGCTTACAACCCGGCACTTGGGGGCTACATTATTTAAGTTGAGATTACATCAAATATGCAAGTCTCATGTCGCTGCAAGCATGCACCATGACACTTGGGGGCTAATGCAAAATTATTCTTTGTTCATCTTATTCAAGACCCGACTCATCACATTATAATGAGCCGGCCCTTGGGGGTTACCAATTGCTTCTGTCAAACAATTCAAGGTACAAAGCTTTTTATCCATTATATTGAAGGGTTCACTACTCAGTTGGTAAAGCACAAAGCTCTTAACCTTGTGGACATGGATTCAAGCCCCATGATGGGGATTACATCATATGATGTTATTTTCATTGAAGTATATATCAAAGTCCCAGCTCAATATTATCTTACTGAGCCGGCCCTTGGGGGCTACACCGTTGTTGTTCAAAGATTACATGATTATATTTACAAAGTCCCTGCTCATTATTGCATAATGACCCGGCCCTTGGGGGCTACACTGGTTGAAGTTTTTATGAGCATCAGGAAATTACAAGTCCCAGGTTGCTGCAAGCATGACAACCCGGCACTTGGGGGCTACATATATGGAATACTCAATTCTGACTAATGATTGAGATGAACAACCTGGATTTCTTCAAGATTGTGATATTTATATTAAAGCAAGTCTTAAGCTGTTGCTATGCTATCTTCTTAAGACTTGGGGGCTACAAGTGATAGTCATATAAGAGGTATATTTTCAAGCTAGATGTTGACTACAAGTATGACCCGGTGCAATTAATATTTATAAACCGGCAAGTTCTACATTCTTAAACCGGCTGAAGATCAGATGAGGATTTCAAGGGCCATTATTTTTGTTAAGTCATTAGGAGCTGAGTCAAAGAAGTTATTCTTCACAACATTTCTCTGTGACAAACTAATGTTAGCAAGTTGATTATGAAGCTGGCCTATTAAACCGGACTTTCTATAAGAAGGAAGTGACAAGGATTTAAGGATGATCAAGTGCCGGTTTACAAGAATATTTAAATCGGAGCACAACCCGACAAATTTGTTCTTGTTGCAGATCAGTTTAAAATGGATGAATCCAAATTAAACTGGGGGCTAATGTCGGGGATATACCCCGCGGTATAAACCGCCGGATGTATGACCCGGGTAGAGTTTGGCGATTCACTGGCGACCCACTTTGGACATGGCGGTTTATAGTTCATTGGTAATCCGGCAGGCGGGTCAGAGGAGCGACAAGACCCGGTGGCCCAACGGGCGGTTTATGGAAGGCCGGATCACGCTATGGTGGGCCGGTTTAAGAGGAAAGGCGTGAGGAATATTTACTTTACAAGGAAGACCCGGACTTGTATCCGGTTTGTATTAGAAGGGAGACTAGTCCTAATCCTAAAAGGACTCCACATGTAACCCGCCCCTTTAAACTTATATAAGGAGGGGCAGGGCTCCCCAAAGAGGGAGAAGCTACAAGCAAGAAGAAACAAGCTTAGGGCTAGACACAAAGAAGAGAGCCGGTATACGGCGACTCCCTCGTGATGATAATGAGACCTAGCCTCAAACAGCATGTAGGGTTTTTACCGGATGATGTTTCCCGGGGCCCGAAGCTGTCTAAATCCCTGTCTTGTGTTGCGTCTCTCGATTCCACTCAACCCCTCTCAAGCTACCACATAGATGCGTTGGCCTCGCGACTAAGTCCTGACACTAAGGACATCTGACGTGACAATTCCACGACACCGCCCATGTGGAAGCCGAGAAACCAACTCTGGACACACGTCCGTTCATGACAGGGGCGGCATTAAACGCAATGCCGGCGGTGATCCTCCCGTCCGCCGTCTATTTAATCTCCTATTTAAACGAGGCCAAACGCCGGCCAAGAATCGCACACCTCCGCCACTCCCCTATCTCCTCCACCATTTTGTCCACTCTTACAATGGATTACGAAGAGTAGTTATTAAGCATCCAAGCCGGCTGGGTAGCCCGCCGGATACGAGCTATGCAGCTTGCTGATCCACCTCCCTCCCCTTGCCCGATGGAGCCAGTTGCCGCCCCAAGCCGGCGCACGGTTCAGCAACTCGCCGCTCCAGGCCAGCTCGACGAGGAGCGGCGCACGGGCATCGTTGCTGCCGTCCACGCCGCCGCCTCGTACCGCGTCTCCCATTTCTGTGGCCGAGACTCCCATGACGGTGGCCGCACAGCAGTGACAGAAGCCGGGTGCATGGAGAGCAACGAGTCGGTGGCCAGCGCCTCCGCGTCCGCCGCCATCATCAAGGAGAAGTAGAACACGGGAGGCCGCCGCCGCTTGGGTCCCATGAAGGCCACCGCGGAGGCGACGCCAGCGTACATAGCAGGTGTCTTGCCGGATCCTTTTGTTGCGAGGACCTTCGTCAACCCCACATGGGCTCCACGAAAGAGGTCAATGTTAGGATGAACTCGAGCCGGTGCCGGCCATGGCGAAGTAGTGGCCGGTGATGAACTCGAACCGGTGCCAGCCACCATCATCTTTGGCACCAGCCAATGATATCAGTTGGGCAGTGGGGAAGTGAGAAGTCCTTTGCGCTGAAGCATATACCTCCGAGGCTCCGGGCAGTCCGGTGATCGTGCTGCCAGACATGAGGAACACAAATCGATCGGTGGGCGACCATTTAGGCCAGGTATTATATACCTGTGCTGTACAGAACTAGCACCGCGTAGTTCATTTGAATGGAATGAAATCCATCATGTTTGTGTCAAAATCCGGTATTTTATATGATTTCCATCATTGTTTATATGAAATATCAGTTTGTCTATGTGTTTGTGTGAATTTCGTCCGGTTGGTTGAGTTGCTATCATAATGTGTGCGGCTACGGTTGGATGGCGTAATTTGCGGGTCGCCGGTCGGTCTGCGGGCGGCTCGGGCGGTGTTGTGGGAGAAAAAAACACACCTCGTGCCAGCTCGTCTCCAACGTGCGCGCTGGAGGATGCGTGACAGCATGAGCACCCGAGCCGTTCCTCATTCATCGGTGGCAAAGGCACCGGTGGACCAAAGGGTCACCAATATTTTGGCTACCCCGGGCAAGATCCAAACAGCCCCTCCCAACAGATTCAAATCCCTTGTTCGCCGTGGTATTTTGCCATGTGTTGTTTTCATGGACTAGCAAGATGCCCGTGCATTGCACGGAACATCCAGATGCATTTTTTTACAAACTCCCGCATGCATGCAAGGGATAATTAATGTCCTCCTTTTCTACTACCTCAGTCCTGGTTTATAGGTCCCTTTTATAGTTTGTGCCAAATTTTGACTAAATATTTAACTAACAAAATGTTAATGCATGTCAAGAAAAATTATCTCATTGGATTCGTATTTGAACATAGTTTTGAAAAATATAATGTTTGGTGACATGCGTGAACATTTTCTTAGTTTAATCTATGGTCAAAATTTGGCACGAAATACAATCAGGACCAATAAACCCGGACAGAGGTAGTAGTACCACGAGGCAAACACCATTAATATTGCACCAATTAGTGTTAGTGGCCTTGTATATCTGCAAATTGTAATTTTGATAGTGGCCCCTTGTATATAAAAATGGAGGGAGAAATATGAGAGATAAGGTGAGGAGGAGTGGGGCGTGGTGCCGTGGTGGTGACTGGTGGTCGGACTGGGCGGAGGCATGGGGATGGACGGCGCGTTATGTCTAGGTTTGTATCTCTCTCTCACACACACACACACGTAGGTGGGGGGCGTGCATGAAGAGAAGAGGTGCACGCACGACGCACGTACTCCCGTCTCTTTCCCAACCACACCTGCGCGGGTACACGGTGGAGCTCATTTCTGTACGAAAAATGCAGCACACGTGGTAATTTGGCACGTGTACTGGTTGTCCACTTGGTGGAGGGAGGATCCTCTACCACGGGTGAACAAACAAATTGCGACTTGACGCGTTATGTTAAATTAAAAAAAGAGGCAAACCATGTGGGGCCTACCTTAGAGGCAAGGCTCTATACACTGGAGTATTTTTGATGTGTCCTGTCAACTCGCAGAACAAGGAGAAACTTGCTTAGTACGCCGTCTCCCCCGCCCACGGGCGCGGTGGCTCGCAGGATGAGGTGAAGCTTACTAGGAGTACTACTGTACACCTTTACGCCCGCTCACTTGCCCACGCGCGTGGTGGCTCGCAGCACGAGGAGAAAATTTTACTACTCCCTCCATTTACTCCTCGTCCCTACTACGTACTTTGGTTAGTACTCCCTCTATTTACTTATACAAGGCCACTATTAAAAAAATACATTTTGCATCTATACAAGGCCATAAATAGTAATCGAGACAAAAGTTACTACTCCCTCCTTTGCAGTTTATGGCTCAATTTCAAAATTTCTCCAACCAAGGTAGACGGTGAGTGGTCGAATTAATTTCGTAGTTTGCAAAGTACGCTCGTTTTTCTCAAGAAGTTATGTTTACTGAGGCATTAATTAGAACAAATGCATGAATGACCACTAAATTTCCATGAACTTGTATATGCATTGGTTAGTTTCCTCTTGACACTGCTTGCGTCGGGTGATCTAACGCACCTCGAAATCCAACATGTAATTGTACTACTACTAGTATAGTAGAACTGAGACTTATCAAACGGAAAAACGAATGTTTTTTAGATGAGCCCTATAAACCCTAGTGGGTTCGTACTCCGTAAAAACAGATTTTTCCAAAACTAAGTCGCTCCCTTTCATGAATTATGTAGTATACTCCTCCGTCGATGCTCCCTTTCATGAATTCTGTACTTCCTGTCGCCGACATGTGGGACATATAGCAACCGGGTTGACGTGTCAAGCACCAAATAACAGTGCAGAACAGCAGGGGGCGCACCCCACTCGTACCGGCCCAATAGTAGTAATGAGCAATGAGACGTCAAATCACAATGCCGCACCTTCCCAGACGGACGAAGCAACCATTATTTCACACTTTGGTTCGACATCATCTCAAACCACGTAGGAGTACTATTATTGCTTCTACCTCAAGAGGGACACGCGCATCGCCTTGGTACATCATGACACGTGGGACCGCATGACAGGCCATGCCCCCCTGCCAATCTCTCGGTAAAATCACCTCATTTTTACTATACTTCCTCCGTATCGGTTTACTACATGGCATGCACGTCGTTCTAGGTTGAGAATTTAACTGGATATATATATGTGTGTGTGTGTGTGTGTGTGTGATGAACAGTACGCTAGCCTTTTAAAAACTGTATACTTTTGTACAGTAGTACTCCAGTATCGATGGATTGCGCCATGGAGCAAAAATTGAAATTTTTAAAAAAGGTGGTACATATAGAGAGCGCTCGTCGCCAAATTATGCATATAGTACTATTAAAAAAGCTAGTACGTGCTTAATTGGGGTGCTAAATTCTATTAAAGAAATACTAGTACTAGTATGTACATACTGAAGAGTTAAAGTAACGAGAAGAAACATAACATAGTTATGCTGGGGGCTCAGCACAACACACCCCTCAAATTAAACTAAGCACACTGAAATTAAACTATGCAACTAATCCGGTAGACACTGCATTAGAAGTTTAGAACCACCATGAGCAACGATACTGCCACCTTACTCGGAGTCCTCGTCCACGTCCTCGACTTCGTCCTTGTCCCTCTTCCTCTTGGCCGATACTTCTTTGCTTGAACCGCCAACTTGGTTGTTGCTCTTCATCCAACCCTTGTAGATATTGAAACAAAGGTAGCCATCCATTGCAGCATACTGGTTGTGGTCTATATCTAGTACATTCCGCTGCCATGCATGACGATGAAACGTGTAATGAGGTTTCTCCAGTTTACCGTACGAAGGATGAACCATGGCTCCTGCCAGGGTCAGCATTGAAGGCTGGCGAGAGGGCACCAGCCAATTCTTCTGGAGGTCGAAGGGGTTGCCTACAACGAGGCCTATCTGTCCCAGGACTTCTTTGTCGTTACCAAAGTCTACAGTAACGAATTTGACTGTTTTGTCCTCGAGGAAGTTCTTAAAATCCTGGAACTCAACGTCGGCATGGCATATGTGGTAGACCAAGCAAACGTTATGTGCGCAAACCTGGATCACGGCGGGCTTCTTCCTCTCTTCATCCTTTAGATCCTTCTCTCGTCCCACGACTGTGGTGTACTCAACATCTAGCCCAGCTACCCACTCATCATGTGAGTTTTTGAACATGCGTCTGAAGCGAGAAAGGCATCCTTTCACCGTCGCGGAAGTACGGGTGTAGATGACGTCGAACTCATCACCGGTGATGGTTCTAACCTTGTACTCACCGCCGATCGGGGAGATTTGGGACGCCATGGATTTGGGAGGAGGGTTAGGATTAGTGGAACTGTCGTAATGTGAATGGACGGGATGACTAGGAGCGAGCCGTCGTAGTATTAAAGGACGTGCGGGGACGAGTAGGAGCGAACTGCTAGCATGCGAACGGCAGGGTAGTGGCTTTCGATTCTCCCTTGATACAGGCTTCCGAGAGCCCTTGGATCTGAGATCGAACGGTTGCATGGCGTGATTCTAGACCTATGGGTGAATATCCTATCCTGGAGGGTTATTCTTAAAATTTTCAGCAACTTAGCATGCGACCGTTTGATCTCAGATCCAAGGGCTTCCAGCAGCCCTTATCATGGTCGCGCCTACCACGACCGTCGTGTCGCTCGCGCGGTTGCACCCTTGGAGATTTAACATGGCGCGTTTGGCTATCTGATGTTGGCATGTCATACATAGTCATCACTTAGTCACTCATACTACAACAAGGTTGGCTATAAGTGCATTTTTTTACTCCTCTCTATCTCTTTCTTCGTACTCCCTCCGTCCCATAATATAAGAACGTTTTTGACACTAGCTACTGTAGTGTCAAAAACGTTCTTATATAATGGGACATAGGGAGTACTAGTATTTATTGCATTTGCCAATGAGTGACCTCTTCCAATGAAATGGTGTTGCTAAGTTTGCTTCATTTAATTAGCTATAGACTCAAAATTGTCTTTTCACCTAGGTACACGCGCTTAGCACCGTTTCTTCCTTGGGTCACCAAACTAGTCTCTCTCTTCTTGATTAACTTGTCACATCAGACTTTATGCCTATGTGGCAAGCTTAAGCACATGTAGGAGCAAGTAAGTACAATAGTGAGCTTTACATGACATTTTTGCATATGTGGAGGAAAGAGAGGCAAGGAAAAAGTGGAGAAGTGGGCTCTCATGCAAGAGCCAGCCTCTACTACTACATGGTGGAGCATTGGGAGAGGCACCTATATGGAGGTTGTCAGGAATCAGGAGACTCACGCCGGTCGTAGCGCTGCAGTTAAAATGATAATGGCAAGTCAAATCACGGGGCCCCACCTGTCCAGCAGTAACTCGCCGTCAAATCACACAGCCCTACATTTGCAGCAGCCTACTCCCTCGTCTTCTCGCGTCTCTGTCGAACCCACTAGGCGGAACTGCCCCGCCTACCACGCAGGAAAAGCCCCGCCCTCGACTTTTAAATACAACTACTCCCTCCGTCTAGGTGAGTAAGTCATCTTACAAAAACCAAATAATCCCAAAATACTAAGGCACGGTGCATTAACTTCTACCTTGTTTCTTGTTTCTTCACATATCAACCAATAAGAATCCAATGATATACTTTTTGTGACATAGTAACTCATATTTAGTTAGCCAAATGGATGACTTAGAACTACATGCAGGGGCTATAAACCGAGACGGAGAGGATAGTTCAACATGTATCTTTTTAGATCAATATAGTCGGGATTCACCAAGGAGCAAAACCAAGTGGTAGGCTGCTCCTGTCGTGTTGGCGTAGCAACTCAAGAAGGGTCAGTCCGCACACGAAATGGCGACACACTTAACAGGACCCCTTTGGCAGACATGTGGCTCATCCACCGTCTTGTTCCACGTGCGATGCACCAAATTACAGTTCGGAGCAGCGGTTGGAATTGGAGGCACCTCGGTCGTAGCGCCACAGTAGTAGATGAGGGGTCAAATCACAAAGCCCCACCTTTCCCGCATTAAGCTAGACGGACGAAGCAACCATCATTTCACTCTAGCGTGCATGAGCATAAAGAAAAGAGAAAACAATGATGCATGCGGCAGCTACCTAGGGCACCCTAGGGTAGGGGTCTCCACTACAGATCCTTTTTTTGAAAGCGCCTCCACTACAAATCGGCTTCTCCCTCGTCCTCTTGAAGAAAACCGATGATGAGTGTGGCGGTAGGGTTTGTAGGAGTACTACGGCGTGCGGGGCCACGTCGTAGTAAACGGGTTCAAGTTGACGCCTTAAATATGTGTGGGCCGCTTAGTTTTACGGGAACGAGGTAGCATTTTGGGTTCGGTGACCAGTGGAGATATAGCACGTACAAAAAATTGTGGACGTAGGTTCTACCGAAAGGCAATGATGCATGGGCCCTGCATTTTGATATACCCGGGGCCGCATGAAATTTGCTACTCTACTCAAAACTAGTAAGGTACACATGTATTGAATGCATGAGATTTCGAAACCAAATTATGAATAAATACACACTATAGCATGTAAAGCTTTGAGTTATATATGCATGATGTAGATGTTCGTTCAGTTCTTATAGTTCATCTCATTCAAAATCAATTAGTTTTATAAAACTGTTAAGATTCATGGGGTTGTGCATTGTAAATCATAAAGTAAAAAAAACAAATAATGGCAATTCATTTAGAAAAAATAATCAATTATGATACAGAAGATTCTAGAACAAAGGAGAAGTGCTTGTGTTTTGAGGTTTGTGCATTATGCTTAAGTTCAACCATGGAGTCTTCTAAATTGTACATGTGGCAGATCTGGTGGAATGTTGATGATATCCAACAGCTAGTAGTTCTCGGATTTGCCCATCTCTGCACTGTCGGGTTAGCTTCATCCAGCGACCACTTTCAAAGTTATTGGCACACTATATAGTTCTTGTGCCATAGTTGCATGTTTTGGAAAAAAGCTACTAGTGGGTTGTACTATCTAGTTAGGAATAGAAGATGTATACATGGAAGTTGTAGGGAAAGAGATGACATGGAGGATCTCAATTCCTATGAGTAGGGATTGGAAAAGAGATGTCATTTGGTTCACATCATAGGAACTTTTCTATTGAATCTAGAGATGACATGTATCTCAATTCCTATGAGGAGGGATTAGTAAAGAGATGTAATTTGGTTCATATCATAGGAACTTTTCTATTGAATATACGCTAATGTTTATTTTCCTTTGAAATTAAGGGAGTATAGGAATCCATTCATATGAACCAAGTGGCTCTAAAGCTATAGAAATGATATCATGTTTATTTCCTTTGAAATGTAGAGTATATGAATCTATTCCTATGAACCAATTGGCTCTAAAAGAAAAAAATCATATAAAAATCATATCATATAGATTTCCTATGATATTCCTCGACACTAAAGGATGGTTGAAATTGTTGCGGGTGATATGATGGTCTTTCTTTGTAGACTCCTCACCCATCTTTATAGTTACCTCTCGAAGATGAATGAAATGATATATACAGGGTATTCTACATGTGCAATTTGGCACATGAAAACTCGGTAAAAGTTTGCGAGGTTCTAATTTTCAGTAAAGCTATATGCACTGCATTTCGGAACAGAAGGAGCATACGGTAGTTGCTAACACTCACGTGGAAGATTTGTGTGTAGGAGGAGTGGCTGTTCTGTTAAATGACATGGCAAAACTGACACTGTCGGATGCCGATCTAACGGTTCTTACGGCGTTCGTCAGGAAAAGGCTTGTGGCTAACGTTTGTCGGATAATGATTTACGGACACATGCATTGCATTGATACGTGCCCCCTCTCTCTCTCTCACGCACACGCACCCTCACGAGTCACAACTCTCCCAAGTCCTCTCGTAGACTCGCACGTGGCACCCATCGTCTATCTGCAGGTAGACGTCATGCACATATGTGCTCTTCACACCCTATCCTTAGAACTTCAAAAAAACAAAAGACGGGGCGCACATTTTATTTTAGCTCACACGTCACACACTTATATTATTACTCTTGCGGCGAACGTTCTTTGGGCATAGTATATATTGTACTCCCACGAAGAGAAGCGGTGCACGCACACACTAGTTCTCTCACACCCGCTCACGGGTACACGTAGGAGCGCATTTTTTGAAGCCGGTACAACAAAATCACTCCACTATATATAAAAGCAGGAGCCTTAGCGCTTGCTTTACTAGGGTTCCTCTTGTTCACTCTCTCATGCTCTCCAGATCTAAGCAAGACATAGGTGGCCACACACACTCTCTCTCAGCTCATGGCTGGTCACAAATCCGGCCGGACAACCTCGACCGGGGCAGGGGGTGTAGGTGCATCGTTCACAATATCGTCGGCGGCGAGGGAGGAGACCAACGGCTGCCCGCGCGTCCCAATCGGCGGCCGTGTCGTTCTCTCCGAGAGAGCGCCGGCTCAGGAGGGCCTCTGACCCCTTCTTCCTCCCTGCGGTATTGTGGCCAAGATGCGGCCTCCCGACGCCGTCTTTGCCACATGCCGACGACCCTCAGGTATATATTCCTTCGAAACCTGCCTTGCTCTACTTCCCCAGCTCTTCCCCCTTCATGTGGATCCTTTTCTACTTCCGTCCGCTGTTCCAAAGCCACCTAGACTTCTACTATTATTAGAAGTAAAGCTAGTTCATACAGTCAACTCAAAGCGTTGGTTCAAACAGGGAAGAAAGTGGGAAAGCTGTAGCATGAATTAGGACTTGGTTCGAAGAGGAAACGGGGGAAAGTAATAATATCTATCACTTTTTAAATAACCGTATTTCGTATTTGCGCAAACAGGGATGTCTGTCTCCATATCGTTTCGGGGTGTCTGTCTCCGTATCGTTTCTATCTGCGCAATCAAAAGCACACACCTCAGTTTTAGTACAACTGCGCAAAATGAGATGGCTATCCCTCATTGTCGTTGTCTAACCTCCCGTCTTCAAGGTATCCCTACATTGGTAGTAACTAAGGTAGAATGACGAACGCAATCTAAAAGAAGCTGATTCATACGTTTTACTTCCTGATTGCAGTGCAGGGACGAGCAAAAACAACTGCATCCTAGTCCGGAATGCACTTTCTACCAGTTCATCCATGGACCGGGGACTAGCTAGCACGGCTGCACGGTGGTTTTTTGGACAGGTGCGCGGACAAGAGGCATTGTGGTCTGCTTATTTCTGCAAATAGCGGTGCTTAAATTTAGTGAAATGCACAAGAATTTCACCTGGTCAGTACATTGCATGGTTCAGTTCAGCATTCCAGCTAAGACCACAATTATAATTGGTTATTCTGGAATAAGAGAACCTAACCCTGCATGGTGGCAACAAGAAAAAACTAGAGTGAACTCCAGGAAATTTAAGCCTGCCGGGAGGCCCTTTGCTTAGAGAAGCCTTGCCTGTTTTTTCCTGATTTGTAAACCTTCTCACAACTTTGTCTTTTGCTGTGAACTAGTATATGTTTGTTATGTTCTATGAATCATTGAGATGTATAAAACTGCTTAACTTATGCTTTTCAAGATTTTTATGAAGACAAGTTTAATGTGAGTGTTCCACATGAGCGCTGGACTAGCGTTGAACGTTTGGAATTTATTACATTGTGGCCTCAATTAATTGCATGAACCACTGTAACAAGATACATAGTTGCTTATATGTCAGACAACAGATTGTTGATTGTTAGCTGGTCGATAGCCTAGTGTTGAAGCGAGTTGAGCCAATGTGCCGTGTTTTGCACAACTGCTTACAAGTGGGGTAGCACCAACAGTGTGTACAAGTACTTATGTATACGTCGGCGCACGGTTCTCGAACGAGTGCTCTATTTCATCAAAACACACACTGCTGGTATGATAAACCATGAAAACTTATGTCTTACCATGCCATATTCATGAAAAAAACTAGTGAGGACGCATCTGTTTCGGCAACAATTACGATGGTTCTCACATGATTCACGGGCACGCAAAAGTAGCAGCAGTTCCCATAGACGGATTCAAACAGAGTACTAGCCCCAGAGGGGTCGATAACATAGAACCCTCATACTGCAGCTGAACTAGTGAACCCTCGTACTCCTCTCCGCGCGGGCTTCCATTGCCGGGTCTTCCCCGGCTCCGCGTCATCCCCTTCCTAGGCCTCATCGTTGTCCACCGCCGTGGTGCTCTCCGCGCGGCATGGTCAACGTGGTCAAGGAACGACTTCCATCGGAAGAGTACTGTATGTGGAGAGGATGACAGCTGGGTCCACGGCCACAGCCCAGTTTTTTTGTGATTTGCCAAGTCACTTTGTCAGGCCTGTTGGCCCATCAGTAATGAGAAATGGGTTGTACATTTTTAAAACACATCAAACCGGCAATTAGTTTCAAATATATTTTTTTCATTTCAAGATTTTAAATTACATAAATTTTTATGCGTGGAGAATTTGTTGGATTTTATATTGATATACATTTATTTTAAAAATCAGTTTGAATGTGAGTCGAAATTTCGGGATTAAAAACAGTTTGGACCGCACCAAAATATGCAAAATTTCGTATAACTTTTTAACCGTGGCCACAATATGGGCTGTAATGCTAACAAAAAGAATATGGGCTCCAAAAAAACCTTAAGAATTAGCAAATGGGCTATAAATTATTAGAAATAATGGCAGATGGGTTGTATGTTGTTTTCCACAGATTTGAGGCCTTCCTAAAAAAAGGTTGACGCACAAGCAATGACGGTTGGATGTCCATCCAACGGCCATCGTGCTTCTTCAATCTCTGCTCTTCCTGCTCCAGCCGCTCAAACAAGCGGCGGCGGGACTGCCTGCTCCCTCCTCCCCGCGGCGGGCTGTGCTACTGCGCAGGCCTCACCGCCTCACCATACTCCCATCACTGGCCTAGCCATCCCTCTACTCACCCACACCTGCTGTTATTCTCCGGCGACGGCAGATGAACCAGTAAACCCTCGTACAGTCGTACTCCCCTCCGCGTGGGCATCCACTGCCGCGTCTTCCCTGGCTCCGCGTCATCCCCTTCCTAGGCCTCGCCGTCATCCACCGCCGTGGTGCTCTCGGCGCGGCGTGGTCAATGTGGTCAATGACCGACTTCCATCGGAAGAGTACCGTGCGTGGAGAGGCTGATAGTTGGGTCCACGGCCGCAGCAAGGAAGTGCCTCCTTATTACGCGCAAAATAATTATTCCTCCACCTGACAGCAGGGACCCACCGGATGGGCCACCGTATTTCGCGAAAAAATGTTTCCCCCCTGACTGCTGGGACCCACCAGCTACACCTTCGCACGCAAGGAAGTGCGTTCGGGCAAAAAAAACGATTCGCCCCCTGACTGCTGGGACCCACCAGCTACATCTTCGCATGCAAGGAAGTGCGTCCGGGCAAAAAAAATGATTTGCCCCCTGACTGCTGGGACCCACCAGCTACATCTTCGCAGGCAAGGAAGTGCCTGACAGTCGGGACCCACCTGGTCGAAGCGTATGTAGCATTGTCATTCTGGTC
The DNA here is from genome assembly GCF_002162155.2 of Triticum dicoccoides. Classification (NCBI taxonomy): domain Eukaryota; kingdom Viridiplantae; phylum Streptophyta; class Magnoliopsida; order Poales; family Poaceae; genus Triticum; species Triticum dicoccoides. Next base: position 339,513,220 of record NC_041391.1, on the reverse strand, counting down.
ACGAACGTGTACGTACATCGATGTAGAAGCGCGCACGTGTCGTAGTAGAGGCACGCACATAGCATGTACACGTACGTACAGCGGCGAGGGTGCAAGAAAAAAAATATGGCCACGTACGTACATACGGGCAGGGTCTCGAACACCTACTCGCGCATACATACATGGATGGGTCGGAACGGAGAAATAGCGTCGTCATCATGTTCATGGGGAGGCAACGGAATGCGTCGTGTTCATGGGGAGGCAACGGAATGCATCGTGTTCATCGGGAGGCAACGGAAAGCGTGGGAGCCAACCGGCTTCAACGGAACAGGCGATGGAAACGAGGCCCGGCGTACAGCACAACGGAGGAAATAGACCTCCTACGTTCAGAACGGGGTCCTGTTGATCGGGAGGGGTGTGGCGTACCGCAAAATGGACGAAACAGACCTTCTACAGTCGAAACGGGGGTCCTGTTGATCAGGAGGGGTGTGGCGTACCGCAAAACGGAGGAAACGGACCTCCTACGGTCGAAACGGGGGTCCTGTTGATCGGGAGGGGTG